>NC_051862.1:116819559-117167059 GCF_015732765.1 Culex quinquefasciatus
GTGAATTATGAAAGGTTTGGCCATGAAAATACGGCAACATATTGCATGGACTCACCTTCTTATATTTAAATCTGTTGGTTTCAAATTAGAGGCACAGCATCTAATTCGATCGTGCATCTAATGTTGGCATATCAGTATTTTGACGTTTAATTACAGTGTATTAGGCAGGTACAAATTTTATTTAAAGTTTTTTTAATGTTTATATTTTGTTAACTTAGTTTATAAGCTTTTTAACCAAAAAAAAAAAGTTAGGTAAAATTGTTAAAAAGTCAAATTTTGCCAGAAATATGATAAAACTAGTTTTGTTTATAAAATTATCCATTTATATTGCATTGTATACTAAATCCTAAGCACGAATCACAAGTTTTCACATTTAACATGAAATTTGTTAACTGAAATTGCCTATAAATTTGATTCAATATCATTGAGAAAATCATGATTCTTTGAGAAGTTTAAAATAATGACTTTCATCAATATTTTCTTAATTATAGTTAACTTACTTTTTCAATTTTAAAAATATTATGAAAAGTTCTTCTTAATGTACTTTGAATACTTCTCTACCACGGTCAGTATGATTCTAAACAATTCTGTACGTATTTTAATTGTTCTCTTCATTTTGCGGGAAAATCGCAAACCTAGCAAAGTCACCCCGTTTTACGGTGTTGAAAATCAGCATGGGAATTGGCTTATGAGTGAGTGCATAGCTTGCCAAACATATGGTAGTTTCCACTAGTTGGGATTTTTTTTTTCCAGTGTACCATTGTCTCATGATAGCAATCCATCTTTAACAACAGAAGTGGAATCAAAAAAAGTTTTTGAATATTTTTTCTTTTAAAGCATCTAGAGTTTTTTTTGAAAAGGTTCATATGTTTATAGGACGTTTAAAACAATCTAGGACTTTACTTTAGGAACGACGTTTGTAATACCTACACAGAAAAAAGTGTGTATTCACTCGACACTTGATATTATGAATCACAGTGCAGTTGATATTAACTTGAGTTTCGACGTAATCGGCTGAGTCACATGTAAAATCGTGTTTTTATGTATGATTTGTTGCAAATCTATATCAAATTGAATTAAAATTTTAATTTTTAATGACGTTCAAAAGTGTTACTTCGTTTATGATGTAACATTTAGAATTATTTTTTTCTGTGAACAGCTCAACATTCACCGCTAGCACAAATGAGGCGTCACGAAACATTAGGTTTCTCCAAACATCCAAGCTAAACGATGACCCGACAAAGTCTCATCAGAACAGGACGGATTACGAGAGATATGTCACACCGACTTAGGGTGGCAGTAAAGCCCAGAGCACCCAGGTTTTTAAAATAACTTCTCACTAATAGCTGTCGTGAAGAATCTGTTGGATGTTTTACAGCAATTTCAAATTAAATAACGGCAATGCGTCTTCTGAAACTTGGGTAAAGTGGCGAGAGGGGGGAGAAGAGTAGAAAGAAATGGCACCACAGAAGAGCTACGATATGGGACACTTTTGAGGGCGGAAATGGCTTCAAAGTTGAATTTACTGTTAGGCATTTTGTTGTGTTTCGAGTGAATTTATTATTGTTTGGTTTCGGAGTAATTTATTGCAAGTGGATAAGGACAGATGAGCTTTAGGGTGGTTACGATTTTTTACTGGGTATGTAATAATGAGGTATGTTAAAAGTCGGACCAAGGAAAAAAGAACAAAAATGAATTCATTTCATTATCAACTTTAATACATATGCAATTATTTTTTTGACTAGAGAAAGTTTGTTAAAAAAAAAATCAAAATGCACAGCGATTTTTTAGCAAGTCCATGTATATTTCATCTCACATTGGACAACCTTGTCGCGGTGAGACCAGTTTGCCTCCGAGTGGTTTTGCTTCGTTATATCAAATCATGCTTGTAATTTATATCCAATATTTCATAATAAATCACTCATTCTGTCATACATCACGCTTTCGGTGCGGATGTGAGCCATTCTCGGCTAGCCAGCCAAACAGTCAGCCGCCCTGTCAGCGTGGTGAAACATGGCGTTTGGCCCGGGGCCGCTATGCGAATCGCGCAAACCCATAAAGTTGGACGCGCAAAACCGCGGAGAAGAAAACTTGTATCACCCGCGGCGTGGCGGTGACGGCGGCGGCGTTGGCCACTATGGCGCGCGGCATTTCGTGGTACGGCTAATGGGGTAACGAGCTCGTTCCTTGATTTACGTGACTAAATCTGCGCTGAACTCAACCCGGCCAATTCGCGGTGCACTTGACAAGGCTGATGACTTGGGACAGTTTTGATTTGCGACTTTCCGCTGCACAAGAAATTCTCTCGAAAAACAAAAAAAAAATTAAAGATTTAAAAATATTGTAAAAATAGAAAAGTTATACGTAGGGTTGGGGAATTGTCAAGATTTCACGGATTTTTTTACCTATCCAATACAAATCATAGATTCCATATGAAAAACATAAATGTTCGATTTTACATCAAAAAAAAAAAAAACGGAATCGACGTAACACCTTATAATGTGGCCCTCTTAAACCTTGCGGTTTCGTCAACGGATCCACAGGCGTGTATCGTTCTTTTTGCGACAAGACTCCGCCTCCCGGGTCTCCTAAGTGTGAAGGTATGGCACGGGGAGAGGGCACCGATTACCTATATTTTACACTTAGAATTTTTTTGCGTCCGCCTCGGGATTCGAACCAGCGACCTCTGGATTGTGAGTCCAGCGCGCGGTCCGATTGATCCACACAGGCAGACTTTTTTTTACATCAAAAACTTATAATTAAATAAACATTTCAATAAGACCGTCAGATGGCATGACGCATCACATGACAAGGTCGTGGTGAGGATTGAGAAGAAAGAGTAATAAAAATAGAAGAATTTGAAAATGTGAGATTTTTAAAATAATGCAGTAAAAAGCAAAAAAAATTACATTACCAAAGTTATGTTTTTTTGCCAAAAAAGTGTTTTTGACAAATGGTTTTTTTTTTTTTACAATCTTTGATACATTTTTTAAAAGCTGTTTCAGCTGTCCAAAGTAGACTAAAAGTTGGAAGTGTCACGTTTCATGTCATCATATTCGAATTTGAATAGAAATATCCGTAATATTTGATTCGTTATTTTTTATTGCACCCCAACAGCATCATGCAAAAATTCAAACTTCTAACTATTGATCTATTAAGGTAGGACATCATGCGCCCTTATAACAAACCAGATTGTCGATGTTGTGCTTACTTGTCGTATGTCGATTTTGGGCCAAATTGAGTTAAGAACGTCATTTTGAGCAGCTCACAATTCCTCACATTTTGACTTTCACAGATCTCCAAAATTCGATTTCAATTTTAATAAAAACCTAAAAAACTCCGTGCATTTTTGTCAATTTTCATATGAAAGAAGTTTCAATCTTGCCATGCTATCTTGACACAGCCAGAAAATTGATGTAAGTACGACAATTGGCAAAAGGGTTTTCAGGTCAGAACGCGTTTGACACAGGAACGAGCTCGACTACCGTAAACATTTTCAGTTATAACTAAGGCTACCAACTCTTGCTGAGCAAAAATCCGTACACTTTGCTGATATGACACCATGGTATAACAAAAACTGTCAATGAATTATTTAGATAAATTAAATTTAATAAATTTGAGAATTAAAAAAATAAAACTGTGTCGTTTTTACAGCTAACACATTTCACAAAATGATATCAGAGTGCTTATGACTTGCACGTTTAAAAGTATTCATAAAATAAACCGTGATTTGAATCAAATCATTATGTTCTTCATTTTTTTTTTCATTTTAAACGTTTAAAAGTTTACGAAATGTCAAATTTGCTTTTACGAATAATATCGTTCATAGTGTTTTCACGAACACTTTTCCAGAGTTTTTTTTTATTGAAAAGGTCCTATAACATGTGACACAACAGTTTATAGGACCTTTAAAAAAACTCAAGACTTGTTAATTCAAATGTTCAAATGTTTTCACAAGTGTTAGAAAGCCTTTGGAAATGTATAAATATATTTAGTAAGGAATTTCTAAAAGAACAATTCTAGAGTTTTATTAAAAGGTCCTATCAACATATGAAAGACAATTAATCAAAAACTCTAGAATTATTGATAATCATGTTTGAATTGAGGAAACCCCGGAAAACTCCCTTTTTATATCAAACTCACAGAAAAATACAAATTTCTAGTTAACAAAAGCTTCGACCAAATCAAGAAAGCAATTCAATGATAAAAAAGTTGTTAAAATTCCGTACAAATCCGTATTATGCGTAAAATTCCCTACAAAAATTTCGGCCTGTTAAAATCCGCGAAGAGGTTCGAAAATCCGTATGGTAAGGAAAAAATCCGTACAGTTGGTAGCCTTAGTTATAACCAATGCTTGAAAAGGGATCTATCACTGAACGAGACTGCTCGATATTCGATAGAACTTTCTGTCAGCGATCATTTCCCAAAACGATATTTGATCGCTGACACACAACGCCTATCATGACCGCCATTGCTTGGCGACACTCGATGAACGTAAACACGAAGATGAAACGAACGAAAAATGTGCACAACTCAAGCAGCTGCCCGAACGAGACAACGTGCTCTTTCTCTCGTTGTTGTCTCTCTCTTACTAGTGTATGCTGCGTGGTGACAGAAATCATATGATTGCTATAATTGGAGAGATGATCGGAATCTCGGTAGAATTAGGTTTTATGCCGACTAGGGTTTGAGGTTAGAAATTTGACAGCTTGGCTGCACTGTTTACATTTTTTGCACGCGTGTCTCTGTAAAAATGTGTGTGCGTGTGCACTCGTGACGTCACGATGTAAAACCTAATGCCAAACGACCGCTCTCTACACCCTTATCAAAAATCATGATTTTTTGAGTTCCAAATCCCACTTTTCATACGAATTTTTCAGTTCAACCCATATAACCATTTTTATGGTCAAAAAATCGTATGAAAAGTGGGATTTAGAACTCAAAAAATCATGATTTTTGGTAAGGGTGTAGGCGATTTTTCTCCTGGAGGGAAGTCAATGATTGTGTGAGTGACTTTGCGTAGCACTCATTCCTTTGTGTGTGAAACGAACGAAAGCAGAATGTAAAATCAGGTTGTCGTGATGAAGACGATTGGAGGGCTTTGTCAGAAAGTCAGAAAGTCCCATATTCTGGGTACCCTATTAGTCAGTATTAAGCGCAACACGGAGAAAAAAGAGTTCCTAAAATCGTGAACAAGCGTTCATGAAATTGGGAACCACGAACAAAGTGTTCAAATCTC
Source organism: Culex quinquefasciatus (assembly GCF_015732765.1). Classification (NCBI taxonomy): domain Eukaryota; kingdom Metazoa; phylum Arthropoda; class Insecta; order Diptera; family Culicidae; genus Culex; species Culex quinquefasciatus. The sequence continues at coordinate 116,824,799 of NC_051862.1, forward strand.
ATGGTACGTTTTTAAAAAACGTACCATGGAATTTGAACACTTTGTTCGTGGTTCCCATTTTCATGAACGCTTGTTCACGATTTTCGGAACTCTTTTTTACGTTTTTAAAAAACGTACCATGGAATTTGAACACTTTGTTCGTGGTTCCCATTTTCATGAACGCTTGTTCACGATTTTCGGAACTCTTTTTTCTCCGTGAAGTTCGACACAAAAATAGTTCGTCGAACTATCAATAATTACGTTGTTATAACGTTGGGTAAAGCAAGTAAGGACCCTTTACGAATATAACACAACGTTCTAAAAAGGATATTGGTTTAATTGTGTGGAACTGTATTATTAGTGAAATATCAGAAAAAAAAATGCAATCGACGTTTGAAACCTCAGAGTATCACTTCGACTAAATTGATCGTTGCACAAGGCAGCAAAAGCGATAAATAATTCATGGGTCATTTTATTTCACCTCTCGATAAGTCTATTAAGACCGGTAATGAGAAGCAGTCATCGATCCGAGCTGGATTTTTTTTCATGCGAGGAAAACATTAATTAAATGAAAAATTAATAGCGACAATAATTTAAACGCAGTGACAAACATATTTATCACTTGTAAAAATTGCCCGATTCAGAAACGGTGAATGTAAGGAGAGCTGGGTTTGTGGGTCGTTTCTGTTGCAAGTGTCATTTTCGATGACATACATCCGCCGTTTGCGCTGCTGGTATAGGGGACGTTGGGTATAAATCAAGTTGAAGGGCAAACCTGTAGCAGCGTGTGTACACGAAAACGCAAGTGGACAAATCTTTCTCAATTTATAAGCGAGGCTAATTGCTGCCAACCTACACGGACCGTTTTGCTGCCTTCCGTCGTCGTGGTCGGTTTTTTCTTTGCACCATAGACATTGGCCGTGGTTCAGCCAAGTCATGTTTTGCTCTTTTGGCATGAATGATGCAGACAAGCGGAACGACCGAAACCACTGTGACCAACAACAACCATTGGACGCGCGCGGCCGACCCCGTGTGTGTGTGTCTGTTTTCGGTACGTGTATCCCGATTAATCGGTGTACTGTTGTGTAGTAATAGGAAACACTGTCGACAGGTGGCGACATTAAACTGACAGCTCAGATATATTCACACACACACGGTCACGGGAGGGCTGCAAGCAGAGAGACTACAGCGATCTTGTGTGTGACAGAGGACAAACAAATAAATAATCCTCGATTTGTATCCATGGGCAGGAATTGAGACAACTGAATTTATAACACAAACGCGCAGTGGAGTTACAAGAGTCAAAGTTGTGGTTAGTTTGAACCTGTCAAAAATAAGAAAATTTGCATTAGCATTAGCATTTGAGGACGCCCTATCTACAGATGGCTTCACAACGCTTATAGAGCAATTCCCCAAGAGGACAGCATGATTCGAAAAACAAGCCCCGATCGGGGGTTTCTTGGCCATGTCAGGGTGGTCCAAAAAATGGCAATTTTCTTAATTTTTCGCAAAAACCATATTAAAAAAAAACGTAACTCCACGCCATTTCAACCGATTTTAGTTCTTGGACACAAATGAAAGGTGATTACACGGAGAAAAAATATTCCGAAAATCGTGAACAAGCGTTCATGAAAATGGAAACCACGAACAAATTGTTCAAATCTCATGGTACGTTCCCAATTTCATGAACGCTTGTTCACGATTTTCTCCGTGTAGATGGGCTTTCAAGGAAAAATAAAAACATACAAATTCATCCGATTAAAAAAAAATCAATATTTCAGCTGTTTCCACTAAAACTGCGATAACTTTAAAAATTCCAGCGATGTTCTGTACTTTTTGGATACCATAATTTCCGTATTAAAAGACAAAACTCTTGGTATATAATATTGCCTATCCAATGATATTCTTGAAAATGCTTCGAGATTGGCCATATTCCGAGATCCTCTGGTGAACCAGGAACAGGCTCTAAAGTGGCCAGAACAGTTTAAAAAAGCTTGGTTTTGAAAGTACTGAATTTTGTGACGGGTTCACGTGAGCAAAACCTTCTTTTGAAAAATATCTGCACTCAGGGCCGTAGCCAGGATTTTTGTTCGGGGGGGGCTTGGGTGCAAAAATTCAAGGAGTATAAAAATCAGCAAATCATTTATACCATCACTTGGTTTGTGGTATAATTATTGAGATGAATTGTAAAATTTTAATGTAATGTATGCAAAAAAGTTTTCGAAGATTTTCATATTAAGTTATCAATGTATTTATTGAAGAAACTCGTTCGTCATTTTTTTTCTTTATTTTAACAGCTAGTTTGTATTAAAGGAGTAGAGAAAGTGTTTTTTTAACATTTTCTTGAATTGTTTAATTGTAATCCAATTTCGTGATAAACGTCGCTAAATTTAAAATATACTTAACTTGAATCAAATTTTTGAAAGCATAAATTTTTTTAAAAGAAATATCGATTTATCTAACCATAAGTATTATGTTTTCTGTATTTTATACTGAGAGAAATTTTAAACCGTCTGGATTTACATTTTCAGCTGTGTGATAATTGTGATGGTTTATCTAACATTTTTCATTTTTTCTAGCACAACATAAAACTCATAACTGGAATATTTGTTTTTCTTAAAATTTTATAAACAAACTTAAACAATGTTTTATTTTAATTGTTCTAAGCTATTGAAGCCATTTCATATTTTGCGAAGCTCCTGGTGCTCTCAAAAAAAAATAATTTTAATGAAATACAAAAAAATATAATCGTTGAAATTTCAGCTTCTGAAGTGTCTCCATGGCAACAAAAAAAAATTACGTCGAATCTCAAGTTTACATCAACTGTGTTTACATGTGATTCATTTTTTTCCGTGTCGAGTAAATTCACATTTTTTCTCTGTGTATGCCTATAATAAATATATATTTGAAGAAAAAAAAATCAGTGCCTGTGTTTAATTTTAATGTGTTAAAAAATTTAGATAAAATGTATTAAATTAATTTTTAACGCCAAAATATTCACTGGAAGAGTTGTTAATAATGCATATGTAACCATTTTTAAATGCATATGTAACCGTTAAAATTTTCCTCGATTGCATCAAACATTAAAACGAATCATGTTTAACTTTAATATTCCGACTAAACGCCATTTTCAAATTCATTACTCATTGTATTCTGAAAATTGGTCCAGAATTTGAGCAAAAATAAAATTTTAAAACATGACAAAAAAATTTAATCAATTCTCAATTCTAAAGATAATTTTTTAATAAAATTTTAATCTATAAACATGTTTAATAATTTAGGATTGTAACCATTTATTAAAATCGATGTTTGTTCAAGCAATATCTTGACTCTAGGAACAAAATCCTGCACATTTTATGGTTTAGAAATTTTATATTTACGAAACCTTGCTAAATTAAAAATAAAGAAAACTTTATGTAAGAATTCATAAATTGATTAGTTTTATCCTGTAAATCTAATCTAAGTCTGCACTTGAATTCAAACATACCAATATTCGAATCATCAAAAAAATAAGATTATTAAAACATAATTTATTGAAATGATTGAAAATTATTTTTTGAATATCTTTATTTAAAAATGATAAAAAATGTTTTTTTAAAATTTAAGGATTTTTTTAGTTGAAATTATTTTATATTTTTTTATGTATTTGATTTTTTTCATTTTTGGAATTTCTGATTTTTTTGAAATTATCATGTGTAATTATTATCTTAAATTTTTGTTTTAAAAGTAAAGAATACTTTATGTAAGAATTCTTAAATCAATTACATTTTTCCTGTAAATCAAATCTTAGTCTGAATTTTGCTACAAGAACTATATTTTACTTTCAAACGAAAATTTTAAAAAATGTCGGAGACTCTTAAAACTCCATACAAAAAAATCTCAAGGAACGGTCAAGAAAAGGTTTACGAAAAGACTTCTCTTAAGCGGTACGCAGCTGAAAAGGAACAGAAACAAAAAGCGTCGTTTGATATTTCTTCGGGAGCAATACGTGTTGATGAGATTTTGATTTGTTTATTTGGATGCGACTGAAAATAACGTTTGAAAATAATGTATTCGCTTATATAATATTGAAGAATTGCCTCATGAAGCTAACTTTCAAAACGCTGAATCTTAAAATGCTGAAGTAAGGGAAAAGCCATTACAAAAATCACTTAATTTTCTGGTAAATATAAATTAATTTAGGAATACTAGAATTCAAACATAAAAATATTTAAAGCATCCAAAAATTAAGATTGAAAAAACATAATTTATTGGATTTTGAATAACTTAATTTTAAAATGATATTTTTTTAGTTTAGGATTTCTTAAGTATCAATTATTTTATTAATTTTTCAGTTTTAGATTTTTTAATTTTTGGAATTTCAGATTTTTTGATATTATTCTGTTGAATTGTTATCTTAATTTTTTTTATGTTTTTATTATTTTCATTTTTGATTTCTGGCATTTCTTTGTCTTATACCAAAAAAATTTAAATCAAAAATTATGAAAATTTAGAAATTTGAAAGTGTAAAATTTTTAAATCTCAATTAGCCGTTGCGAATATTATTCTGAAGTTTATGAAGTTTATGTCACTAAACTCTGACCAAAGTTGAGAGGGTTACAAATCAAAACTACAAGCTATGGTTTTATTATTTTAAAAGTGTTCAAAACACACTTTAAATCAGTACAGTTGTTTTGCATCATTAGTTTTCAAAATATCTAGCTGATGGCGAAATCCTTTTTTCGTGAGAAAAAACTTTCCGCCGTTCCGCGACATGTTACAAAAATTCTAGATATTTTTAAACAAGCCCAAACATGTCGTATATGATTATCAAAGCAGGAAAAACATTTCAAATTTGTTTTCCGGACCGACCTGGTCGCTGGTCCTCAAAATCAAACCATCCACATTAACGACCCCCGGGTCTTTTGTGGGCTCTATTGCAAGTTTCTGCTCGAACCTAGGAGTCCGAAGGCTTGAATGGGGAGAACACCCAAACCTCTTTTTACTCCAAGGAACCTTCCACCCCAGTGTTTGAACTGCCGACCTTTGGATTGCGAGTCCAACCGCCGCCAGCGATTCCACCGGAGTAGGCTTGGTTTGGTGTGTTGTTTGTACTTATGGCATGGAGACGACTCCTACACCTGAAATGACTTAACGGCCTAAAAACCAAGGCCGGGACCGACATTTTACTTCCTCATCCGATGGAAGGTTGCAGCAGATGAGATGGGGTCGCTGGTCATAAAAAGACTTGATCGAAATAAGTTATTTCCATTAAAATTGTGAAGCTATTTTTTTAAATATTGTATTTGCTCTCTGTTTTTTGGTCCATTTTGAAAAGGTGGCAACATAAACTTTGGAAAATATTTACAATTGATATTCAGAAATAAGAAATTATAAAAAAAATAATAAAGAAATTTTAAAATTTTCAAAATGCAAATTCTAATCTGTAAAATCCAAAAAATAGAAATTAAATAGTTTAAAAATGAATTATTGATCAGAAATTATATAATTTGAAAGTGATGTTTAATAAATTTAATTTCAGAGTTGTTGAAACCAAGCTTAAATTTTTTTAACGTTTTGAATTTTTATCATTTTATTTGTTCCTTTAAAAATCGCAAGCTCATGCACAAAGTGAAAATTAGTTGATAATAAGTATTCACTTAGTTGATCTTCCGATTTTTGATATATTAAATAAAAATTGGAGATTGGCCACGGTGGAAACTAAAAAATGTGACCAAAAGAAAGCATTTTGGACGAGTGGTTTCGGAAAAAAGGTTTACGAAAAAGTAATAAAAAAAATACACGCAGATATTTCTCAAGCATTTTTCTCTAAGGTCTTAGATATGTAACTTACCATATTCTTAAAACCAAAACGATAAAATTAGAATTGTATTTCTGATAATAGTCAAAATTCACTCAAATGTTTTTCATATTAAATGCTTTCGTTTTTGAAAACAAAATCTAAATATTTTTGAGAAATTATGATAAATTTTGAAAAATGTAGAGAAAAAACATGTATTAACAGTTTAAAGGTTTTAATGCAAATAAAGGAGGGCTATTAATTTTACAATCCAAATTCGACTAGCCGAAGCCTCGAAGATCCAAAGTTTCGATTATCCGAAGTTCGAAGGACTTCGGATAACCGAATCAGGAACAAATGAAATCGGCATGTTTTATTTGCTTGTTTTTAACATCAAATTCGGCATCTGTTTTTTAATGGTCCAATACACCAAGTTTTTGCTTTTTGGGTGTTTTTTAATACCCCTGACGGTTTCAAAAGCACCCAAAAAGCAAAAACTGGAAATTTGGTTTATTAGACCTTTAAAAAAACACCAGACCATCTTGACCTCCATTTTGACCGCCACATTGAATCCAAAAATTCTAAATTATTTTATGGTTCTTCAGGGGTCATACTTAAGTTCTACAATCAATAATAAGACAACAAGATCTAAGGATTTTTGCTGTCCCTATTCAGACTGTAGTCCCGATTCGCCCCAGATGACGGTAATTATTTCTATGTAGCCCCTTAGAGCAGTCCGCTCGGAAATTGCTATTTTCGAAGGTTAATAACTTTTTAGCAAAAAACCCCAAAAAATAAGGTGTCTTCGGGAAAGTTTTTCCAAATTTAAAGAAGATATTAGTTCAGAAAATTGATAAGAACTGGATAGTTATTGCGCCTTCCATTGGTCAAAAACTGAAACAGTTGCTTTTCTCCATACAATTTGACGATTTTGCCCAAACTTGGTGGTCAGTGGTCAGAAAAAGCTCAAATTTTGGAACTTGGGCTAGTGATGCGTAAATCTTTGATTTCAGGGGATAGCCCCAAGTAAGCCCAGATTTGGACCATCCTAACCAATGTAATGCTAAAACTACAAGATAAATGAGATGTTACTGAATGGAACAATGTTCAAATCTGCAGCTCAATTTTTAAATATCCAAATTTTGGATCCATAATCTACAAAAACTGAGCCCGGCAATGGACAGGCAAATTACTTAGTTTGATCAATCAATCTTGATTCTCTATCTTACAAATTATTTCTGGGAAGAGAACACACAATCATTGATTTAAGATTTTTTTAAGGTAGTTCAATTTTAAAAAATTGGAAAAAATTTCGGGGGGGCTGCAGCCCGGAAGCCCCCCCCCCTGGCTACGGGCCTGTCTGCACTGTTCCTTCAAGTTAACAACAACAAAATCTTGATAGTCAAATCAACAAAATCGTTAGAACTGGAAGCAAAATGTTCGTTTTTCAATTTCGAAACAACTGTAGGAAAACGATTTTTCTAAAATTCATTCGGAGAGTAGAGTTCTTCACTTTTGTGTATAGAAATCAAAATGATCCAATTGTACAATGATGCCCCGTCACGCTACATTTTCATTTCTGTTGCCTCAAATTTTGTGTATTTTGTTTGTTTCCTAGAGTAATTCTTATAGAAAATTGAATGTATGAGTCGGTCAAAATAATATTCAGATTCCATAATGAAATATTATAATGAAAATGGCAAAACTTTTTCAAGGCATTTGAAATAACAAAATGAAATTACTACGAGCGAAAATGCGATATTTTTTTAGTATTTTGATTTAACTATTTATGGTTATAATTTATTTATCGAAATGATTCACATTTTTGTCGATATGATAAATTTGATTCACACATTTCTCTAATAATGTTGATTAAATAAACAATATAGTTTATCAAATTGATAATCAACCTTTATAACACTGATAATGAAATGTTCTTGAATTTGATAAAATAATTTATTGCTTGCCAATCGATGATTTAATTTATCGAGCTGATGTTCCGGATAGTTTTTTATTAATTTTAATAATGGAATAAATTTTAAACACAAAAGTGAATTTGTTAAAATAAATAATTTGTATTTTTCAATAACTCATCAAATTGACGCCAACATTTCAAATGGCATCATGTACATTTTGACACTTTTTGGGTTATTGCATATTCTGATACTACTCCTAATAAGCTACCTTTCCACCAAAAATGAGCAAAAGTTCCTTCAGTAAAGTCTGTTTAAAAATGATTTTAAATAAACATAACATAAACAAAAGCTCTGGCATCAGCAGTTCCTGTTTCTATTGCCCTGTCAACCTGTCAAATCAAAGACTACATGAAGCTCGTGACGAAAAAAAGCATCATGGAAAAGACGCCATGTACATTTGCCGACGAAAAGCGAATCATAACAAAGCTTCCCTGCCGCTCTAATCGAGTCCGTCCCATATGTAAAAACAGCAAGCCAAGAAAAACGCAAGTCAAATTTGTCCCGCCCATAAGGCTACGTGTTAGAATTTTATGAAAAAGTGGGTTTCTCCAGTTTTCTAGAACAAAGTACTAAATTTTATTGGTTTTTCTGATAGTTTACACGATTTTGAACCGAACTGCATCATTACCTCAAAATTGACGAAATTACATATGGGACGGACTAGCTTCGAGCGGCAGTTCCCCTCCTTTGCAAAAGGCGCCATGTAGGGGAAAGTGGGGTAAGCAAGGTGCAAGTGTAACAAGCTAAGGAAATGCTTGTTATAACCCTTTAAAAAAGCTAAAAAATATGTCGGATTTTTTATATTCATCTTATTCCAGGTGTTGACTAAGACTTTGATATAACAAGTTTAAAAAAAAATCCTGTTTTTTAATTTAAAAAAATGATTTTAATTTTTTTTCCGTACGTTCTACTCAACTAGTGGGGCAAGACGAACAACCTGTTAGGGCAAGAGGACAATGCATGAAACAACATGTTAGTTTGCTAACAATTGAACTGTTATCACTTAGATTTATCAGATTAGAATGTTGTTGAAACGTTTCTTTCATTTTTAAATTTAATAATAATATTTTACTAAAATTTGATCGTTTTTACGAAAAAATATTACTTAGATAATACTTAGAACATTTTTATGACATCACTAAATTTTGTATGGAATTTTTTTTAACAATTGTTTATCAGTTTTTAAGTACTTTTATGTATTCACAATAAAATCTGTTGTTGAAGCAATTCGTATTTTTTCTATACTAAAATCCATATGGTACACTTGCCCCACCTTAACATGATTTTTTAAAAGCTCTCAACAAAAAAAAACAAAAGTTAAATCATACTTTATAAAAGGTGCAAGTCATTGGTAGGGACACTAATGATCTAGGAAAAATAAAGCATAAAATGAGCCTTTAAACGAACCCTAAGCCTTATTTTGTACTTTCCAAATATTATAAGAAAACAAAGGTTTTGGAAAAAAAACTTCTTTCAATCTTATGCCCAGTGGAGCTTACGTCGTTTTTCGGTTATATGCACCTAACCGGCGGTCGCATGATTGTGATGCATGGCTGCATGAAAGTATATCAGAATCTGCATAAAATCTGTCCTCATGCATTTTTTGCGCTATTACCGACAATTATTGTCATTACCGACGGCTGTTTGGTTGTATTGCACAAAAAAATCATAACAGAACACGGATTAAAACCACGAACTTTTTGGTAATAGATCCAACACGCTACCACCGCGCCATGGACACTTGATGGATTGTGAGGGACAAACACCAACCCATTCTTCTCTTTTAAGTTATGCTAGGGGAGGCAGGCCTGCAAAATGTTTCCAACCCAGCGTACACATGAAGCAAACCAAAATGTCAGCTCACTGCTAGCATCTGACTGTAAGCCTACTGTGTCCGTTCAACCACTGCCGCCTGACTCGTGCCGGTCGGCTGCTGGAGAATGAGAGACGTGAAAAAATGGGCTACACTCACTCAATTCGTGTCGTATGACTGACTCGTAAAATCCTCTCTAAACACTATTTTGACTATTTTTAAACAATTGAATGGTTCTAGACTGTGCAAAACACTTAAAACAACCATAAATTATATTCAAAATTACATTTCCACGCATAAATACCAACTTTTTGTGTAAAAACTTGTATCTTTATGTGTGTGCGTGCAACGTCGAATGAGCGTTGGTCGACTACTGCCTCGCATTGCAGCTGCTCAGTGAGCTAGGGCACTCACGACTGAGTCGGGTTTGTTTATGTCAAGGTTTTGCGGTTCAGTGAATGGATCTGAAAAACGTTACTTAATCCACCGGAAGGTGGTTGCTGCCTTCCTCCTAAAAGCCTTGCAACCACACACTACGAAAGCTTTGGCTAACGCTTACTTAGTAAAGACACTATACATCTGAGTGCTGCCATCTAGGTATGATAAATTTAATGAACCATTTGAAAGCACTGCAGTGTTTGTGTGCGTGCACTGAGCGTAAAGTTCCGACAGCTATCCGCCGGAGCTTTCAAATTATGTAAATAATGACCCTTTTTAGTATCAACCAAAACAGTTTTTCGAACATATCTTTTAAAGTACTGCACCAAGCCGGATGAAATTTAAAAAAGACTTAAAGAACCTGAAGGCAAATCCAAAAACATAGATCCGGACAAAATCGGTCGAGCCAGTTCCGAGAAAAGTGAGTGAGAAAAAAAATTCTACGTCCATCCACACGCACAGACATTTGCTCAGAATTTGATTCTGAGTCGATATGTATACGTAAAGGTATATCTGGGAGGCTTATTTAAAAAGTTCAATTTTTGAGTGATTTTATAGCCTTGCCTCAGTGAGGTGAGGAAGGCAAAAATCGTGTATGCGTCGCCGATTTTCGCGTCAGGACCCCTGACATTTTCAGCTCTGGGGGAGGCGCCAGCTTTATATGTGTTGGTGAGAACTGCAGATCGCTGACATGTTTACGACGCGGGCAAAAATGAGCTATGAGCTTGCTGCAAAAAATTGTTATAAAATATAACAATTTCTGCAGCAAATCCACTGTTGCAGACTTTGTTATATATTTTTCCTTTGGGTGTGGTAGTAGAATCAGCTAATAACAAAGCTTCCCGTCGAATGACAGCAGGGTGATATAGAAGAAGTTATGTTTGTTTTTTTTTTAAATATAATTGCGGAAACAATGTTTTATTGAATACGGATGATCAAGTATCAATGAAAGCAACGTTTTTCATCGTTTGTGAATTGAAAAATGATGCTTAACCTTCAAATGCGGGTTTTCTCAAAACGCACGGTTTGAACGTGATGCTTTTTGAAATGTTGACGTCAAAATATTGCCATAATATTTCATTCTTTTTTAAAGGAGAGCTTTTTCATTATATTTCAACTTTATATTTTAACTATAAAAAAAAAAAATAAAAAGTTACCCCGTTTAACGTTTTTTTTCCTAATTTTGAGCTCAGTGTGATGCGGTGTTCGGTTTCTTCTGCCGACAAGAACAAGGACTGCTGATGACAGCCGGAATGACAAGGATAAAAATGAATTTTAACGAAAAGAAGTCGAAGTAAATATAATGCGGCATGGTTTAGAGGAGGAGCAGGGCAAACAAAACCAACCACGGTGGCGACGGTGGCCGAAAAATGAGAAGCGACATTCGTTCACCTTTTCGGTTCTTCGGCACCTTTTCACAGCTCAATGAGTATGAATGACAGGCTTAAGCCAGGTAGCAGACAAGTCCGTTAATGGTAACACAATGGTTAGACACAAACACACCGGTAGGCCAATGCTGAAACATGAGTTTGAGTTTGAGGAGGGGAGACTGGGCATGACACTTGAAGCTAATTGATAATCTCGGAGCGGGAAACAAACGTGCTTGAGCTGTCAGGGTACATGACACCGGGTCATGGGGAAAAATCGAGACAAAAGGTGGCGACGAACAGAAGCCTAATTCTTGGTCAGCGAGGGCTGGGGAGGTTTTTTTACGCTTAAGGATTATAATAAATTGAAACTTTTCGCTTTACACTCATTGATTCAATTCAATTCATACAAACTTTCTATTCAGTAATTTGAATTGGTAATCATAGAATCATTTTAGACAAAACGCAGCATCCTGCAGTAAAGGTCTCACGTTAATTCACTCAACTAATATGCCACTTAAAATGTACACATTCTTTAGCTTCTTCAATGATTTATAGTTCCTTCTAAAAGATTTCCAGCAAAGTAGGATCGCATGTAGTTTCTCACGTACGGAGAAACTCAGCTTCAGACCTGTATTGTGACACTCTGCTTCCTCTCGTTAATTGCTGGCCTGAGGCAGTGAAAAATGACAGCGCCTATCTTAGGCACCATGTTTTTGAATAGTCTTACAAATTGGTTCGGAAAACAAAAAGCATCACGTTACAGATTTATTTTATGACCAGACGACCCGAACATAAATATCGGTCTAAACAAGTCGTTAATTTTTTTCCACGCATCCCGAAAGCATCAAAGATATGTGCCTATGCGCTCGCAGGCTGACAGTGATTTACATGAGCGGCCTTTCAGAGTGTATCACATTTGATAGCATTTAGGGCATAGTCGTCTGCTCGTCTAAACACTCTGAGTATTTAGTCGAGAATATTCTTAGCTTTTGAACGCTTGATCAAAAGTAGCAGCAGTTACTCTATAGCTTGCACCACGTGTTTGGCAGAGTTCAGCAATGGAACATGTGCTGTGTGCACACATGTCGAGGTCAATCATTTCAGTCACCGCTGAGGAAGGGACAACAAACCCAGTTGGGCACTGCTCAGATTGGCTTGACTTTCAGTGCCGTTGAAATTTGATGCGCCCTCTAGTCACCAAGAGGTGGAACACAGCAGCGAGTTTGATCCTTCACAGAAGCGACAACTTATCGGCTTAACTTTACTGTCAGTTTTGTGAACGATTAGTTCTGTCGGTACAATAATTTTTAATACTGATTGACAGCTCCAGAATTACTGCTACTGTTTTTTTTCCTGGAACTGAAAACCGTGTTACAATGCATGGCAGACCATGAAATGTAATTGACACTTGTAGTGATTGAAACTTTCAATTATTCTAAGCCTTTCCGAAGAAAAAAAGAAAAAAAAAAAGATTCTTTTAGAGATGATAAATTTCATGCTCAATATTCACACTTTGCTATAAAGTGAAAATAAACCAATACAAGAAATTTCTATAAACATGACCAAAATATTCCTTGGAAACTGTGAACTTATCTTCTCAGCATGATTTGTGACCATTGGCTGACATCGATCATCAACTCTTTATACCTCGTCCACAACCGGCCACATCAATGGGATGGATGGGTTAAATGGGAAGACGGAGTTGTAAAAAATGATTGGCAGCATTTTGCATCGTAAATTATCGTTATAGTGACAGCACTGACAGATGTGATCGAGCTGTCTGCGCGGTTCCATGAAATTCGTCCCCTCTCCACATTGTTGTTGTTGTTTTTGTTGTTTCGCAACTGTCCATCAAAAAGGAAAGGTTGGCTTGTTTTAAGCTCTGCTTACGGTCAGTAGTAGCGGTTGGAACAGGCACTGTGACGAGTGCAAGCATTTAGCATGGCAGATACTGACCTTTGATTTCTTTTTGGGTTGTGCGTTTTTGGACTAAAAGGAAGAAAAAAGGTTCAAAATTCCACTAAAAACAACAATAACGAATCTATTTGAGTGAGGTTCAATGGAACTCGATCTTCGGTGACCCATTTCTACGCTGGCTAGCCGAGCGCGAGGTACTTCAGCTTTATCGACAAGCCCCGCCCTGAAGAACGTTTGCACCTGGGACGGGACGGCTGGATAGGGTCTTCTTTTTGAGTGTTTACGTTTGTATTCTTCTTCAGTTTTTTTTGCAAGAAAATTCTCGTTCGAATAAAAATATCAAGCAATCTGTGATTCAGAGCGCTTGACAATTCAAATTTTCGTGATGATGTTTGAATTGGGCTGCTTAAATTTGCGATTGGTCGTGGGAGGAGAATCTTGAGATTATGTTCCATCGTTTTACGGTGGATCCGTTCATAATGAGCTGCTGGATATAAATCACTAGCAATGGTTGGCAAATCAAAGATGACTCAAGGGCAAGGTGAAAAGCATTAGGGCCGGCATTTACAAAGCGTATTCAGCGGCAATTTTTAACTCAACTATTGTTGTTAGTGCGTAAGTTAACATTCTATAGGTCACACGCCCTAAGGTGCCATAATCGTAAGAAATGGCTGGAAAAAACTTAAATTTGTACCAATTCATTCACTACAAGGAGCAAAAAGTTCGTTTTTAAATTTTTGGCAATGTGTTGAAATGACTGCGGCAATTATTTTTGTTTGCTTAAAAAAAATTAATTAAGTGCCACTACAGCCAAAAAGCAAAAAACGATTGTTTTAAAGGGGCAAAAGAATCGTCAGTTAAAAGAAAATGCTGATAAGTCAACATTCGGTGTACGATATAAATAAATGCCTTTCAATTGAAAAAAAAATAATCAATCTTTTAATGCAATTAACCATTATTTGTGACACCGATTTAATTTTTTTTATTTTTTTTTTCAACTCTAATTACAATACTTACTATTTTCTCCTCATATGAAAGGACTTTCTTTAGGTTGACAGATGCGGTCATGTTGCAAGTGGTTTAGTTTGACAATAGGTTTTTTTTTCTCTTTGTTTATCCCATCCCAGGTTTGCACCATTTGGATTCAAACGTTATTTAGAACATCCGAGCCCTTGTCAAATGGACAAGGACCCAGCGCGTATATAGTTGATAGTAACAGTATTTCTAATTCCAGTCATAGCTCACCAAGTCGCGATGGCCTAGTGGTTAGCATTTTTGCTTACCAATCCAAAGGACGGGGGATCGAATCCCGACTCGAGTGACTTTAATTGTTCGTTCATGTTCAAAGTTTCAAGATTTTTCCTATACTTTCTCGTTGGGAGCAGATGGGAATCGAACCTAGAACTATTCACTTACAAAGCGAAAACCGTAACCAGTCACCCACGGCCGTTCCCTAAGAATACTGCAGATGAATATGTCGCAAAAAATGCTATTTTGTAGCAATGGACGTAAGTTTCTGCTTTTCAATTGAATTAAGCTCAATTTGAAAATCACAATGACGGCAATCTTATCCCATTCTTTGTTTTAATCTATATTCAATATACAAACAATATTCCTCTATTTGGTCGCAGTGGTATCTAGGCTCAACAAAAAAGGGTTAATTGATGCCAAGTCCAATTTGGCGACATTTAGCCTAAAAAAAAAAATTTTAGATATCATCCAAAAAGTACCCTGCAGAATAATACACCTATTATCATACCAAGTTTGACCCACAAATAATTTCTTGTAATCAACAAAACTAAAATTGCAACTAGAATATAAATATTCTGTTTCCAACCTGTCTGTGTTTACACTACTAGTTTGAGAAGATTTACAAAAATGAAAACATCACAATGTTCACGATTTGACTCTATGCATCACAATGTAGCCGTGTTACAATTTGTTGCTCGAGTTGCTCTGTATAAAAACAACATTTTTGTTGGAAATTTGCGATCCACAATGGAACAAATTTACATACAAACGTACTTCTCGCATTACCGGCAGTCTTAAACTATCCATCATCTGGAAATGATGCATGACTCATCATAACTCATGTGCGAGCTGGAAGGCATGATGGGCTCATTAATCACCTACTTGCACTTCAGTTTCTCACTCACGGCACGGTGCGGAGCACTTCTGCAAGGTCTGATGTCGATCTCGCACTCCGCCCTCCCACTTAACGAGCCAACATTGGCTGACGCCGGCCTGGCCGTCTTATGTATGGGTATTATGCTCCTTCCCCCTTCGGCGGCAGCAGCGCCATAAAATCCAACCCACTCAAGTGAATCTTAGACAATAAAATTACACACCCGGTATATTATTTGTGTACTATGAATTATGATTAAGATAAAAGCGAAAATCTACCTGCAATTTATTATCATCATACATCTTCTTACCATCATCTTTTGCTTTACATATTACCATGCTAAGGCATAGTCATTACCGAACAGCACTGTTATTAACATCATTGGGGCGATTCCTCGAAGAAGGGTTTCCTGGAGAGCCATCCTAAATATTAGAGTGCCTCCACCGGCGAAGATGTGCGGCTGATGGGCTCTAATGATGTGATGCGATGCTGAAAGCTGGCGGCAGGCGGCGGGTTCCATCTCAAAAGAAACAAGATTTAAGCGGAGCAGAAATGATGATGATAATCCATGAATGAAGATTTCTACAATCGTGCCGGAGGCCGCATCCGATCGTGGAGGCTTAATCATGTAGTAAATTCTAGGCGTAATTTCACGGTACGCTTCATTCATAATTTGACTATTTGCTATCGGATAGAGAATTGTCTTTAAAAGCACAGAAAATCAATTATGGTAACGTTGGAACAGAGTAATATTTTTTAAAATTAATTTATTCTCTTCAAAGAGAAAATGCATTTGTTCCATAAAAATTCTTTCCTGTTATTTTTTTTAGATGGCGTCAAAAATCCATTGATTATAATTCTTGCAAAATGAAAATTATCGGTTCAACGAAACCGATAGATGGCTACCAATTTGTTGTTTAAATCTCGGATCAGATCTATATTGGAATAATGGGAGGAGTTCTTGATTTAGATACGTTTTATTATGCATATAAATATAATTGACAGCATATTTTCACTGAAGATGCGTGTTACTGATGACATTTTGTATCAATCATGGACACTCGATTAAAATAAAGATTTATTAGATTTTCGTACTTTTCATAACATAAACATTGTTTATTAATTGACTTATGTTTAAGACATGGATAAATATTTTTATAATGCTAGAGTAGAGTGGGGCAAAGGTGCGCACCTAATGGTAATCGTTCTGTCGCTGGTGACCATACAATATTTTTGATTCTTTGTGTATACCAAATGGTACCCTTGTCCATGGCCTTCAAAACGTAGTACTAGGATTTACCTTAAATCGCTAACATCTCGAGAACCATTCAATTGCTCAAAAAAAAAAAAAAAAAAAAAAATGAAGTGGCAACCTTTACCCCGTATGTAGGGCTATGGTGCGCACTATGCGGGCCGAAGTGATTTTTCAGTAAATTTTTATTTAACTTTTGATTATGTTTTCAATTGGTGGTTCTTTTTTGCCCCAAATGAAGATAAATTTATGGTTTAGTAACTATTTTAAGCTAGGTAGCACTTGTATAACTGAATTTTCATTTTTAGGGCTAAAAACCTTCCTATTTTCGTATGAGTTTGATTTTTTTGTCCTATTTTGGCAGAAATACTATTTTTTTTTGTGATTTTGATTTAATTTTATCAGAAATAAAAATTATTCAAAGTGTTTGTCTTCTTTTCATACAAAAATGTATGGAAATTTTAGTGCGCCCCTTTGTCCCGCAAATTTTTTTGGAAACATTATGTTTAAAAACTTACAAGAAGAGGAATTTCAAACATTCTTTAAGTGTTAGCAAGGTAATTGGCTAGGCAAAACACTTGTTAAATGGATTCAATGATTTCTTGAGCCTGAAGTTTTGTAAACTTTATTTTGTAACCTTGAAATATAAGATCAAAATAGCCCAAAAGTGACTTATCACAAACTACATTTTTTCACTTTATTTTTGTAAATAAATAAAATTGATCCTAAGACAAGTCGAAAACTCAAATTTGAGCTTTTTAGGTCAAAATTAAGTATTTAAAAGGGTAGTGCGCACCTTTGCCCCGTACTCCTCATTGACATTAATCAGTTGAGCAATTCTCTACGAAATCGGTCTTTTTTCTTCAATTTTAATTTTTGTATTTTTTAATCCGACTGAAACTTTTTTGGTGGCTTCGGTATGCCCAAAGAAGCCATTTTGCATCATTAGTTTGTCCATATAATTTTCCATACAAATTTGGCAGCTGTCCATACAAAAATGATATGTGAAAATTCAAAAATCTGTATCTTTCGAAGGAATTTTTTGATCGATTTGGTGTCTTCGGCAAAGTTGTAGGTATGGATATGAACTACACTGGAAAAAAATGATACACGGTAAAAAAAATTTGGAGATTTTTTTATTTAACTTTTTATCACTAAAACTTGATTTGCAAAAAAACACTATTTTTATTTTTTTTATTTTTTGATATGTTTTAGAGGACATAAAATGCCAACTTTTCAGAAATTTTCAGGTTGTGCAAAAAATCTTTGAGCGAGTTATGAATTTTTTAATCAATACTGATTTTTTCAAAAAATCGAAATATTGGTCGAAAAAATTTTCAACTTCATTTTTCGATGTAAAATCAAATTTGCAATCGAAAAGTACTTTAGTAAAATTTTGATAAAGTGCACCGTTTCAAGACTGGTGTCAAGACTAACATTTCAAAAGGGCCAAACATTCAATATTACGCCCTTGTAAAATGTTAGTCTTGAATTGAAAATTTTGAAAATATTGTTTTCGAAAAGATCGGAAAATTTTACAAATGTTTCATATATTAACATTGAAAATCGGACCATTAGTTGCTGAGATATCGACATTGAAAAATGGTGGGCTGTTTGGGTGAGACTTAAAAAACATCAATTTTCCTGTTTTTAAACTTTAGCATTGCAATATCTCAGCAACTAAAGATCGTATCAACAAAGTCCGAAGAAGCAAAATATAGAGAATTTTCTCAGCTTTTCAAAAATATTTTTTCCAAAAGTGTGCAAACATGTGCACTCATTTAAAAAAATGAAAAACTGCGACTATTTTCAAAAAAGTCACCTAAATATGGATTTATCTTGAAAACGGTGCACTTTATCAAAATTTTACTAAAGTACTTTTCGATTGCAAATTTGATTTTACATCGAAAAATGAAGTTGAAAAATTTTTGCGACCAATTTTCGATTATTTGAAAAAATCAGTATTGATAAAAAAATTCATAACTCGTTCAAAGATTTTTTGCACAACCTGAAAATTTCTGAAAAGTTGGCAATTTATGTCCTCTAAAACATATCAAAAAATAAAAAAAAAAAAAAATAGTGTTTTTTTGCAAATCAAGTTTTAGTGATAAAAAGTTAAATAAAAAAATCACCAATTTTTTTTACCGTGTATCATTTTTTTCCAGTGTAGTCCATATCCATACCTACAACTTTGCCGAAGACACCAAATCGATCAAAAAATTCCTTCAAAAGATACAGATTTTTGAATTTTCACATATCATTTTTGTATGGACAGCTGCCAAATTTGTATGGAAAATTATATGGACAAACTAATGATGCAAAATGGCTTCTTTGGGCATACCGAAGCCACCAAAAAAGTTTCAGTCGGATTAAAAAATACAAAAAAAATCGAATGACCGAAATCCTAGAGAACTGCTCAGTTAAAAAAAGATATACGAAACTTATTTGACACTATTTTTACCAGGGCTATGGAGTCGGAGTCGCATCAGTGGAAATATTTCTTGAGAATCAAGAGTCAAGGAAGTCATTGAAGAGTCAGCAGATCATTCTGGTTTGATTTTGCTGATATTTGCCGAACATGTTGCTAATCTAGCCATTGATTTCGCTTAAAATCTGTAACATATTTTTGCTGGTATGACAAAAAATATCAGACAGCAGAAACTAGCATTTGAGTTTGATTTGTAGCGTAATTTTCTGCTACAGAAATCGTTCTTGTTATTGGCAGCTGCTGGACGATTAGTTTTTTTTAACTGATTCGGTCAAATTTGACTGATTTTGAATATATCGAAAAACAAATCAGCGATTGACATAACTTAATTCCATTGTGAAATAGATGTTATGATTGGATTCTACAACATCCATTAGGGTGGTCCAAATCCGGACTTTTTTGGGGCTACCCCCTGAAATCAAAGATTGACCCATCACTAGGCCAAATTCCAAATTTGAGCTCATTCTGACCACGGGAACCCCTCCCTCCAATCGCTTAAAGTTTGTATGGGAAAAATCGTCAAAATGTATGGAGAAAAGCAACTGTTTTACTTTTTTATCTGTGGAAGGCGCCATAATTATCCGATTCTTACCATTTCTCAAATGTAGAACCTTCATTAAATTTTGAACAACTTTCCCGAAGACACAATATTTTTAGGATTTTTTCCCGCGAAGTTATTAGCGCCCAAAACTGGCCATTTTTGCGCGGCCAGCTGTAAGGGGCTACCTAACAACGATGTTTATTTCCAATTCGTACACGCACGTGCTCTCTCTCAGGTTCAAACTCTCTCACGAGCTTGCTCGCCTGCCTGCCTGCCTGTTTGCCTACAAGCGCGCGCGCTGTTTATCTGCTTGGACTTTTGTCGTCGTCGTCGTTTTCGTTTGCTATCCGCTGCGCTGCGTTCCTGGCATGTTTTTTTTTTATAATTTTCAACTAAAATAGCAGGTTTGATTTGAGATATATTTAGCATATAAATTCTTAGATCACGTCATTTTTTTTTAAAGTGCACTGAAAAAAAAATTGAATAAAAGGCAGCTTAGGCTTTGGCTTAGGCTCATTTAAAAGATAAAAGCAAATGAACAGGGTTTGTTCGTTTTTCCAAGCATTACAAGCAGTTGTTCGTATATGCTCATTAGAGTTATTTAAAAAAAATCTTCAGGTAATACAAATTTTGTTTTTTTACTCTAAATATCATCCAACCAACTGCTTGTCCATTCGAAGGCAATTTGATTCCATATATAAAACTAGTTAACTCAACAATCTCTATTTTTGAGGCTTTTCTTTTAGACATCGTTGCACTTTTTGGATGTTTCGGAATCTGTCATAAACTTCTAATAATCGTCAAAAGCAAAATATACCGCAATTTGTTGTAAGGAAGATTGTTATATTTTCGGCAGATTAAAATATTTTGTATGGAATGAAAAATAGTCGTGATCATAGGGCTACGAAAAACTTCAAATATTTTCTTTTAAGCTTGTTTGATAGTATACAAAAGTGGAAAACAGTTCCCATAATCGATGAATTGTCTAAGTGTATTGTTCTTTTTGAAATCTATACTTGACTAAGTTAAAAATAGTCTTTTATTTTTTCTAGAATAGTTAAAATCCGAGTCTTGAGTTTGATATGGTACCATTTAAAAAAAAACTAGAAATAAATTTAAATTACAACATCCCTATTTAAAAATTTACTCAATAATAACAGATGACAATTCATGGAGGAACTAATTTATCGAAATTTGTATTCTCTCACACACGCTCTGATAATATAATATCTATTGTTAATCACATATTACATTTAATTTTATATCTCGAAATAAATATCGAAATATATCCTGAAAATTATAATTATAATAAACATGCCAGGAACGCAGCGCAGCGGAACGAAAACGATGACGACGACAAAAGTCCAAGCAGAGAAACAGCGCGCGCGCTTGTAGGCAAACAGGCAGGCAGGCAGGCGAGCAAGCTCGTGAGAGAGTTTGAACCTGAGAGAGAGCACGTGCGTGTACGAATTGGAAATAAACATCGTTGTTAGGTAGCCCCTTACAGCTAGCCGCTCAAAAATGGTCAGTTTTGAGCGCTAATAACTTTGCGGGAAAAAATCCTAAAAATATTGTGTCTTCGGGAAAGTTGTTCTAAATTTAATGAAGGTTCTACATTTGAGAAATGGTAAGAATCGGATAACTATGGCGCCTTCCACAGGTAAAAAAGTAAAACAGTTGCTTTTCTCCATACATTTTGACGATTTTTCCCATACAAACTTTAAGCGATTGGAGGGAGGGGTTCCCGTGGTCAGAATGAGCTCAAATTTGGAATTTAGCCTAGTGATGGGTCAATCTTTGATTTCAGGGGGTAGCCCCAAAAAAGTCCGGTTTTGGACCACCCTAACATCCATGTTGGATTTTTTTTAAATATGCTTGAGCAGGGCTGCGGCATCGAAGGAGCTAAGTCTTCTACAATGTCTTCATTGGACAATTCAAAGATAAACGTATGAAGTACGTTATTTATGGTTAGTACTTTAATTGCCTTTTTAGCAATTAGTAGTCAAAAAGTTGCACTGTTTCACTTTGATCGCGTTAATAAAATAACTGTCTATTTGTTCATTCATGAAGGCATGCGTCAACAAGCAACTCACAATAGTTTGGACCTCAATAACGTATTCCGACGTACTTGAATTGCGTTAAATTTTATTCATTCTCTGTTTGGTTGCGAACACGTAAATCATACTGTAATTGATAGTTAAAATGTTAATCAATCAATTTAAATGTCGAACATGCGCCACTGAAATAAAACATCATCGCCAATAAAGCTCAGACAATTTATTCTACCAGAATGGGTCGTTTGCGGCAGTTTTTTAATTCATTTTTATTTGCGCGCCTCGCTAGGAACCAAAACGTTTCATTTTCGCGCCCTCCCCGCCGCCCCCACCAGTAACTGCAATGCTGTGTGTGTGTAACGGATGGATGGGCGTCGTCGTGATGCGAATTACAAATTACTTGGTGCGAGGGCGGTCGTCAAACGCGCGTTGCTGTCGTTAGTCACTAAATATAGTTTGTCGAAACAAAAAAATGCGACCTACCTGTGCGTGCTTTGTTTACTTCGTGTTGAGTTTTCCTTGTACTATACTCTACTTGTAGGTGCAGGGATGGGAATCTTCAGTTCAGCATCATTGATTGATAAGGAATTGAAGCTCATGATATATTTAAAGAAATGAAACAATCACTGCTGACAGCAAGAAAGGCTTTAAAATCGCTTTTAATAAAACGCCTAAGATAAAATATAAAAATATAAAATTGTGTAACGAAGTGTGCGAAGTGAATATTTTTTATCCACCCATTCATCGTTTTTGGGCTATATTGCCGCACGCTGGTGTTCGCCTTGTTGAATTGAAAATTATTTATGCGTTGGAAAAATTTAAAATTAAATCTTTTATTTTAATTCATCTGTTATGTCAGGTTTACACGTTTATTTTTTAATTTTCATATATCACATTACAGGGTAAATACATGGTAAACACTATATCTAGGAGGAATTCTACCAAGGTTAAATTAAACAAAGAATCAAATATAATAAATTAAACAAAGAACCAAATATTTACTCATTTAAAATAAGTGCCACCTACCACCTGAACATCAAAATTTCTTGCTAAAAAACTAGGAGTCAGTGAAATCCCGTTTTTGGCAACACGATGTGATTTTTATGATGCTAAATTAAAAATGTTTTCAAAACCGGGAAATTTTAAAAGTATATTTTCAAGAGAAAACTACTATAGTTATAATAAAAAGCCATTAATAAACATCGTAAACTCTTAATAATGACGAGTTCAAAAGATATTTATAAATCACGCAATAAACGAAATAGATGATTTTTTAATCAACGACCATTTTGGTCGAAAATGAGTTAATGATGACGTTTTGATATACTTAACACCAGTGCTGTTAAACGTTTAAATTAACGACGTTTAACTTAACGGAATCGTTAAAAGTTAACCTAAACGTGAACGCGAACGGAGCCTACGTTGATCTTAACGAGAACGTGAACGGAGCACGTTAATTAACGTCGTAAATCAACGCGTTAATCCTTCTGAGGCCCCGACTTTGAGGGACTGTATCTCCCAACCGGTAACATCTAGCGGGTTACTTCCAGTTGCATTTTACAGGCATTAACTGTGACTATGAGTTCCCGGTGACGTTATTTGTCCAAAGTTACCACCGGTTCCGGCAACCCGGAACATCCGTCAAGCATGTTTTTTAAGGCTTTTGTCATTCAATCGACATTTGAGCCAATGTTATGAAACGTTGTTTGTAGTACATAGGTACACTGAATACCTTGGGCAGTTCAGGGCATCTGTGGCCACTCCGGAACCGATTCCATGGTACCACGCAAATGGTTCCGATGATTGTGATAATCAAAAGTCGACATGTTGCTTATCAAATTTAGTGAAATGAAACTCATTAATCAGCTATTATCATGCCGGTGTCCTTTGACCCGATCGGACCACTCCGGAACCGGTTACCGGAGACCGGAGAAAGTGTAGTGAGTATAGCAAAAGTCCTTTCATGCGACATATCAAACTTCATGAAATTGAAAATTATGTCCACTTAAATGCATGTCGATGCCTTATGATTCAATATGTAGATTTTTTTATTTTATTCAGGAAATATACACTTACACTTTCGTATTGGTTCCGGTTGACCAGCCTTTAAACTCAAGTGCGCTTGCAGTTTGTAGGCTACAAGATGGTACGCAGTTGGAGTCCCATTGCACTGCATCCAAGTAGGCCAAGTAGCCAGCTGAATTGTACAGGTTTGACACTCTCATCTCGCCGGTTACCATGGAAACCCAATCAAAGAGCCCGTAGTTGCTGTTAATTACGTCAATTGTCAAATTTGCCTGATTTTTAGTTCAATGCCTCCTAGATTGCGTTACGGAACCACTTCCGAATGTTCTGTCAATGATTTTAAAACCAGCCAACCAATACAAGTGTATATTGTGAAAGCAGACAAAAATCAAAATACGAACGCAACCTGTCAAAGCTGTTGCGCCACAGGCTGATATACACGCTAACGACAAACCACTACATTTTTGTTCGGCGCAACAGATTTTTTCGCGCAACAGAAGTGTTGCGCACTTCGGTTTGGTGGTGCGCGGATAATAGCCACAGTCCAAATAAATGTCATTTTGTTTTTTGGCTCCATAAGGTTTGCTGGTAGCAGGCGTGCGATGTACCACAAAGTGGAACCATAAATCAAGTGGCAGTGGTAACTCTGTCTTACTCTGTGGCAGGGCCGTGTACAAGGGGGGGGTTTTAGGGGTTTAACCCCCCCCTGGCAAATTAAGTTAGTTACACCCCATGCGCCCCTCGGCCCGAAGGGCCGATTTTTTTTTTAGCTATGTTGCTAAAATGCCAAAGAGATTTTTTTTTCAAATCGATATGAAAAATTTGACTGGAGGCGCCCTAATGACTAAAACATTTTTATGAAAATTATGAAAGTTTAACTGAACGCGCCCCTTAGACTTAATTATTTTCAATACGAATATGCAATATAAAAATTTGACTGAAGGCGCCCCTACGACTTTAAAAAATCATGCAAATTCTCGATATGAAAAATTTAACTGGAGGCGCCCTAATGACTAAAACATTTTTATGAAAATTATGATAATTTAACTGGAGGCGCCCCTAACACTTATTTTTTTTTCAATACGAATATGCAATATAAAAATTTGACTGAAGGCGCCCCTACGACTTTAAAAAATCATGCAAATTCTCGATATGAAAAATTTGACTGGAGGCGCCCTAACGATTAAAACATTTTTATGAAAATTATGATAATTTAACTGGAGGCGCCCCTAACACTTATTTTTTTTTTCAATACGAATATGCAATATAAAAATTTGACTGAAGGCGCCCCTACGACTTTAAAAAATCATGCAAATTCTCGATATGAAAAATTTGACTGGAGGCGCCCTAACGATTAAAACATTTTTATGAAAATTATGAAAATTTAACTGGAGGCGCCCCTAACACTTATTTTTTTTTTCAATGCGAATATGCAATATAAAAATTTGACTGAAGGCGCCCCTACGACTTTAAAAAATCATGCAAATTCTCGATATGAAAAATTTAACTGGAGGCGCCCTAATGACTAAAACATTTTTATGAAAATTATGATAATTTAACTGGAGGCGCCCCTAACACTTATTTTTTTTCAATACGAATATGCAATATAAAAATTTGACTGAAGGTGCCCCTACGACTTTAAAAAATCATGCAAATTCTCGATATGAAAAATTTAACTGGAGGCGCCCTAATGACTAAAACATTTTTATGAAAACTATGATAATTTAACTGGAGGCGCCCCTAACACTTATTTTTTTTTCAATGCGAATATGCAATATAAAAATTTGACTGAAGGCGCCCCTACGACTTTAAAAAATCATGCAAATTCTCGATATGAAAAATTTAACTGGAGGCGCCCTAATGACTAAAACATTTTTATGAAAATTATGATAATTTAACTGGAGGCGCCCCTAACACTTATTTTTTTTCAATACGAATATGCAATATAAAAATTTGACTGAAGGCGCCCCTACGACTTTAAAAAATCATGCAAATTCTCGATATGAAAAATTTGACTGGAGGCGCCCTAACGATTAAAACATTTTTATGAAAATTATGAAAATTTAACTGGAGGCGCCCCTAAAACTTAATTTTTTTCAATACGAATATGCAATATAAAAATTTGACTGGAGACGCCCCTACGACTTCAAAATATCATGCAAATTCTCGATATGAAAAATTGAAAGCAGGCACCCTTACGACTTAAAAAAATCATACAAATTTTGTTATGAAAATTTGACTGGAGGCGCCCTTATGACTTAAAAAATCAAGCAAATTCTCGATACGAAAAATTTGACTGGAGCGCCCCTATGATTGAAACATTTTTATGAAAATTATGAAAATTTAACTGGAGGCGCCCCTAAGACTTAATTTTTTTCAATACGTATATGCAATATAAAAATTTGACTGGAGGCGCCTCTACGTCTTAAAAAAAATCATGCAAATTCTCGAAATGAAATATTGAATGGAGGCGCCCCTACGACTTAAAAAAATCATATTAATTTTTTTAATAAAAATTGACTGGAGGCGCCCTTATGACTTGAAAAAACATGAAAATTCTCGATATAAAAAATTGACTGGGGGTGCCCCTATGACTACCACATTTTTATGAAAATTTAACTGGACGCGTCCCTTAGACTTAATTATTTTCAATACGAATATGCAATATAAAAATTTGACTGGAGGCGCCCCTACGTCTTAAAAAAATCATGCAAATTCTCGAAATGAAATATTGAATGGAGGCGCCCCTACGACTTTAAAAAAATCATATTAATTTTATTATAAAAATTGACTGGAGGCGCCCTTATGACTTGAAAAAAACATGAAAATTCTCGATATAAAAAAATTGACTGGAGGCGTCCCTATGACTACCACATTTTTATGAAAATTTAACTGGACGCGCCCCTAAAACTTAATTTTTTTCAATACGAATATGCAATATAAAAATTTGACTGGAGGCGCCTCTACGTCTTAAAAAAATCATGCAAATTCTCGAAATGAAATATTGAATGGAGGCGCTCCTACGACTTTAAAAAAATCATATTAATTTTATTATAATTGACTGGAGGCGCCCTTATGACTTGAAAAAAACATGAAAATTCTCGATATAAAAAATTTGACTGGAGGCGCTTCTATGACTACCATATTTTTATGAAAATTTAACTGAACGCACCCCTTAGACTTAATTTTTTTCAATACGAATATGCAATATAAAAATTTTACTGGAGGCGCCCCTACGACTTTAAAAAAAAATCATACAAATTTTGTTATGAAAATTTGACTGGAGGCGCCCTTATTACTCAAAAAAATCATGAAAATTCTCGATATGTAAAAAAATTTGACTGAAGGCGCCCCTATGACTAAAACATTTTTATGAAAATAATGAAAATTTAACTGGAGGCGCCCCTAAGACTTAATTTTTTTCAATACGAATATGCATTATAAAAAATTGACTGGAAGCGCCCTTACGACTTAAAAAAATCATGCAAATTCTCGATATGAAAAATTAAATAGAGGCGCCCCTACGACTTTAAAAAATCATACAAATTTTGTTATGAAAATTTGACTGAAGGCACCCTTATGACTTAAAAAAATCTTGCAAATTCTCGATATGAAAAATTTGACTGCAGGCGCCCCTATGACTAAAACATTTTCATGAAAATTATGAAAATTTAATTGGAGGCGCCCCTACGACTTTTTTTTCAGTACGAATATGCCATATAAAAATTTGACTGGAGGCGCCCCTACGACTTAAAAAAACATACAAATTTTATAATGAAAATTTGACTAGAGGCGCTCTTATGACTTTAAAAAATCATACCAATTCTTATATTGAAAATTTGACCTATGAATGAAACATTTTTATGAAAATTCTCAATATGAAAATTTAACTGGAGGCGCCCCTACGACCTAATTTTTTTAAACATATTCTCAAAATTAAAGATTTGACTGGAGGCGCCCCGTAGCATTAAAAAAATCTTGCAAATTCTTGATATAAAAATTGACTGAAAGCGCCCCTATAATTTTTTTTTAAATACAAATTCCCAATGTAAAAATATGACTGAAGACGCCCCTACGACTTTAAAGGCATATGCTCGATATGGCAACTTGGATTGAGGCGCCCTTATGACTTAAAAAAATCATACAAATTCTTATTATGAAAATTAAACTGGTGCCGCCCCTACGACTTAATTTTTTAAACAAATTCTCAATATTAAAAATTTGACAGGAGGCGACTTAAAAAATCATGAAAATTTTCGCTATGAAAAATTTAATGAATGCGTCCCTACGACTTTGAAAAAATCATACAATTTCTTATTATGAAAAAATGACTGGAGGCGTCCTATGACTTAAACATTTTTATGAAAATTCTCGATATAAAAATTGAATTGAAGGCGCCCCCACGACTTAACACAATCATGCAAATTCTCGATATGAAAAATTGATTGGAGGCTCCACTACGACTTTAAAAAAAATCATACAAATTTTATTATGAAAATTTGACTGGAGGCGCCCTTATGACTTAAAAAAAATCATGCAAATTCTCGATATGAAAAATTTGACTGGAGGCGTCCCTTTGACTTAAACATTTTTATGAAAATCATGAAAATTTAACTGGAGACACCCCTACGATTTATTTTTTTCCAATTCAAATTCTCAATATAAAATTTTGACTGGAGACGCCCTAACGACTTAAAAAAATCAGGCCAACTTTCGATATGAAAAAATGAATGGAGGCGCTCTTATGACTTAAAAAAAATCATACAAATTCTTATTATGAAAATGTGACCTATGATAATTATGAATGAATCATTTTTATGAAAATTCTCAATACGAAAATTTAACTGGAGGTGCCACTACGACCTAATTTTTATTAAACATATTCTCAATATTAAAAATTTGACTGGAGGCGCCCCTACGACTTAAAAATATCATGCAAATTTTGGATATGAAAAATGAATTAAAATGAAAAATAAATTATGAATTATTTTTTTTTAAATATGTATTTAAAAAAAATAATGTTAATGTAAAAAATATGACTGAAGACGCCTCTACGGCTTTAAAGGCATATTCTCGATATGGCAACTTGGATTGAGGCGCCCTTATGACTTAAAAAAAATCATACAAATTCTTATTATGAAAATTCAACTTGTGACTTAAATTTTTTTGAACAAATTTTCAATACCAAAAATTTGACAGAAGGCGCCCCTACGACTTAAACAATCATGAAAATTTTCGCTATGAAAAATTTAATGGATGCGTGACTACGACTTTAAAAAAAATCATACAATTTCTTATTATGAAAATTGACTGGGGCGCCTATGACTAAAACATTTTTATGAAAATTATGAAAATTTGATTGGAGGCGCCATACAAATTTTGTTATGAAAATTTGACTGGAGGCGCCCTTATGACTAAAAAAAATCATGCAAATTCTCGATATGAACATTTTGATTTGAGGCGCCCCTACGACTTAAAAAAATCATGCAAATTCTCGATATGGAAAATGGAATGGGGGCGCCCCTATGACGTAAAAATTTTTATGTAAATTCTCAATATGTAAGTTTTACTGGAGGCGCCCTTATGAGTGGGGAAAAAAAATGGTAAAAATATTGAAAAAAAAGTTGAATAATCGGTGCCCAAATCAGCTTAAACTGGAAACGCTATTATGACAAAATTAAAACATTCAACAAAAAAAGGTTTGAGTATCGACGCCCCTCTAGCAACATAAAGACTGTTTAATAAGAGCAAAACAAAGTTTGGCGTACGGTAACATAAAAATAAAAATTCTGTTTAGCGTTCTAGCTACAAAAATTTTTTGCGCCGGTTGGCAAACTTTGTTTGACTAATTTTGAATAGTCTTTATAGCTTGAGGAGCGCCGATAGTCAAATAATTTTATCAACAAAACGCCGCTGGTAAAATCCTATTTTCAAAATATTTATCTTTGATCTTTTTTATGTTGCTCTACTTTTTTCATTTTTTTTTATTTTGTCATGAGGCCACCTCTAGTGAAATTTTATTTTCAAAAAGGTAGTCACATTGTTTTATTTAAAAAATTAT
This sequence comes from Culex quinquefasciatus, assembly GCF_015732765.1. NCBI lineage: Eukaryota > Metazoa > Arthropoda > Insecta > Diptera > Culicidae > Culex > Culex quinquefasciatus. The sequence goes on from NC_051862.1 coordinate 116,854,617, forward strand.
TTCATCACAAGGCGCAACTTTTTATCATTTTTATGTTGCTTAAGCTAACTTTTTTTGATTATTTTTTTTACGTGTTGTGAAACTTTCTTTGAAATCTTATTTTCAAAATATTTTCATCATTTCTATGGTGCTATTCAGGCGTTGATAGCATTTTTTTTAATATGTTAATTATTTTATCATTTTTTGAATTTTGTTTATGAGAGAGGTGCCTTTTCGGAACATTTTCTGGGGTAAATCGAAATATATCTTTGTTTCCTGTAGCAACTTTGTTACTTTTTATCGATTTTCTAGGACGTTTCTTCGGAAAAGTCAAGGAATCGATAGAAATATATTCAAAATTATCTTTTTTTATTTTTTTTTATGCTCAAAAAGTCTGTTACAAATGTTTGACCCAAAAATGAAGTTTTTATCTAACTTTTCAGATTTTCAGAAAATTCCGTCCAAAGATACAAAATTTCATACGTTTACATACCCATTCCAGCCCTCAAAACTGTATGGAGACTTGTATGGAAAAACAAATGATGCAAAATTGCTTCTTTTGACATAGGGAATGCAAAGAAAAGTCGATTGAAAACCAGTAGTTTCCGAGTTATGATCAGTTGAACACTTTCAGTTTATCCAGTTACAACCCAACCCCACCTCTAGGCGGGGTTCGATCTAATAATTCTCCAAAAATCTTTTTTTTTACCAATTTTCGACCTTTAAAAAGCATTGGAAAGGTGAACTCTTAAAATTTGATTTTTTTAGGGTTGAACGTGTGACTTGTTTTATTTGACTTTATCAATGTTTTAAAAAATGAAAATTTTTCTTGGCTGTGTTTTTCACAAATATTTTCTGTACTTTTTTTTCTATTGTTTCAGACTATACCTCTAAGCATTTTTTAACAATTTAAATGATAATGGTTTGTTCTAGAGTAAAAAAAATGAAAAACATACAAAAAAAAGAAACCAAAATAAATTGAAAATGCGGTCCTAAAATTTGCTTTAACCTGAAAACGGTACATTTTGTTAACAAAATTGCTTCAACAATTTTTGTCCACTTTTACGTTTTTTTTTTCTTCAAAAAAATCATATCTCCTAAACCAGATGAATAATATGACCGGCCCCAGAATTGTATGGACATTTGTATAGAAAAACGAATTATGCAATTGTGCTTCTTTTGACATATGGAATGCATAATGTATGGCAAAGTTTCATCCAAATCAAAAAAATGAAAAGCTAAAAATCGTGAAAAAAATTTGCGAAATCGTAGAGAACTACTCTTAATATTAAAAAAAACTTATGAAAACTTATTTGAGCAATTACTGCTACACTTCTTCACTAAAACCCCGTTTTACGCTCCACAAGTGAACGGCTCATGCCTCTTCCGATTTACGCCAAAACTCTCATTTGCGCAAAAATCTCAAATTCGCTCAAACTCCGAATTAACGTCCCCCCTTCATGGCGCTATTCAACACGATTTGCAGCGCCAATTCAAAAAGTGTAGTCTCCTGTTGCACCAATGTAAAATATATAAAAAACGAAGCTGACTTTATATCTGTCGGCCGGTACTAGACCAACCACTGTCTTCCTTTTAACTACAAGGACTTCGCCGCCCTGTTTGAGTAAGGCACAGAGCGACGGCGCCGGATACCCATTAGGGTGGGTACGTTATTCAAAAAGTTCTCGGATCAATTTTTAGTATGGTTCCCCTTGTAGGGTATGCCCATAGAGACTTTCATGCCAAATATCAGCTCATTTGGTTGTAAACTGGCTGCGCGCATCAGGGTTAAAGTTTACATGGGAATTACTATGGGAAATTGGAACTTTTTGTTCAAACGCTCCTACAGGTCTGAGAAAATCACGCGCCAACTTCTGGTATGGCCAGGCCTATGGGGAATGGTCTGGAGAACAATTTACCAAAGAGAGCAAATGGATTCGTTGTCCCTAGACCTGGCGCATCGGCAAACAATCCGATGTCTCCGGAATCAACGGTTTTCCCTGAAAAAGCATCAAATTTTCCTTAGCATGCTATGAAAACTTAATGAACACCGCGACGCCATACGTCAGGCAGCTACCACGTGGATGAAAAATTTGCAAAAAAATACAAATTTGCTCTGCTAAGATTCAGAATTCGACTGAATAATATCAGGATTGCTCGCAATGATCATTTTCTAGTTAAAAGAAAGTTTGCAATTGAATATTCCAGCCGTTTCTCACCCACGTGGTAGCTACCTGACTATGGCGTCGCGGTGTGCATCAAGCTTTCATAGCATGCTAAGGAAAATTTGATGCTTTTTCAGGAAAAACCGTTGATTCCGGAGACATCGGATTGTTTGCCGATGCGCCAGGTCTAGGGACAACGAATCCATATGCTCTCTTCGGTAAATTGTTCTCCAGACCATTCCCCATAGGCCTGACCATACCAGAAGTTGGCGCGTTATTTTCCCAGACCTGTAGTAGCGCTTGAACAAAAAGTCCAATTTTCCCATAGTAATTCCCATGTAAACTTTAACCCTGATGCGCGCAGCCAGTTTACAACCAAATGAGCTGATATTTGGCATGAAAGTCTCTATGGGCATGCCCTACAAGGGGAAGCATACTAAAACTTGATCCGAGAACTTTTTGAAAAACGTACCCACCCTAATACCCATATTTACACTTAGAATTTTAGAGCGTCCGCCGCGGGATTCGAAACAGCAAAATATATGTAAAATATACCAAAGTATTATTTATTGAGTTTAAAGATTGACTGTTAGCGCCCTTTCGCAATCTAAACAAGCACCCCATGCGCCCCTTTCGAGAAAACCCTCCCCTTTCGAAAATCCTGTGCACGGCCCTGCTCTGTGGTATAGCTAAAATATATTTATTAATAATATGAAATTCTTCATAAGGCGTCGGCACTTTATCTATGATGCAGGCAAAGCGAGAGGGGAGGGGGGAGGGGGAAGCACTGTGGCCTCCAATGGCCGATTCCGGAAGGATCAACCCTGATGACGTCAGTTTGGCCTTCATTGGTTATAATTTTCAATTTCATGATGTTTGATATGTCGCATGAAAGGACTTTTCCTATACTCACTACACTTCCTCCGGTCACCGGTAACCGGTTCCGGAGTGGTCCGATCGGGTCAAAGGACACCGGCAAGATAATAGATTATTAATGATTTTCATTTCACTAAATTTGATAAGCAACATGTCGACTTTTGATTATCACAATCATCGGAACCATTTGCGTGGTACCATGGAATCGGTTCCGGAGTGGCCACAGATGCCCTGAACTGCCCAAGGTATTCAGTGTACCTATGTACTACAAACAACGTTTCATAACATTGGCTCAAATGTCGATTGAATGACAAAAGCTTTAAAAAACATGCTTGACGGATGTTCCGGGTTGCCGGAACCGGTGATAATTTTGGACAAATAACCTCACCGGGAACTCATAGTCACAGTTAATGCCCGTAAAATGCAACTGGAAGTAACCCGCTAGATGTTACCGTTTGGGAGATACAGGCCCTCAAAGTCGGGGCCTCAGAAGGATTAACGCGTTGATTAACGACGTTAATTAACGACGTTAATTAACGTGCTCCGTTCACGTTCACGTTAAGATCAACGTAGGCTCCGTTCGCGTTCACGTTAATTTTAACGATTAACGGACGCGTTAACGTTAATTAACGTTTAACAGCACTGCTTAACACTACAATTTCGACTAATTTCGACTTTGTTTGTGATAGCTGACAGAGCACTCCAATCGTCTTCACCACGACAACCTGATTTTTACATTCTACTTTCGTTCCTTTCACACACAAAGTCACTCACACAATCATTGACTACACTTCAGGAAAAAAATCGCTTAGCGAGCGGTCGTTTGACATTCTACCGAGATTCCGATCATCTCTCCAATGATAGCAATCATTTGACTTCTGTCTACACTAGCATACACTAGGAAGAGAGAGACAAAAACGAGAGAAAGAGAAAGAGCACGTTGTCTCGTTCGGGCGGCTGCTTGAATGGTGCTCATTTTTCGTTCGTTTCGTCTTCTTGTTTACCTTTACCTAACGTTGGAGACGTTGTTGTTTTACAGCGATCAAATATCGTTTTGGGAAATGATCGCTGACAGAAAGTTCTATCGAATATCGAGCAGTCCCATTCAGTGATAGATCCCTTTTGAAGCATTGACTATAAGATGCTTTTACCCGATTTTGGGAATTTGCTTCCGTTTCCGGAAATAGCAAAACACACAGTGACATACACAGCAAAAAATCCGATTGTCTATAGACCAATTCATTATCAAAATGATCATGCACACTTGTGACGCGTCATAACATTTTGTTGGAAAAAAGTCGATTTATACCTTCCTCAAATCAATGAAAAAAGAACTTCTTTATTCGACCTGGTAGACCCACCTTCACGTATACCTATCGACTCAGAATCAAATTCTGGACAAATGTCTGCGCGTGCATGTAAGTCCGAAAAATATGCACACGATTATCTCCCGGACTGTCTGAACCGATTTGAACCGTTTTGGTCTCATTCAAGACCTTATTTAATATTATAAAGCTTAGAAAAGTTTTAAAAGTTATGTTAAAAAACAATTTGGGTGGTTTTTGTAAGAAATAGAATTTGAAATATTGTTGGAATGGTATTTTAAGGACCTTTCCAACGCGTTCATAAGATTAAAGATCTGAAAACACCATCAAAAGTTATGAGCACTTGAGTGTTATTTATGCACTTTTTGGAGTTCGTCGTGCACTACAAAGTGGGAGAACACGAGTGCCAGTTGGAAGTTCGACTCGGAATGCTGAACGACGTGTACCTGGAGTTTACGAACCAACGGACGAAGCTGGAGTTGCTGCTGGAAGAAAAGGATGCGGTCAAGTTCGCGGATGCGGAGCCGAAGGTCAAGCAGGAGGTCGTGTCACACCACGAAGAGGCCAATCTATAGGTGGTGTAGGAGTTCGACAACTAATTCTGTAAGATCAAGGCGATGCTGATGGCGAAGCGGCCGGTCAAGGACGTCGCGCAGACAGTTCCAAACGTTGGTGAAGCGGATACCTCGTTTCCGTTGTGCGTTAAGCTGCCTGACATCCATCTGCCGAACCTCACACAGAAAAAAATCTATTCTCGTAATCGTGAATTAAGTTCACGAATGTCAGAACCACGAAGGAATTTATTCATGGATATGGTGCATTTGCACCATGAACGTGAATATATTCCTTCGTGGTTCTCGCATTCGTGAATTTAATTCACGATTTCGAGAATTGGTTTTTTTTCAGTGCAGCGGAAATCTGCGCGAGTGGGTGACCTTCCGTGACACCTTCAAAAGTCTTATCCACCGGAACTCGAAGCTGACATCGATGGACAAGTTCAAGACCTCCAATCGTCTCTTTCTGGTTCTGCGTTGCTGGAGATCAGTGGCATCGATCTGTCGGAAAAAAAACTACTCCGTCACGTGGTCCGCGCTGGAGGAGGAGTACGAAAACAAGAAGCTGATCGTGAAAGCCCACCTCGATGTCATTCTGGATCTGGAACCGCTGACCAAGGAGTCGTACGACGGTTTCAGCCACCTGCTCGGTGAGTTTGAGAAAAAATTGCAGATGTTGGACAAGATGGGCGAAAACACTGCCAACTGGAGTACGGTTATGGCGCACGTCCTGTGCTCAAAGCTGGACTCGGCCACGCTTAGGAATTGGGAGACCCACCACAACAGCAAGGAAGTCCCAACCTACAGGCTCTACTGGATTACCTGCGCGGCCACTTTTCGGTTCTTCAGTCGATCAAACGAGCGAAAGAGAAATCGTCGGAACAGCGTCCTCCGAAGGCAGCTGTGTGCCACACTGATGTGCGGATTGCAAACGAATTTTGGGGATCTGTGTAGGCATCAAGCAAACATAAAAATGGCGACAAAACGCAAGCAAACAATTGCGTTTATAACTCAATTTCGTCAGTTGTGTGCTATCTTGTGACAACGACCATTTAGTACTTTTCGAGTAAATCGATTTTTAAAGTTTGTTGGTTAATAATTTCAAAACTATGAATGATAGAGCCAAACTTTTTGAAGCAATCGGTTCGTATACTATCGCTTAACAAATGCTCCAAGTTTCAACTAATTTGGTTACACCAGTTAAAAGATACAGTAAATAATGTAAACAAAAATCTAAAAGGCACGTGTCACAAGTGTGTTTCGATATTAAAAAACACCCAAAAAGCAAAAACTGAAAATTTGGTTTATTGGACCTTTTCAAAAAAAAAACTCCAGAATTGTACTACGTGTCACAAGTGTGCACAGAATTCCCATACAAACTAAAATAAGCTCAAATCAATGGTTTAATCGACTTAATCAGTATATTTTTATAAACAAAAGGTTGCATTGCCTTTAGAAACTATGTGTGTACATAAATTTGTGAAAAACAAGAAAAATTTTCCACATTTTCCAATAACATGTATGACGTGTCACAAGTGTGCACAATCATTTTGATGATAAATTGACAAGTGTGTATTGCGATATCCGGGAAACGGAAGCGAGTTTCCAAAATCGGGTTAAAGCATCTTGTAGTGTTTGTTAAGTATAGCAAAACGTCATCATTAACTCATTTTCGACCAAAATGGTCTATGTCACAAGATAGCACACAGCTGACGATTTGTCCCAAATCGACGAGCGACAAGATATCACGATCACGACCATTTGCCAACACTAGTCCACCAGAATCACGGCTCCAATCAACTGCTGCCATCGTCAACAGGACGATGGCTAATTCACTTCACCTCGTTTGGTGTGTGCGATTTTCGGTAGGCAGGTTGAGCGCACATTAGCGATTGAAAATTGATGTTCGCCAGTGTTTAACGACCGCAGAGTTGCCATTCCGCAATCACGCCATCTAATCAATATGTTAAATGTACAATCCACCGTAATCATCGTGCCAGCCAGCCACTGGACTGGGTTGGGCAAACCAGGGAGGTGACATCGTTCACAGCAAACCACTGGACAATGCCATCGCGGTGTGATCGTAGACGGGGTCTCCGCCAGAACGACACACGGGACCGGATTGGACGGTAGCCCGAAAACTCTTTCAATCAAAACGATTCAACCAAAAACGAGTTAATTATGATTCAACAGCACCGTTGACGGCGTGTCGGGTGTAGACATGCATTTCAAATATGTTGATAGCTTTGCCAGCAGCAGCACCATGGAATGGCTTGGTATGGCCGGCATCGGTGCGGTTGAAAGTCCGAAATTCCGAGCATTTGTCGATAAAATACACACGGTAATGGAATTGCGCGCTGGTGCTTGGCTACCGCGGTTTCGACTACTAGTGTCAGGACATGACATCGGCTGTAGTGCCGGCATAGGGTGACTCCAAGAAATTTAGAATTAACAAATCGACATAAGGAAACAAGTATTTTTTCGAGATTCTAATGGAAGTAGGGTTAAAGCTGCCAGAAATAAATAAATTAACAACAACAACAATGGAAGTAGAATCTAATCAACTAAAAACAATTTTAATGATAAATTGAAAGCATGGCTTGTAGTTTCAATTCTTATTTTTTTTCTTAAGTTTTCTAATTTTCTTGTCACCCTAAGCTGGTGCGGTGGTACCGGGACCCCGTTCAGTGACGGTGATGATGATGGCTAATTAATAATTTATATATTTGAGGCAATCGGCGGGCCCCGTTAATGGCTATCAACGATCGTTATAATTAAATCCATATAAGCATTTTGATTTTTCGGACTGCGGTGGCCGCTTCGGTGGCCATAGCGCGTGGAACGAAACTTGAATTTTAACAGGTTTTCGTCGGCTGGGGCGACAGGCGTCAACGGGACACAGCCTTTTGATTTTTCATCAAACAACAAACAGCCCTCGTTTGGCACCATCGCCACCGCCGTTGATAACCGTCTGCACCGAATAATGGCCGGTCGGTGTGAGAACCATAATTATTGAGGTCAGCCAGCGCGAATGAGATTTTGAATTTTTTAGTCACGCAGCTCGTTAAGCGCTACAGTGATTTTTAATTTATTAACTCGGCCGTCGCGACCCCGGCGCTGCTGCTACTTCTGCTGCTGGCTGGCTGTGTTGTAGGTGTTTTGCACTGGGTTGGGTGAACACACGCAAACGGTGGCGTAAAAATGGTTTTTCGTGATTGACTGACCCTTTTGTTGTTGTTTGTTGACGCTGATTCTGATAAACCGCAGCCGCGAATAATTGCTCTACCGTCCGCAATCAATCAACGGCCATTTGCGTTTATTTTTTCAGCTGTCGGTTCTGGTTTCAAAATGTTGAGTGGTTTGTTCCGGAGTCAAACATTAGAAAATTGATGGCTGAAATGTTTGCCGCCAGTTTTGCTCAACCAACATCTGTAGCGTTCAAACATAAATGGACACGGAAGAATGAGACCAGTTTGTGCGATTTCCTCTTCATCCCGCACAGGGGATGTAGCTCAGTGGTAGAGCGCTCGCTTCGCATGTGAGAAGTCCCGGGTTCAATCCCCGGCATCTCCATAACTTTTTGATGCTTTTTAAGTTTTTCTATCTTTATCTTTTTATAGCTTCATAATGCTGTTGCAATTTGTTTTCAATAATCAGTTAACAAGGAAGGTTTATTTGAAGATTTTCAAAAGAAGATGGGAGAGTTATCAGGTAGAAACGGTTTAAGATATATTTTCCAGTTACAAAAATTGTACGATAAATATTCGAAAATCTGTAACTTTTGAAGGAATTTTCTGATCGATTTGATGTCTTTGGCAAAGTTGTAGATTTGATGAGGTTGATGAGGACTATTCAGAAGAAGGTAGGCACACGGAAGTTTGTTGTGTCGATTTTTAAATTAACTTTTTGTTCAATTTTCCAAAATTTATATTTTTAATTTTTCAATTTTGTTGATATGTGTTAGGTAGAGCGTCAACAAAAAGAAATTCCCGGGATTTCCCGTAAAAAATGTCCCGTTTCCCGGGGTATTTGTAAGTTTTCCGGGAATTCAAGCGGAAATATACATTTTCTTAACTTTTTGTCACCAGAAAAAAATAATTAGAGAACATAATTTGATTTGATTCATAATGATCTGCTGTCCATATTGCTATCATAACAAAACCAAAGAGGGTTTGTTTAAGGGGTTACATACATGTAAACTATCAAAAATGTCAGAGGTTGGTATGAGGTTTTTCAAATCTTTTTGCAGGACATTAAAATAAACATTTTCATCTTTTAGCAACACATTTTTAGATCACATTTGATTGTGTCTTCGCTGAAATATAGCTAAGTTAGTTAAGTTTAAGTTAGCAGTTTCAAAAAACGGGTGCCACGATATCTCAACACTGCTTTGGCCACATTGGCTTAACATTTTGGTGAAGACTCGTTAAGCTGGTTCCATTTGCATGACGAAGGCCGATTTTCAAAAAGTTTTTTTAATGATAAAATATTTTATGTTTTTCATATAAAAAATCGTAAGTTTTTGATTTTTGTATTTAAAAAAAAAAAGCAAAATCCAAATCGGGATTCGTCATGCACTGCACACGGCATATGTCTTGAGAGTCTTCACCCGAAATTTCATCTAATTTTGTCAATCTCATCTCGAGATATCGTGGCACCCGTAAATCAACGCGGTGTTTAGAGAAAAAACTCTCACAATGTTTGCCACTTCGCTCTACGCATGGCAAAACTTTGATCTTAAATCGTCTCTAACTCAGTTTAATCATAAAATATCATCATGAAGCTTTCAGCAGTGTTTGAAATCATTATCTTAGTTGATTTATTAAATTTTCTGTAATATGAAATATTGTGATTTTCTACATGTATGTAACCCCTTAATAGTATTTTAGAAATTACAGTTTGAAGTTTACTATTATGAAGCACTGGAGCTACCAAGGACGTAAAAGGAGTTAAATATGAAAAAACGTTTTTCGGTTTTTACCAATTTTCACGTTTTGAAAATTCTTTCAACCTTAGTATGTTAGTAGACTGAATACCATGTCACAAAAACCATACTACAGTTAAACCTCGTATAAGAGCGCCTCGCATATGTAACTTTGCATATACGAGTCATTCCACCTGATTCGGTTTTGTCGCAAGAGTTGCATATGCGAGGTACAGGGCTTATGGGATTTTGGCTATATGGGAGATATGGGCTATATTTTTATAAAAAATCAACTAAACTAAACAAATTTATAGTGTTTTGGAATCGTTATGAAGTCAGCTATACAGCTACACCAAATTTACATGGTTTACGATGTTCTAGGTCATCTGAAACTTCGTCAAGTTAAGGCCTATGTGTTCAACGCCGTACAACTATGAGTTAGGCGATTTGACTGTGGTTTTTGACCACAGATCATATCCGGATAGCCTCAGAGAGGTTCAGGGACTAGTCTACCGATATGTGGTGATGTTCTGGGTCTTCTGTAGAGTCCCGGGAGCTACGTCCGATGGGTCTACCGACATAACATGGCAGAGGTCTGTGGTTTTTGACCTCAGATCATATTCGGATAGCCTCAGGGAGGTTCAGGGACTAGTCTACCGATATGTGGTGATGTTTTGGGTCTTCTGTAGAGTCCCGGGAGTTACGGCCGATGGATCTACCACCGTAACAAGATAGAGGTCGGAGGTTTTCGACCTCAGATCATATTCAGATAGCCTCAGGGTGGTTCAGGGACTAGTCTACCGATGTGTGGTAATATCCTGGGTCTTCTGTAGAGTCCCGGGAGTAACGGTCAATGGGTCTACAGCCGTAACTAGTCTACCGCTATGTGGTGATGTTCTGGGTGTTTTGTAAGATTTCGGGAGCTACGGCCGTTGGGTCTACCACCGTAACAAGATAGAGGTCGCAGGTTTTTGACCTCAGATCATATCCGGATAGCCTCAGGGAGGTTCTGGGGCTAGTCTACCGATGTGATAGGTCTTTTGTAAGATCTTGGGAGTTACGGCCGATGGGTCTACCACCGTAACAAGATTTAGGTCTGTGGTTTTTGATCTTAGATCATATCCGAATAGCCTCAGGGCCGTTACTTCCGGGACTCTACAGAAGACCCAAAAGATCATAACACATCGGTAGACTAGTCCCTGGACTGTCCTGAGGCTATCCGGATATGATCTAAGATCAAAATCCAGTGACCTCTGCCTTATTTCGGTGGAAGACCCATTGACCGTAATCCCGGGACTCTACAGAAGACCCAGAACATCACCACACATCGGTAGACTAGTCCCTGAACCTTCCTGAGGCTATCCGGATATGATCTGAGGTCAAAATCCACCGACCTCTGCTTTGTTACGGCGGTAGACCCATTGACCGTAGCTCCCGGGACTTTACAGAAGACCCAGAACATTTCCAGAAATCGGTAGACTAGTCCCTGAACCTCCCTGAGGCTATCCGGATATGAACTGAGGTCGAAAACCTCCGACCTCTATCTTGTTGCGGTGGTAAAGCCATCGGCCGTTACTCCTGGGACTCTACAGAAGACCCAAAAAATGACCACACATCGGTAGACTAGTCCCTGAACCACCCTGAGGCTATCCGAATATGATCTGAGGTCAAAAACTTCTGACCTGTATCTTGTTACGGTGGTAGACACATCGGCCGTAACTCCCGGGACTCTACAGGAGACCCAGAACATCACCACATATCGGTAGACTAGTCCCTGAATCTTCCTGAGGCTATCCGGATATGATCTGAGGTCAAAAACCACCGACCTCTGCCGTGTTACGTCAGTAGACCCATCAGACGCAGCTCCCGGGACTCTACAGAAGACCCAGAACATCACCACATATCGGTAGACTAGTCCCTGAACCTCCCTGATTCTATCTGGATATTATCTAAGGCCAAAAACCATCGACCTCTGCCGTGTTACGGCGGTAGACCCATCGGTCGTAACTCCCGGGGCTCTATAGAAGACCCAGAACATCTCCACATATCGGTAGACTAGTCCCTGAACCTCCCTGAGTCTATCTGGATATGATCTAAGGCCAAAAACCATCGACCTCTGCCTTGTTACGGCGGTAGACCCTTCAGGCGTAGCTCTCGGGACTCCACAGAAGACCCAGAAAATTTCCACATATCGGTAGACTAGTCCCTGAACCTCCCTGAGGCTATCCGGATATGATCTGAGGTCAAAAACCACCGACCTCTGCCTTGTTACGGCGGTAGACCCATCGGACGTACCATCAGGGACTCTACAGAAGACCCAGAACATCACCACATATCGGTAGACTAGTCCCTGAACCTCCCTGAGGTTATCCGGATATGACCTGTGGTCAAAAACCACAGTCAAATCGCCTACCTCATACTTGTACGGCGTTGAACACATAGGCCTTAACTTGACGAAGTTTCGGATGACCTAGAACATCGTAAACCATGTAAATTTGGTGTAGTTGTAAAGCTGACTTCATAACGATTCCAAAACACTATAAATTTGTATAGTTTAGTTGATTTTTTATAAAAATATAGCCCATGTCTCCCATATAGCCAAAATCCCATAAGCCCTGTACCTCGCATATGCGTGCTTCGCATAAGAAACCCCCATATGAGGTGCATATGCGAGGTTTAACTGTATAAACGAAACTACAAGCTGCAACCAGTAAAACTTGTACTGGAATAAATTATTTGCCATAAAAAAACATAATTTCTGTGTTTTATATGTCAATGTCATTCTTAAAAATATTTTTTCAAAATGTTCATTAAAACAAATTCAAAATCAATTTTATGGTTGTGGAGCATGGATTTTCGTGTCCAAACACATTGATTAAAAAAAATATCGCAAAAAATACTAATGAGCTTGAAAAATTTCTTGAAGTTGCATGATTTTTTACAAGCAGTTAAGCCATTAAATATTCCTCATATCCATTTTGATCATTTAATTGCTGTTCTATACAATTATGTTGCAAAATTTGAATCAGAAACAGGATTCGAATAATTTTAAAAAATAATTGTTTTACACGAAAAAAAACGTGTGCGAGAAATCGTGAATTTCGATTCATGAATTCGTGAATAAATTTGTGCATGATTTCGTGATACCTTTCATGATTTCATGAATTTTATTCATGAAATCGTGCATAAAAATGCACGAATTTATGAATTTAATTCATGGCTAAAATATTTTTACGAATATTCATGAATTTTCCTTCATGAAATCATGCATATCACTATTCATGATTTCATGACTGATTTACATGAAGTCATGACTAAACTTCATGAATTCATGAAAAATATTCATGATTTTACGATTATTTATGCATGCGTAAATTTTACGCCGTAAAATTTTATTCGCGAATTTATGAATCATGTTTTTCATGATTTCATGAAAGTTTACATGATTTCACGAATAAAATGCATGAATTCGTGCATAACATTCATGGGTTTATGAATTTTTATCCATGTTTATGACGAGTGATCTTGATCAATCAAGAACAGTTTCGTTCGAACTGTCAAGTTTGTTTTTCGCTTGTCAGTTCAGCCGCGTGTTTATTTGCCACGAAGTCAATCGCGTTGTGACTAGTCGCGTCCTGTTGTGTTTGCCAGTAAAAGTGACCGTGATTTGCGGACCCGGGATTTGGAGGTGCTGTCCACCGGAACCGGGAAAAGATCTGCGGCCGTTCCGTTGGAAATGGCAACGGAGCCAAGGGCTAGCAGGAAGAGGACCGAGCTGCAGGAGGAGGACCGAGTGGCAGTAGGAGAACCGAGCGCGGGAGGAGGACCGGGCGGCAGGAGGAGGACCGAGCGGCTAGAGTAGGACCGAGTGGCAAGAGGAGGGCCGAATGGCAGGAGGAGGACCGAGCAGCAAGAGTAGGACCGAGTGGCAGGAGGAGGAACGAGCGCGGGAGGAGGACCAGGCGGCAGGAGGAGGGTCCCAGTTTGTTTCGATTGTCGAATCAAGGGGAACATGGTCCATAAGACAGTTCCCGTGTTTTATCTCCGCGTGTGACAGTTTCTTGGTCGTGGACTCGTAGGGATCTCGGTTTTTTTTCTCAATTGCCGGAGCATTCTACGCGTGTGACAGACAGTGAGGTTTGTTTTGGTTTTGGAAACGAAAAAATCCCGTTTTTTATCGGTTCTCGTGGATGCGCTGAGTGACATTTCGGTGCTTTGTTTTGAGCTAGAAATGGGGACATAGGTAAAGTATGTTAATAATTTTAATGATTTTAATATTGTAAGCATATTATTTTAAAGTACAGTGGATTTAACATATTTAAAGTATTTGAAGTTAATAACGTATTTTAATAATTTTAATATTGTGACTTTAAAAGTATATAAGTATTTCAAGTATTTTAAATATTTCAAGTGTTTAGAGTTTGTTAAGCTTTAAAATAATTTTAAGCAATTAATTTTTTATAGGTATTTTAATATTTCAAGAACATAAAATATTTTAAGTATTTTTAAGTTTTTAACATATTTAATGTATTTAAAGAATTTAAATAATTTTAAGTATTCTCATTATTTTAAGTATTTTAAGTATTTTAGGTATTTTAAGTATTTTAAGTATTTCAAGTATTTTAAGTATTTCAAGTATTTCAAGTATTTTAAGTATTTCAAGTATTTTAAGTATTTTAAGTATTTTAAGAATTTTGAGTATTTTAAGTATTTTAAGTATTTTAAGTATTTTAAGTATTTTAAGTATTTAAAGTATTTAAAGTATTTAAAGTATTTAAAGTATTTAAAGTATTTAAAGTATTTAAAGTATTTTAAGTATTTTAAGTATTTTAAGTATTTTAAGTATTTTAAGTATTTTAAGTATTTTAAGTATTTTAAGTATTTAAAGTATTTAAAGTATTTTAAGTATTTTAAGTATTTTAAGTATTTTAAGTATTTTAAGTATTTCAAGTATTTTTAGTATTTTTAGTATTTGAAGTATTTTAAGTATTTTAAGTATTTTAAGTATTTTAAGTATTTTAAGTATTTTAAGTATTTTAAGTATTTTAAGTATTTATAGTATTTAAAGTATTTAAAGTATTTAAAGTATTTAAAGTATCTAAGTATTTAAAGAATTTAAATAATTTTAAGTATTCTCAGTATTTTAAGTATTTTAAGTATTTTAACTATTTTAAGTATTTTAAGTAGTTTAAGTTTTTTAAGTATTTTAAGTATTTTAAGTATTTTAAGTATTTTAAGTATTTTAAGTATTTTAAGTATTTTAAGTATTTTAAGTATTTTAAGTATTTTAAGCATTTTAAGTATTTTAAGTATTTTAAGTATTTTAAGTATTTTAAGTATTTTAAGTATATTAAGTATTTTAAGTATTTTAAGTATTTTAAATATTTTAAGTATTTTAAGTATTTTAAGTATTTCAAGTATTTTTAGTATTTTTAGTATTTGAAGTATTTTAAGTATTTTAAGTATTTTAAGTATTTTAAGTATTTTAAGTTTTTTAAGTATTTTAAGAATTTTAAGTATTTAAAGTATTTAAAGTATTTAGAGTATCTAAGTATTTAAAGAATTTAAATAATTTTAAGTATTCTCAGTATTTTAAGTATTTTAAGTATTTTAAGTATTTTAAGTATTTTAAGTATTTTAAGTATTTTAAGTAGTTTAAGTTTTTTAAGTATTTTAAGTATTTTAAGTATTTTAAGTATTTTAAGTATTTTAAGTATTTTAAGTATTTTAAGTATTTTAAGCATTTTAAGTATTTTAAGTATTTTAAGTATTTTAAGTATTTTAAGTATATTAAGTATTTTAAGTATTTTAAGTATTTTAAGTATTTTAAGTATTTTAAGTATTTTAAGTATTTTAAGTATTTTAAGTATTTTAAGTATTTTAAGTATTTTAAGTATTTTAAGTATTTTAAGTATTTTAAGTATTTTAAGTATTTTAAGTATTTTAAGTATTTTAAGTATTTTAAGTATTTTAAGTATTTTAAGTATTTTAAGTATTTTAAGTATTTTAAGTATTTTAAGTATTTTAAGTATTTTAAGTATTTTAAGTATTTTAAGTATTTTAAGTATTTTAAGTATTTTAAGTATTTTAAGTATTTTAAGTATTTTAAGTATTTTAAGTATTTAGAGTATTTTAAGTATTTTAAGTATTTTAAGTATTTTAAGTATTTTAAGTATTTTAAGTATATTAAGTATTTTAAGTATTTTAAGTATTTTAAGTATTTTAAGTATTTTAAGTATTTTAAGTATTTTAAGTATTTTAAGTATTTTAAGTATTTTAAGTATTTTAAGTATTTTAAGTATTTTAAGTATTTTAAGTATTTTAAGTATTTTAAGTATTTTAAGTATTTTAAGTATTTTAAGTATTTTAAGTATTTTAAGTATTTTAAGTATTTTAAGTATTTTAAGTATTTTAAGTATTTTAAGTATTTTAAGTTTTTTTAAGTATTTTAAGTATTTTAAGTATTTTATTTTTTTTAAGTATATTATGTATTTTAAGTATTTTAAGTATATTAAGTATTTTAAGTATTTTAAGTATTTTAAGTATTTTTATTATTTTTAGTATATTAAGTATTTTAAGTATTTTAAGTATTTTAAGTATTTTAAGTATTTTAAGTATTTTAGGTATTTTAAGTATTTTAAGTATTTCAAGTATTTTAAGTATTTCAAGTATTTCAAGTATTTTAAGTATATTAAGTATTTTAAGTATTTTAAGTATTTTAAGTATTTTAAGTATTTTAAGTATTTTAAGTATTTTAAGTATTTTAAGTATTTTAAGTATTTTAAGTATTTTAAGTATTTTAAGTATTTTAAGTATTTTAAGTATTTTAAGTATTTTAAGTATTTTAAGTATTTTAAGTATTTTAAGTATTTTAAGTATTTTAAGTATTTTAAGTATTTTAAGTATTTTAAGTATTTTAAGTATTTTAAGTATTTTAAGTATTTTAAGTATTTTAAGTATTTTAAGTATTTTAAGTATTTTAAGTATTTAAGTATTTTAAGTATTTTAAGTATTTTAAGTATTTTAAGTATTTTAAGTATTTTAAGTATTTTAAGTATTTTAAGTATTTTAAGTATTTTAAGTATTTTAAGTATTTTAAGTATTTTAAGTATTTTAAGTATTTTAAGTATTTTAAGTATTTTAAGTATTTTAAGTATTTTAAGTATTTTAAGTATTTTAAGTATTTTAAGTATTTTAAGTATTTTAAGTATTTTAAGTATTTTAAGTATTTTAAGTATTTTAAGTATTTTAAGTATTTTAAGTATTTTAAGTATTTTAAGTATTTTAAGTATTTTAAGTATTTTAAGTATTTTAAGTATTTTAAGTATTTTATGTATTTTAAGTATTTTAAGTATTTTAAGTATTTTAAGTATTTTAAGTATTTTAAGTATTTTAAGTATTTTAAGTATTTTAAGTATTTTAAGTATTTTAAGTATTTTAAGTATTTTAAGTATTTTAAGTATTTTAAGTATTTTAAGTATTTTAAGTATTTTAAGTATATTAAGTATTTTAAGTATTTTATTTTTTTTTAATTATATTAAGTATTTTAAGTATTTTAAGTTTTTTAAGTATTTTAATTATTTTTAGTATATTAAGTATTTTAAGTATTTTAAGTATTTTAAGTATTTTAAGTATTTTAAGTATATTAAGTATTTTAAGTATTTTAAGTATTTTAAGTATTTTAAGTATTTTAAGTATTTTAAGTATTTTAAGTATTTTAAGTATTTTAAGTATTTTAAGTATTTTAAGTATTTTAAGTATTTTAAGTATTTTAAGTATTTTAAGTATTTTAAGTATTTTAAGTATTTTAAGTATATTAAGTATTTTAAGTATTTTAAGTATTTTAAGTATTTTAAGTATTTTAAGTATTTTAAGTATTTTAAGTATTTTAAGTATTTTAAGTTTTTTAAGTATTTTAAGTATTTTAAGTATATTAAGTATTTTAAGTATTTTAAGTATTTTAAGTATTTGAAGTATTTGAAGTATTTGAAGTATTTTAAGTATTTTAAGTATTTTAAGTATTTTAAGTATTTTAAGTATTTTAAGTATTTTAAGTATTTTAAGTATTTTAAGTATTTGAAGTATTTGAAGTATTTGAAGTATTTGAAGTATTTGAAGTATTTGAAGTATTTGAAGTATTTTAAGTATTTTAAGTATTTTAAGTATTTTAAGTATTTTAAGTATTTTAAGTATTTTAAGTATTTTAAGTATTTTAAGTATTTTAAGTCTTTTAAGTATTTTAAGTATTTTAAGTATTTTAAGTATTTTAAGTATTTTAAGTATTTTAAGTATTTTAAGCATTTTAAGTATTTTAAGTATTTTAAGTATTTTAAGTATATTAAGTATTTTAAGTATTTTAAGTATTTTAAGTATTTTAAGTATTTTAAGTATTTTAAGTATTTTAAGTATTTTAAGTATTTTAAGTATTTTAAGTATTTTAAGTATTTTAAGTATTTTAAGTATTTTAAGTATTTTAAGTATTTTAAGTATTTAAAGTATTTAAAGTATTTTAAGTATTTTAAGTATTTTAAGTATTTTAAGTATTTTAAGTATTTTAAGTATTTTAAGTATTTTAAGTATTTTAAGTATTTTAAGTATTTTAATTATTTTAAGTAAAGAGTTGAACCAGTTTTCGGCTTAAAAACTCTGTAATAAAGTATAGAAAAAAGTATTTTAAGTATTTTGAGCATTTTATTTATTTTATGTATTTTGCGAATTTCAAATATTTTAACGATCGGTACCCAATTAACTTTTCCGAAATGCTCATGTCAAGTTTGAATGTTGGTTTTACTAAAGTTATGATTGTATTTTTCATTTATTTAAGGCATTTTTGAACATCACATAACTGGGACCTTTGTAAATTTAGAATTCTTCTGCAGTGACCGGTAATCGGTTCCAAGGTGGCCAGATGGAGCCAGAGTACATTGGCATCACACACAATGGCCACAGTTTTAAATTTCATGAATTTTGATATGTCACAAGACAAGGTTCCTTGCACATTCCGAAATGTCCCCAGTGACCACCGGTAACCGGTGACCGGTTCTAAAGTGGCCAAGTGGGGCCAGAGTACATTGGCATCACATACAATGGCCACAGTTTTAAATTTCATGAATTTCGATATGTCACAAGACAGGGTTCCTTGCACATTCCAAAATGTCCCCAGTGACCACCGGTAACCGGTGACCGGTTCCAAAGTGGCCAAGTGGGGCCAGAGTACATTGGCATCACATACAATGGCCACAGTTTTAAATTTCATGAATTTTGATATGTCACAAGACAGGGTTCCTTGCACATTCCAAAATGTCCCCAGTGACCACCGGTAACCGGTGACCGGTTCCATAGTGGCCAGGTGGGGCCAGAGTACGTTGGCATCACTTAAAATGGCCAAAGATTTGAATTTCATGAATTTTGATATGTCACATGACAGGGTTCCTTGCGCATTCCAAAATGTCCCCAGTGACCACCGGTAACCGGTGACCGGTTCCAAAGTGGCCAAGTGGGGCCAGAGTACATTGGCAATACATAGAATGTCCTCCGTTTTTTAATAAAACAGGGTTCCTTGTCAATTCCGATATTTGCACCCAGTGGAACAATATGGTAAATGAACAGAAAAAGTAATCCGGAAATTGTGAAAATCGTACCATGAAATCGTGAATATTATGAGTTTTACTTTACTATTTTTTGAACTATGCATATTGGGCACGAATAAACCAGGAGCCGTGAATAAATATGCATGATTAGACATGCCCGAATACACTCGTAAACGTGAATTAAATTCATGATTTCATAAAAAAAAATCACGAATTCATGAAATGTATGCATGATTTCATGAAGTTTATACATGATTTCACGAATTTTTTTACACCTTCAAAAATAAATCATAAAAAATATTCCAGAACTCATGAATTTTGTGCACGAATTCATGCATAAAAATTCACGATTTCATGAATTTTATGCATGAAATCATGATTTTTTATTCACGATGTATATTTTTTCGACCGTAATCATGAATTTTTATTCATAAAATCGTGAATATTTTTCACGACTGCATGCATCTATTTCATGAAATCATGAACATTATTCACGTTTACGAGGTTTACGAGTGAAATCGGCCACGGAAAGTCATGCATATTTATTCACGATTCCTGGATAATTCGTGCCCAATATGCATAGTTCAAAAATTCGTAAAGCAAAAATCGCGTTATTCACGATTTCATGGTACGATTTGCATGATTTCCGGAACACTTTTTTTTCCGTGTATGAAAAAAATAGAAATTTTAGTTCAAAACATTATTTCAATCTTTAATGTGTACTTAAATTTGCAATCGAAGAGTAATTTATAGATATTTTGACAAAATGCACTGTTTTTAAGATATCGTTACTTGTTTGCTATCTTGTGACACTTCTGCTGTTAAATGAAGTGACAATACAACCTCTTATAGTTTAATTTGATCTGGAATATTCCCGTTGTTCGATTTTCAAAATAGTATCCATGATTGTCCATTCCTGATTATTTATTTTTTGATATGTTCAGAAAATTTGCCTTAAAATTTTCAAAGAGACATTGAAGATTAGACCTCTGGTTGAAATACAGCAAATAGAGGAAAATGACACAAGAAAATTCTATTTTATGAGTCTTATGATGTAAAACTTTATGATCTTTTCGAAAAAATATAATGAAAATTGTGGGATCAATACAGAAATTTCGAAAGGCCAAACATATAATATTTCGCTTATTTTATCCCCCTTCTTGGACTAGAGTCTAGGGACACATACTTTTATAAATATTGGAATCTTTCAGTTTTTTTTTTTCATGGAGCTGCCTGGAACTTAAACAAAATGAAAATAGATTTTTCAAACTTTTATTGGAAATTAATGTAGGGTGGAGGACCCAGAAATCGCCCACTTTATAGTGGAAATCTAGGAAATTTGATGAGAATTTGATGACAATTTATGGTTTTTGGTTCTATTTGTTGTAGAACGTTGATAAACTATTTGATTTTAAGTTTCCAAAAGGTTTTTATCATTTACATGTTCATTTTTGATAAAATTTTGCGTTTTAATAAAGTGCTCTGAAGAGCCTATTTTCGCCCCCCTAAATCCAATTTTCGCCCACCCTTGGAACCAGTTTTCGCCCACGACAAAAATCAAGAAATCAAGTGAAATTATGACACAAAGCTAAGCAAATATGGTCTCCTATTGATAAACAACATGTTCCCGAAGCTAAATTTTATTGTTGTGCACATATTTTGTCATACATATTTTAAATTGAGGTTCAAAAAATCCTAGGAGTTTTTTTTTCAGATATCCTACTTATTTTGAGATTCTCTGTCTATTATAACTAAAACCAAAACATGTTCTCACTTTCACTAAAAAAATATGACTAATTTGTGATAGAACTCATGTGTTCCTGTTCAACCAAGATAAGGGCACACAGTTACAATTAGCTCCATGTTGTTGTTGATTTTGTTAGGGGAGCTTTAACCCTATGGGTCATTTGCTCCCGAAATAACTCAATATAAAACATCGAGTACCTCTTAATAAAAA
This sequence comes from Culex quinquefasciatus, assembly GCF_015732765.1. Lineage (NCBI taxonomy): Eukaryota > Metazoa > Arthropoda > Insecta > Diptera > Culicidae > Culex > Culex quinquefasciatus. The sequence goes on from NC_051862.1 coordinate 116,875,987, forward strand.
TATTAAAGCACATTTGTAACTACTTCTCCATCCTCTGCTTAATTTGTTCTCCTATGAACCAGTAAAATTTTACAACATTTGAACCAAACCTCCTTATGAATGAAAGTAATTAAAATGATTATTCAACCTTTAAAAATAATCAAGAATGTTCCAAATATATTTTCAAGCACATTTCGCTGCGATTAGAAAAGTTTTTATGGTAAACGAAAACTGGTTCTAGATAAAATCTTAAAACACAATACAAGATTTCGCCCTGGTCGAAAATTGGATCGAATGTTTTTTCATGACCCCAGAAATCGCCCACTTTATTTTATTGAAATAACCTTTGGTAAACGTTTAAAACAGGTAAATCACTAGATTTTCATGAAATTCAGACATACAGTGAACTAATGAATTATTCATTCACATTATTATCGGACAAAATGAGTTGTTTTCCCTTATTAACATTATTACCCGCTGCAGTCTAAATTGACAAAAATATGGCGGCTGCAGTAAGGCTTTTTTTGGAAAAGCTTATAAAAACTTAATAAACAATCGAAATTCATTTGGAAAGTTTCAATTAGTACTAGAAATGAATGAATATGTAAACCTGCATAATAAATTCAACCAAAAAACGATATGAGTTTGCTAAACACAGATTAAATCCAGTAGGTGGGCGAAAACTGGAGCAGGGCGAAAACTGGGTCCTTTACCCTAAAATTAATTCAAAACACTATTTAACTACGACATGAGCCACCATGCGTCTCCACTCCACGTACTTTCAATAAAAAAACACGTTTTATATTCTGAAAAAAAAAACGCAATTTTAATAGATAGACCGATTCTTTCGTGACGAGGCAACGTTTGTACGTTTTCAGTTTTTTGCGGATAACTTTAAAATCGGTGGGAAAAGGTACCAATATTTATACAAATTTGGAAAGTACATTAAATTTCCAATAAGATTCACTCCAGCAAACATTTAAAAACACAAAGTTTGAGTCAAGAGAGATACAAATGTAGCGTGACGGGACAACATCGTACAATTGAATCATTTTGATTTTTATACACAAAAGTGAAGAACTCTGCTATCCTAGTGAGTTTTTGTAAAAAAAATATTTCTACAGTTGTTTTGAAAATGAAATGCTTCCTGGATCAACCAATTTTGTTAAATTTTGTTGATTTGGGACCATCCATAAACCACGTGGACACTTTAGGGGGGGGGGGGTGTATGGCGATTGTCCACGATCCATACAAAAAAGTTTTTTTTGTATGGACAATTGTCCACGAGGGGGGGGGGGTTTAGATTTCCAAAAAAAGTGTCCACGTGGTTTGTGGATGGTCCCTTTGACAGGTACTTCTTTTCGTGACGGAACAACGCAGATATTTTGCAAAAGAGTGTTTTGCTCGCGTTGTCCCGTCACGATATTAAGCAATTGTGAGAATTTCTACTGACTAGTCAACTTCAACTAATTTCAGGTCGCTGAGCTCGAATATGACCCTTAGAATACTCCAAAGTATTCAGGAATTGTGCAATCCAAGATGGTGGCCAATATGGCGGTGCTAGAATATTCGATATTTTTATACAGAAATGTAACCGGCAATGGACAGGTCAAATTCAACTAAGGGTTGCTGAACTCGAATATGGACCCTACAATACTCCAAAGTACTCTGGGAATGTGCAATCCAAGATGGCGGCCAATATGGCGAAGCTAGAAAATTGGATTCCATTCCCTGAGTACTTCAGAGTATTCTAAGGCTTATATTCGAGTTCAGCAGCCCCAAATTAATTAAATTTGACCTGTTGAGTGCCTGTTACATTTTTGTATAAAATTTTCCAATATTCTAGCTTCACCATATTGACCGCCATCTTGAATTTCACATTACCTGAATACTTTGAAGTATTCAAGAGGTCGTATTCGAGCGATCCCAAATTAGTTAAATTTTACGAGTTGATTGAACTTAAAAATACTTTTATGGTGGTTTTGCATTCAGCCGCCATATAAGACGCCATTTTGAATATCTCGCTTCCCTTTGAGACTCAGGAAAGCCAATTTGGATTCAAGTTGGTCGATGTTGTCTAGATGGATCAAAAACTGACTTGTTAATCGATTTGCTTCTAGACACGAGAAATGAGCACCTTTTTTTGAATTCGTGCCTTGACCAAAAAAAATGGCGTGACGGGACAACGCAAACTTGCGTCAGTCGTAACTCTGGTTCCTTTTGAGCAATTTTCGATTTCTTAGAAGCATTTTTAAGAGTTTTCAAATACAAAGAGAATCCGAAATATGATCCAAATCCGATTTCCCGAACCATTGCAAACTAAAAAATTGTAATTTTTCGTGACGGAACAACGCTTCCATCTACCTCCTTTTTAAATGTCCTGTAAAATTTTATACCTACAGAATCTGCTTTTATCAATAAGAGGGCTTGAAAAGAGTCATTTTACTATAAAATTCCGTTTAGAAAGATTAAAAATCTGTATTCCATCCATTAATTTGAGTAGTTATTTTAAAAAATGTCAAAATTAAAAATTTCCAGTTTTTATACATTTTACAATTGCTGCTCATATGTTTAGATTAGAATATGAACTTTGGTGTGGAAATATGTTTTTGTGTGGTTAAAATATTTGGAAAACATAAAAAATATCAGAACCATCCAAAGTTCAACTTGAAAACATGACTGCTTGGTAAACAAGTGCTAAGAATCGGTCGATAGAATATTTTGGCAGGATTTTCATGGAGCTTAATTTGAATTTTTAATGAAAATATTTTGTCTGGTTCTAGTATTATAACAAATTTGAATAAAATTCACCACTCCTTTCAAATTCATTCTAGTACAATTTAACATTCAGTGAAATAGTTTCGTGCCTGTTTGGATGTGGCACCAATTGCCTTCAGAAACGCCGTCCGCTTCGTTGCGTCAACAACGATTGATATCGCCGTCACTGCCACTAGCGCTGACGTTATGTCGTTCACCGGTGACACATTTCGTTTGCACTGATGCCTAGTCCTTGTCACTCGTAAATACATAAACATCCACATAAAAGGCATAGGAAACCCCTGCGCACTGCCTGGTGGCGTGTCTTCACATCTCTCCTCTCGCGAGGACCGGATTACAACGACGCTGTGATGCTGGCTGGTCGGTTGACGGGTCTGGCGCGTTCGTTTGAAGAGGAGTTTCACATGAGGCTGTTTGTGTTTTATTTAAAAGTTAAATGAATTTAGTTCAATTAATTACATTTGTTTTTAGTTTTAATCTGGTTTCTGGAAAAACTTAGCTGAACTGTTCAATTAAACATAAATGTAAATAAACAAGTGTGAATGTGGAGCCTTTCAAACGAATGCGCCAACGGTTGGCAGTTTGGTTGGTGATGCGTTGCTTGCTGCTGTCTCGCATGTCGCCAAAGACATCAGCACCGAGTGTCGGCCAGCAAAGCCGTTGGCAAATGTTGTGACAAGTGACAGCTCATTTCCTTGTTAAGAGTGACAGCAAAATGACATGTTTTGTAATATACAATTTGGATCTCGCCGAGGAGAGCGTTCATTAGTCCACGTGTAAACAAAGCTAGTTATTTTTGAAGATTCTATTCAATTTTAGATTATAAGTTAAGACTTAGAGGAACAGCATCTAATTCCAGCGTGCCTCTAATGTTGGCAGGTCAGAACTTTGACATTCAATTAAAGCTTATTAAAAGCGTTTTCAACTAAAATCGAGTGATAAATAGCTCAACAAGAAGTGAGCAAGCAAGTTTTCATCAAAAGTTTTGCAAAATTAGCTGTTTTAATAGTGAAAATCAGCAAATTGGATGGAGTTAGGAGCGAGTGCTTAACCTGCCAAACATACGAGAATTTCCCCTAGATTAAATATTAGATTTTTAAGATCGAACTATTTATGTTCAATAGAAACAACAGATATCTTATTTTGTTGTTAATTTGAACTGAGTTGTGTAACTGATTTTTTTAGATGTATAATACATAGCAAGGAAATATTTTTTTTTCGAGTTTTACCTTAATTTTAATCAGTGCATAAATCTCACGGACTTAACAAAAGCCGTAATGTATTGCAAAAAGCTTGACCGAGCACATCTTTTGTTGGTCGATGTGAGCTGTGAGTCCAAGAGCAAAGCCCCATTCCATTTCAATAAAACGCCAATAAATTATACGCATCCACTAAATTTTCATAACAAACATTAGTTTTAAATTTTTATGGAAACACTTTATTTACGTTTTATATCGAATGAAAAAGCCATTCCGTCTGCATTTCGGATAACAGCTTTAATTTATCGTGATAATTTATACGTCTTTTTAGTGGTTGTGTGCGCCTCCGCCCTGCCGGCCTGGCCACAATGTTCCAACGGGGTCGTCGGCAGCCTCTAAAAAAGACACCCATCGAACACACCGAAGTCGACGTCGGTAAACTTGAGAAAGAGTGAAAATCACCAGCTCGTTCGGTAGTAGGAGATATGGCTTCCTTTTAACGACGACATTTCGGCTACAAACGATTGCCGAGAAATGAGCAAGACGACGACAAAATTAAGTATCTTTATTACGAAACTAATTTAAATTTCGAGTGTCATAAATAAGATGATTCTGCTTTAAGAGGCTTTTTTTCTCTCTTATTAATAAATATATTTCTACACCATTTAACTTAAGTTAATGGTGTCGCTGATACAGAGAAGCGAAGAAAATGGTTTAAGATGTTATTTTTAATTAACCTTTCCGAGGTCGCCCTTGGCCACTGTTGTGGTCACAGCAGAGCGGCCAGCGGCAGCGGACACGAGTCGTTGGTCGTGGGCTGGTGGACACCACAGCACAATCGAGAAGTCATGTAAAGTTGTGCTAAAAAACGAAACAAGAGGGAAATATACGAGTTGAGTATTCATTCGATGATCACCCTTTGAATTGCACTGCACTGCATTTTTTTGTTAATTTAATGTGTTAAATAACATTTTTTTCAAAGATGAATAGTTTACTGAAGTTCAAATAAAATAATACATATATTTTTAAAATTATTGCAGATCAACATTGAGAGATCAACTTTTTTCCGGGAAATCTAAGGAAACAGGTGAAAAATATTTATGATTTTTTTTTAATGCACAAATTGTGTAGAACACTGTGCTTGATTCGGCATATAATGCCAATTAACATATTGGTTCGAGGCTTCATGCTAAAAGATTGTCAGTTTTTAGTTTCCGTCATAAATCTTCACAGCCAGCGGTATCTTTTGAGTTTCGAAACGATTTATTCAAGTACAGCTGTACCATTTTTGAAAACAACAGTTAGTGTATGGATAACAAATAGTGTTTTTTAAACATCAAAAACAACGTATTTAGAATCCAGCTTCAAGATTTGTATTTTTTTTCAGAATTTTTGCTCACCTAAAATTTAATTTAATGGCTGTGACAAATTTTGACTTAAAAATGATAAACATATTCTTTTAAAGATGGTAAGATTCTGGTCACTGCATTAGTGACCTGTGGACAGCATCTTGAAAAACTACTCATCAGCAAGTTTTTATTCGCTGCTTGGTGCTGCAAACGGAGAAAGAAATGATTACTCCGCGTTTTGGGGCCGCCAGCAGTGCGGCGCAGGCAGATTCTGAATAATTTATGACCCACGGTCCACGTCGCCGCCGGTGTGCTTTTTAGTATCGCAATTAGTGCGCGTCAAGAGCAATGGCGTAACGTAAGATTTATCGCCTGACCAGATGTGGATTTTTCAGACTCGACACTTTATGGAGGTAACTTACTTGGCGCGCTTATTTTTGATGGTCGCGGCGTTTTTTTAATTCTTCGAGAGAGATGAGTCGGACAGATTCTTGCTGGCAAGCGGACAAGTGATGTGGGTTTAGGATCAACACTTCATTGTTCCGAAAGAAAGCTTCCATCCTTCCAGCTCAGTTCATTTAGTAATTCACGAGAAAATCGGTGATAATGTTTTGTCACCTTACAATACAGACAAATTCTGACATCAGTTCGAGAATTTTTCTTACACCTGTTTGATTCATATTTGTTGTCTAATATTTTAGACAGAAATTTGACAAACTGTACAAAGAAAGGATTTATTTTCGGTCGTATCGGGGTTTCCAGCTTGGATTTTGGAGTAATTTCAAAGAATGCTAGAAATCTTGTAAATTTGTCTCGTTTTTTTTTTTGGTGGAGGTCAAATATTAGTCAAATATAGTTGGCATATTCATATGAAGTTTGAGTGATATCAACATGAATGCACCGATTTTTTGTGACTTTTTTGAACAAATATCCCATAAAATCGAAAAATAATCTTCAAAAAAAAGTTGCTCTAGACCCCCCGACGAAATATTTCAGTATATACCGCAAAATGTCTGGAAAGAGCCCTTCTTTCACGGTGCCAAACAGGGGCGCCGACTAGTCCAAAATGTTGGGGGGGCACGGTTGTTTTCCAAAATCGATAGGTAAGAATGGCGATTAGATGTTAAAGTTTATTGTATATCACGAATTTTAATAATTTTATTACGATGTGATACGATTTATTTTTCATCTGTTTTCATTTTGTTTTTAAGAAAAAGATAATTTATTAAAACGTGATTAGAATGTTGATTGGGGGGAATTCCTTCTAATTGGCATATTCTCACTTATTTTCTAGAAGTAGGTAACAGTCAATAATAAAAATAATCAGATATTTAGAAATTTAACAATACAAATATTCTAAAAATAAAAACAAAAGAAAAATCAAAAAATTTTAAAAAAAATACACATTTATAAAACATCCATTTTTCAAATCCGCAATTTAGAAAAAAATAACAGATACATAAAATTCAATATTCCAAAATAAAAAAAAATTAACAGTATAAAAATATTCTGAGAGATAATTTTTTTTTAAGAAATCAAAAGCAGAAAACCAGAAATTTAAAACATCAGAAATTTAGAAATAACAATAAAATTCAATGTTTAAAAAAATCGAAAATTTAAAAATTATGATACATGAATTATTTTTTTAATAATTTAAGAATTTAAGAATTTAAGAATTTAAGAATTTAAGAATTTAAGAATTTAAGAATTTAAGAATTTAAGAATTTAAGAATTTAAGAATTTAAGAATTTAAGAATTTAAGAATTTAAGAATTTAAGAATTTAAGAATTTAAATTTAAGAATTTAAAATTTAAGAATTTAAGAATTTAAGAATTTAAGAATTTAAGAATTTAAGATTTAAGAATTTAAGAATTTAAATTTAAGAATTTAAGAATTTAAGAATTTAAGAATTTAAATTTAAAATTTAAGAATTTAAATTTAAATTTAAGAATTTAAATTTAAATTTAAGAATTTAAGAATTTAAGATTTAAATTTAAGAATTTAAGAATTTAAGAATTTAAATTTAAGAATTTAAATTTAAATTTAAGAATTTAAGAATTTAAGAATTTAAATTTAAGAATTTAAGAATTTAAGAATTTAAATTTAATTTAAAATTTAAGAATTTAAGAATTTAAGAATTTAAGAATTTAAGAATTTAAGAATTTAAATTTAAGAATTTAAGAATTTAAATTTAAGAATTAAATTTAAGAATTTAAGAATTTAAGAATTTAAGAATTTAAGAATTTAAATTTAAGAATTTAAATTTAAGAATTTAAGAATTTAAATTTAAGAATTTAAGAATTTAAGAATTTAAGAATTTAAGAATTTAAGAATTTAAATTTAAATTTAAATTTAAATTTAAAATTTAATTTAAGAATTTAAGAATTTAAGAATTTAAATTTAAGAATTTAAGAATTTAAATTTAAGAATTTAAATTTAAATTTAAGAATTAAGAATTTAAAATTTAAGAATTTAAGAATTTAAATTTAAGAATTTAAAATTTAAGAATTTAAGAATTTAAGAATTTAAGAATTTAAGAATTTAAGAATTTAAATTTAAATTTAAGAATTTAAGAATTTAAAATTTAAGAATTTAAGAATTTAAAATTTAAAATTTAAGAATTTAAATTTAAGAATTTAAGAATTTAAGAATTTAAGAATTTAAGAATTTAAGAATTTAAGAATTTAAAATTTAAGAATTTAAAATTTAAGAATTTAAATTTAAGAATTTAAGAATTTAAGAATTTAAGAATTTAAATTTAAGAATTTAAGAATTTAAGAATTTAAGAAAGAATTTAAAATTTAAGAATTTAAGAATTTAAGAATTTAAATTTAAAATTTAAGAATTTAAGAATTTAAGAATTTAAAATTTAAAATTTAAATTTAAGAATTTAAGAATTTAAGAATTTAAATTTAAGAATTTAAGAATTTAAGAATTTAAATTTAAAATTTAAGAATTTAAATTTAAGAATTTAAGAATTTAAGAATTTAAGAATTTAAATTTAAATTTAAGAATTTAAGAATTTAAATTTAAATTTAAGAATTTAAAATTTAAAATTTAAGAATTTAAATTTAAGAATTTAAGAATTTAAGAATTTAAGAATTTAAAATTTAAGAATTTAAGAATTTAAGAATTTAAGAATTTAAGAATTTAAGAATTTAAGAATTTAAATTTAAATTTAAGAATTTAAATTTAAGAATTTAAAATTTAAGAATTTAAGAATTTAAGAATTTAAGAATTTAAATTTAAATTTAAATTTAAGAATTTAAGAATTTAAAATTTAAGAATTTAAGAAATTTAAATTTAAGAATTTAAGAATTTAAAATTTAAGAATTTAAATTTAAAATTTAAGAATTTAAGAATTTAAATTTAAAATTTAAGAATTTAAGAATTTAAAATTTAAGAATTTAAGAATTTAAAATTTAAATTTAAGAATTTAGAATTTAAGAATTTAAGAATTTAAGAATTTAAAATTTAAGAATTTAAAATTTAAGAATTTAAGAATTTAAATTTAAGAATTTAAAATTTAAGAATTTAAAATTTAAATTTAAGAATTTAAGAATTTAAATTTAAATTTAAATTTAAGAATTTAAATTTAAATTTAAGAATTTAAGAATTTAAGAATTTAAATTTAAAATTTAAGAATTTAAGAATTTAAATTTAAGAATTTAAGAATTTAAATTTAAGAATTTAAATTTAATTTAAGAATTTAAATTTAAGAATTTAAATTTAAGATTTAAAATTTAAGAATTTAAGAATTTAAAATTAAAATTTAAGAATTTAAAATTAAAATTTAAAATTTAAAATTTAAGAATTTAATTTAAATTAAAATTTAAGATTTAAGATTTAAAATTTAAATTTAAGAATTTTAGAATTTAAGAATTTAAAATTTTAGAATTTAAATTTTAAATTTTAGAATTTAGATTTTAAAATTTAAGAATTTAGAGAATTTTAAATTTTAGATTTAAATTTTAGAATTTAGAATTTTAGATTTTAGAATTTTAGATTTTAGAATTTTAGAATTTAGATTTAGAATTTTAGAATTTTAAATTTTAAATTTTAGAATTTTAAATTTTAAATTTAGAATTTTAGAATTTTAAATTTTAAATTTAAATTTTAGAATTTTAAATTTTAAATTTTAAATTTTAAATTTTAGAAATTTTAAATTTTAAATTTTAGAATTTTAAATTTTAAATTTTAGAATTTTAAATTTTAAATTTTAAATTTTAGAATTTTAGAATTTTAGAATTTTAAATTTTAGAATTTTAAATTTTAAATTTTAAATTTTAAATTTTAGAATTTTAGAATTTAGATTTTAGAATTTTAGAATTTTAGAATTTTAAATTTTAAATTTTAGAATTTTAGAATTTTAGAATTTTAGAATTTTAAAATTTAGAATTTAAATTTTAGAATTTTAGAATTTTAGAATTTTAGAATTTTAGAATTTTAGAATTTTAGAATTTTAGAATTTTAGAATTTTAGAATTTTAAATTTTAGAATTTTAGAATTTTAGAATTTTAAATTTTAAATTTTAAATTTTAAATTTTAGAATTTTAGAATTTTAAATTTTAAATTTTAAATTTTAGAATTTTAAATTTTAGAATTTTAGAATTTTAAATTTTAAATTTTAAATTTTAAATTTTAGAATTTTAGAATTTTAAATTTTAGAGAATTTTAAATTTTAGAATTTTAAATTTTAAATTTTAATTTTAGAATTTTAGATTTTAGAATTTTAGAATTTTAGAATTTTAGAATTTTAAATTTTAAATTTTAGAATTTTAAATTTTAGAATTTTAGAAATTTTAAATTTTAAATTTTAGATTTTTAAATTTTAGAATTTTAGAATTTTAAATTTTAGAATTTTAGAATTTTAGAATTTTAAATTTTAGAATTTTAAATTTTAAATTTTAAATTTTAAATTTTAGAATTTTAAATTTTAAATTTTAGAATTTTAGAAATTTTAGAATTTTAAATTTTAAATTTTAGAATTTTAAATTTTAAATTTTAATTTTAAATTTTAGAATTTTAGAATTTTAGAATTTTAAATTTTAAATTTTAGAATTTTAAATTTTAAATTTTAAATTTTAGAATTTTAAATTTTAAATTTTAAATTTTAGAATTTTAGAATTTTAGAATTTTAAATTTTAAATTTTAAATTTTAAATTTTAAATTTTAAATTTTAGAATTTTAAATTTTAAATTTTAGAATTTTAAATTTTAAATTTTAAATTTTAGAATTTTAAATTTTAGAATTTTAAATTTTAGAATTTTAAATTTTAAATTTTAAATTTTAGAATTTTAAATTTTAAAATTTAGAATTTTAGAATTTTAGAATTTTAGAATTTTAGAATTTTAAATTTTAGAATTTTAAATTTTAAATTTTAGAATTTTAGAATTTTAGAATTTTAGAATTTTAGAATTTTAGAATTTTAATTTGTCGGTTTCTCAGTAAAGCGGTGCACTAGTTTTCAAAAATTTACTTTTTTTGAAACAATTGTATGTTTTGGCTAAAATTGGTATAGAACGGTAAACGGTTAACAAATGTATTTGAAATCTTTTCAAATCTGTTCTAAAATTACCCAAAAAATTATCGAATTCATCAGCATTTTTGTAAACGTAAAGCAATCAACAAATTACCGTTTTGAAAAGTGTTTCAGCTTATATTCGCTAAATCCTGATCTACAATGGCAAATCGCAGAATGTTGCGTTTGAAAACTCGATGATTGTTTTCGCAAGAGTTTGCGTAAGTTTGATTGTAGATGAAGTGCTTTGGGAAAAGTACATTGGTTTTGTTTTTGAAACAACATGCACAGATAGAAATCTTATGAGCAAATCCGTAAAATCTATGTTGACGACATCTCTCAAATCATTCGCTGATGCCTCTGTGCTCTTGTACTAAGCTTACTGATTTTCCTAGAGAGCACAGTGGTATAGATAAAACGATGTCGATTTAGAAAAATAATGCATCTAAATCCAGAAAATTGTAAACGATTTTGTTCAAAAAATTTCAGCGATTTCGAAAACAACAAATGTTTTTGAACTATTTTACGGATTCGCTTACAAGAATTCTATCCGTGTGTCAAACAATGTTCCATTTATGTTTTAGATATTATTTTCAATTATTTCCTTTTTTTTATATTTTATATAAGAATATTTTTCTTCCAAAATTTCTGGGGGGGCACAATGTATGGTCTGCCCCCCCAGCCAAATTTTAGGGGGGGCAAAAAGTACCGTGCCCCCCCAGAGTCGGCGCCCCTGGTGCCAAATATCAGACATATCGATTTTTTTTATTATTAGTTTGTTCTAAAAAACACACCGTGACCTACCTGAATTGAATGTAGCAGCAAACCCCATGTCTAATGAGTTAGCAGGTTCCAGTATTCGACTAACATTCCTTCCATTTGCTTAACTGCAGGCAGTGTTGCGATTTTGAGCGCTCATCCGCTCATGAGCGAGCATTTTTCACTCATTCGTGAGGAGGAGCGCGACGCGAGCTAGCTCACGTTTGCTCGTGCTCGTGTTTGCTCATTTATTTTATGAGCGAAAATGCTCATTGCTCGCGCTCGCGCTCATTTTTGCTCATTGAGCAAAATGAGCGGTATTTTTTTACCTGTAACGGGTAAACGATAATAACTTTTTTTTTCAGCAGAGCTTCGAGGTTGTTTTTTTTATGGAGGCTGGAATAGGCTAATCTTAATAATATTGGATGAAGTTATTTGTCATATTTTTTTGTTTTGAAACTTGTTTTGGAGTCAGAGTTAGGGTTAAGGTGTTACATTAAGATCTGTACACAGTTAAAAAAAACCATAGAAATATTACATCTGGGGAGTACGTCTTTTATGTTAGAAAAATGCGTAATTTTACTTCTGAAAATGTGTAATTTTGCCACTTTTCTAGTGTAATGCAACTTTTTCAGTCTAAATCGAGGTAAAATTATAACATTCAAGAGGTAATATTCAACCTTACAAAATTACAACTTCCAAATGTACACTTTTTTACTGTGCAGAAATAATTCGATTAATAAAAAAAGTTGATAATAGAGTGACACGTGAAAGTGAACTATTTAATAAAGCTGAAAAGTATCTTTTAAGGAACACAAATATGTTTTTTGGTAATACGTTTAGTCATGTTTTAATTCCTGGGCACCTCATCTTGTTTAGTCAATTATTTGTAAATAATTTTGCATAATAAATGTCAAATCTGTGTCTTAGATAATTTTCACATCAATTATCTTATTTATATGCTGGAGTCGATCCAAATAAATAAATGAGAGTTAAGCGTGCTCACAAGTAAAAACATGTTTTAATATAAAAAAATCGATTAAAAATCGAGGATGCTATTTACAGCTTATGTAAGACCTAAAAATTCCGTTCCTTGACGGTTTACTCTAAATTTGAAAGTGAAATAAGCTAAAAAGAGTGTCTGGAATTCTTAGCAAATTAAGACACTTTACTTGCGTGTCAGCCATTTTTCATTTATCGGGAAATTAATCAAAACTTTTCTAAATTATCAAACTCTGAAAAAAATATATAGGCTGACAACATTAAAGTTTCATAAATTTACCATTACCACATCCCCTGAAATCCACCGCGATCAATTTTTGACAGTTCGACGCCAACGAATAATTTGATGAATTTACCGCGGTTAACCAAAATTAAATTATAAATGCAACTTTGATGAGTTCATGTCCCTTTTTCGCGATGAAATTATCTTCAAAAGTGGCAATCCAATTGGCCTGTGCCAGATTCATAAACAATACTAAAAATCTACCTGATTTGCTAATGAGCGCTCATTGAGCGCGAGCGCATGCGTTGAGCATGAGCGAGCACGAGCTACCTGTTAAGTCCTCATGCTCATGAATGAGCGAGCACGGATTCTGGCTCGCTCGCTCATTCGCAACCCTGACTGCAGGCTTGTTGGGAGGGCACCGATATTGGCTTATAAAGGGATCGTCGAGGATTAAGTAAATTATGGTTGGCACTAACTAGTAATTTTTGTTTCATTGTTTAACTTCAACTGATCGCCAATTACGGATTAGCGCCGCACTGACAGCAAACCATGCTCAATTCCAGTATTTGATTTTCGGTCCCACACATTTAAACACTGATTTCGTGTGGAAGATGTGATATAAAGAAGTAGAAACGGGAATTTTAATTCCAAGAAAATAGTTTTATTTTTTAGCCTTCTTTCCAAATATTGTAATAGAGTACCTATAGCTCGTCAATGTTATTTCTGTGACTTAAACTTGATACGAAGAAAAACAGAGTAAAAATATGTACAAACTGATAGCGACTACACAGGGCATGAGATCTTCAGACAACCTCATGGGTGCATATTATTTGACCCGTTTAAACGCGCTCCGTAGAACGCGTACGGAGAGAAATACTGCGCTAACGATGGATGCGGCATCGGCAGTCCGGCCATGGACGGTGGCAGCGGCAGCGATGGCTTACCGTACGGGTGGTACCGCGCCGAGGAGAGCGGACTCAGAGGAGGTGTCGGGTAGGTTCTTTGGAACAGTGGATGAGTGGGTGGCAGCGATGCGGCGGCCGCAGCTGCAGTCGCCGGATTGAGTAGAGCCTCGGACATTGATGCAGCGGCGGCATGTTGCGTTCGGAGGTGCTGGAACAGCTCGTCGGAAGCTGCGAACCGTTTGCCGCAGTAGGACGAATCACTTCCGATCCAGTTGCACACGTAAGGCAGCTGGGAGGCCGCGGCCAGGGCCGCAAGCTGAGCATGTGCGTACATTGCAGCTGAGGATTGACTTACGGTGAGGGACGCAGCCGCTGCGGCAGACGATTGGTAGTTTTTGCTTCCTGGATGATCACACTGAGTACAACCCGCGGGGCAGCCGGACGATCCGACTTTACCCAGCATGTGAGAGCTTAAGGCACACCCGGTACAGTATGGATCTCGACACACGGGCATCAACGAATCAGCAGCCTTCATTTTGGAGTAGTTGTAGTAGGAGTTCATTGTGGCTGCTTTCAGCATCTGATGGTGGGGAGACATTAGCGCACTGGCGGTCATTACGTCCATCGGGAAGCTCCCGTACGGTGAGTAGTAAGGTGGACCAATGGATACCGAAGTTGGAACCGTTGAGGTTGCTGGCTTCGGAAGGCTTTCACTGCTCGTCGTACTCCTGGTTGCGTTTTCGGCTTTGGAAGTCGAAGCGTACTCTGTGGCCATATCGTTGTGGGCCGAATTCGGCGATTCTTTGGATGGGGTTCGGTTCGGACTTGAGTGACGCTCCTTGGCACCGCTAGGAGTTCTTCGGCTGTTGTGCGCCAGCGAGGGTGAAGCTCGTGACGACGTTGCACTTTGGTTCGACTCACAGCGCCCATTTGTGGGAGGTTGCGCCGTGCTGGTATTGGGATGTTTTGGAGATTTGTTCCTTGTAATAGGTTGATGGCGTCCGTCTTCCGGTTGTGACTTTGCCAGATCGTGCACCACCGATGAGGTTGATTCGTATGGCTTAAAGCTTGACTTGGGTGTATCGTTGGATGATCCGCTCGACAGCGTACCCGGAGACAACTTGTCGCGACTACCCTTTGTACTCTTCTCTATGTTGGCTAGCAGCTTCGGGTTGGGTGAATCCGATCCGATGGCACTACACGTCTGCGCCAAAAGCGCCAGCGGGCTAGTTTTGGAATCAAACTGCAAAAAGAAAGAGAAAAGGAAAAAGTTCTAATTATAAAACTGACAAAACGACTTTTCGCGCAAAACTGAAACGTGTTTATGTCTTGTAGGTCAGTCTGAAAGATCATCGAGTGACACCTCAGTGTCTTGCGAACCTTCGTGGTGAACGGACACTAGAGCTGCGGTATTTTTTATTACCTAAGCTCATGGCCTATCTACAATCACTTAGCTTAGAAAATTAAACTTAGCTTAGGAATTTGAATCAATGGAAATGAATCTGAGTTTCTACAATGGAAAAGTAATCAAATTAGAAACTGACGTTTGGTTTGGAAAATTTCAAAATCTACGGTAAGTTGACGTTTCCATATCAAAGGTAAACAAACAACTGCATAGCAACGTATATCATCCCAGCAAGTTTTCTAAGTTGATTGTGGATGACGAACGTAAGTTGCAGACTTTCCTAAGTAACTACTTTACTTAGATGTTCTAAGCTAAGTGATTGTAGATAGGCCATCAGAGTTATTTCAAAACAAAATTCACAGTCTTTTTAAAGACTACCTGAGTTATTTTCCAAAATTCTAAACAGTCTTTTCAAGACTAACCCCACCTGAAATTTTGTTGTATTTTACAAACGAAGCCATCTTTTTAAGAGAACTTTGCTTGCAAAATGCGTCAAAACAAAGGTAAACGCAAATCTTCTGAAGATTTGGTCGTTACGTCGGTGAAGCGTTTGAACGCTAAACCGGCTAACGGAAACAGAAAAGAAAACAGCCTCTTCTGAGGTCTGATTCTGATTCTGAATGTGAGGTCAATCCTCCAATTCCATTGACAAACAGTTTCGGTGTTTTATCCGAAACTGATGACAAGGAACCTTCTCCTCGTACTGAGCCTTCTGCCGTCGAGAAACGAGTAAAGGCTCCGCCAATTGTAGTGACTTCCGTCTCCGATTTGGCCAGCTTTCGAACGCAACTGAAGAATTGCAAGGAAACTTGCAATTTGAAGGTTTCGTTCCAGCTTGGTCGAAGAGGAGAATGTCGCTTGTTGACGGAATCTTTACAAGATCACCAAACTTTTGTTGGTTATTTAAAAACCACAAACACAATTTCTACACGTATGAGACCAAGAATGCTCGTCCATTCAAGGCGGTCCTGAAAGGTCTCTCCAACGACTTGTCGGTGGATGAGATCAAAAACGAACTTAAGGTGTTGCTTGGCTTTGCCCCATCCCAAGTAATACCAATGAAGAAAAAATCAAACGGGAATATTTCTCGCTTTGGTTTGACTTCACAATTTTATCTGATTCATTTCAACAGAAATGAAATCAACAATTTGAAACTTTTGGACAAAGTTCAGTTTTTGTTCCATGTACGGGTAAAGTGGGAGCATTTTAAGAAACATGGCGGTAATGGCCAGAATCTGACCCAGTGCCGGCGTTGCCAGGCATTCGGTCACGGTACTGATCATTGCGCCATGGTTCCAAAATGCATGGTTTGCGGGGATTCTTCTCACGACAAGGACAATTGTCCCGTGAAAGAAGTCACCCAATTTAAATGTGCAAATTGTGGTGGAAATCACAAATCAAATTTCTGGGATTGCCCCATCAGAAAAAAGGTTTTGGATTCTCGTGCTAAGCATCAGCCGAAATCGAAACCGAAATTTTCTCAAAGTCAGGTTGTACCTGCATCTTTAAATCAAACGTTCGTGCTGTCTCACTCGAACAATTCTAGAAATACCCCTACCGTGGAAAAGTTAGGTAACAACAATGGCATTTCTTATGCTAACGTCGTTTCGGGTTCGGGTTCATCCACGAATTTTAAATCCTCTACCAATCTTTCTGAAATTGGGCAGGTACCTCAAATCTCATTTGAAAATTTTTCTGCTGGCAACGCTTTGGGATCTTCTGATCTCGGCGATGTTACGTTTGAAAAATGACTTTTTGCAAAACTCACTGTTTGGTTTGATTCAAACAATGAGTAATGCTACATCCATGATGGAAGTAATCCAGATTGGATTAAAATTTGCGAATGATGTTGTTCTTACCCTGAAGTTTAATCATGGATCTAAGTAATTCCATCAATATTATGAATTTTAATGCTCGCTCTTTAAAAGCGAAAGAAAATGAATTTTTCAACTTTTACGAGTTCATAACGTGCATGTTGCTGTTATAACCGAAACATTTTTAAAACTGGCACTTATTTGAAAAGTGATCCAGATTATAAAGTTATAACTAATAACCGAATGAATCGAAATGGCGGTGGAGTTGCAATAGTTATCCACCGTAGTATGACTTATAGCACGTTACGTGACTTTAAGTTAAAAGTTATTGAAAGTTTGGGCATTGAACTTGAAACTTCTTTTGGAAAATTATGATTGCAGCTGCATATTTGCCATTCCAATGCACTGGGGAAAATAAAAATTATTTCAAAGGGGATTTGAATAAACTTACTCGGCATAGATCTCGATTTTTGATCATCGGTGATTTTAATGCCAAACACCAATCTTGGAATAATTCAAAAGTAAATTCCAATGGTAAAATTCTGTTCAGAGATTGCACTTCTGGTCTTTATTCGGTTTTATACCCGAATGGGCCAACTTGCTTTTCTTCTGTTAGAAATCCATCAACAATTGATTTGGTTTTGACAAATCAAAGTCAGTATTGTGGTCCTTTAGTGACTCATGCTGATTTTGATTCTGATCACCTTCCAGTAACTTTTTCACTTTCTCATGAAGCAGTTACCAGACCCAATAGTTCTGTGTTTAATTACCACAAAGCTAATTGGGACAGGTATCAGCATCATATTGAGAATAATTTAAATCATGATTTTGTTTTAGAAACCAAAGCTGATATTGATTCAGCCTTGGAATCTTTAACTAATGCAATTTTGGATGCTAGGAATATTGCTATTCCTAAAGTCCAAGTCAAATTTGATTCTCCCATTATTGATGACGATCTTCAGCTTCTGATTCGTCTGAAAATGTTCGCCGAAGACAGTATCAACGTTCTCGTGATCCTGCACTGAAGCGAATTCAAAAGATTTGCAAAAGGTTATTGACCACAGATTCACTCTCCTGCGAAATGAAAAGTTCGCAAGAGATGTCGAACAAATTAAACCTTATTCCAAACCTTTTTGGAAACTTTCAAAGGTTCTTAAGAAACCTCAAAAACCCATCCCTTCTTTAAAAGATGGTGATAATATTCTATTAACTAATGGGGAAAAAGCTCAAACTAATGGGGAAAAAGCTCAAAAGCTGCTCAGCAGTTTGAGAGTGCTCATAATTTCAACTTGAATGTTTTGAGTCCTATTGAAAATCAAATTTCAATAGAATTTCAGAATATTGTTGAACAAGAATTTTCATCAGATGAAGTTTTTAATACGGATCTGAATGAAATAAAATCTATTATCAAAAAAATTAAAAATATGAAAGCCCCTGGTGAGGATGGCATTTTTACATTTTAATTAAAAATTACCAGAAGCAACTTTAAGTTGCTTGGTCAAAATTTTCAACAAATGTTTTGATTTGGCATATTTTCCCAGTAGTTGGAAAAATGCCAAAGTAATTCCGATTTTGAAACCGGATAAAAATCCTGCTGAAGCCTCAAGCTATCGGCCCATTAGTTTGCTTTCATCTATTAGTAAATTATTCGAAAGAATAATTCTTAATAGAATGATGACGCACATTAATGAAAATTCAATTTTCGCTGATGAGCAGTTTGGATTTCGCCTTGGGCATTCAACTACTCATCAGTTGTTGAGAGTTTCAAATTTAATTCGAAGCAACAAATCTGAGGGCTATTCTACTGGCGCTGCTCTTCTAGACATAGAAAAAGCATTTGACAGTGTTTGGCATAAAGGTTTGATTGCGAAATTGAAAAGGTTTAATTTTCCGATTTATATCGTGAAAATTATTCAAAATTATTTGACGGATCGTACTCTGCAGGTATGTTATCAGAATAGCAAATCTGATCAACTACCTGTACGTGCTGGCGTCCCTCAAGGAAGCATTTTGGGTCCAATTTTATACAATATTTTTACTTCTGACTTGCCTGATTTGCCCCAGGATGTCAGAAATCACTTTTGCTGATGACACAAGCATCTCCGCCAAAGGCAGAAGCCTTCGTGTCATCACAAGAAGATTACAAAAGCTTGGATATTTTCAATTCTTATTTGAAAGAATGGAAAATTACTCCAAATGCTGCAAAACTCAACTTATTATTTTCCCTCACAAACCAAGGGCTGATTTTCTTAAACCAAAAGTCATCACATTATAAAGATGAATGAGGTAAATTTAAAGTGGGAGGATCAAGTGAAATATCTTGGACTTGGTTTTGACAAAAACCTTACTTACAAGGATCACATTGAAAGTATCCAGGTTAAATGTAACAAATATATTAAATGTTTGTATCCACTTATAAACAGGAATTCTAGACTTTGTCTCAAGAATAAACTGTTAATTTATAAACAAATTTTCAGACCTGCCATGCTTTATGCTGTGCCGATCTGGACAAGCTGTTGCTTAACCAGGAAGAAAAACTTCAGAGGATTCAGAACAAAATTCTGAAAATGATTCTGAAACTTCCTCCCTGGTTCAGCACCAGTGAACTTCATCAATTAGCCGAAGTTGACACTTTGGATGTTATGTCCAATAAGATAATTGATGCATTTCGACAAAAATCATTGCAGTCTTCAGCTGCATTGATCCGCTCTTTATATAGTTTATAAGTTAGTTTTAAGGTATCCCTTTTCCCTTTTGTACATGTAGGACCTCCTACATTTGAAATCACTGAATAGCGAAAGCTACAATATTTCATGAATAAATGAAAGTTGCTAGTATTTAAAATTGAGGTGAAAAGTCATCGTTTGTGATTGGACACTCAATAATATTTTAACTGAATGAATGTACATGGAAAAGAAATTTGAATAAATATAAATTAAAAAAAAAAAAAAAATCGAGTGACACCGACTGTCGGCATTGCGGCGTCCCAGGGTTAAGTAAAACTTGTCAAGTCATTTGATATGGTGGTGTCCATCAACTAGACGAGACAAGACGTATTCCGTGATATAGGGTTAAACGAGGCGATAATTTGACTTTTGATCATTTTCCGCTTTGATTGTGGCGCGCCGGCAGCCTCTTTCTTTTATTTCATCACATCTCTGAACTGAACGGACCACATAATGACCGCTCGTTGACTTGCTCGCAACCCGACCCCGGCGGATGGCATTAAAGCGCGAACAGGCAAGGGACACACAAATAAAGTTATTTCCATTTCATTCTTGCTCTTGGCGGCGGCTGCGGCCGAGAAAAAGATTTGCCGCCGGCTCGGGACGACTTTCGGACACTTTGGAGAGCGGAAACACTGACTGTTAGTGAGTGACGGTATTTTTTTTTTGCGCAATCTTCACTCTTTGCTGTGTGCGAATCCACAACCCGAGCGAGCGCCGACGACGACAGTTTGGACAGCTGACGAATGACGGTTGGGGCTCGTGAAGGCGTGAAATTAAATTGGACAGCACGGAGAGGGAAACAAGGCTTCACCCGGCCACCACCGGATTCTACAAAGCAGCATGGCCAGACCGGTCGACAGTTCAAAGCTAAGCCTGTCAAAGCGAGCTGTTATGACATTTTGTTGGATGACGAGATTTCGAGTGTCAGAAACTTATTACATGCTGCGGGATGACGACGATGATGATGGCGGTGTCGCGGCAAAGGTGATCCTTGTCACTGTTTCCGACTGACATCGTGTGTCCCGGCCTCAGGTATGACAGGATGAACCGACTTTTGGTAAGTGTTAAGTCATCAGAACGTTGTGTAATATTAAAATTGGTTCAATATTGGATCTATAATTGTAAATCATTTTTTTCTAATTTACCCAAATTTGTTTCATACTGTTTTGCAAATTGTAAATTTGTAATGTTAAGTTTACTGCCCATGATCGCAAAAATTACCTATATGTAAAAACAGGAAATTGAGAAAAACACAAGACAAGTTTGTCCCATACATAAGGCTACGCGTTAAGTTTTTCCGAAACAAACTATTTTTTTTAGATTTCCAGAACAAAAAATTACATATTTTTTTCAGAAAGGTCACACGACTTTGAGCCAAACTGCATCAATAATTCCAAATCTGATGAAAATGCCCCCTTATTTTTGTTACCCCCATAGATAAACAATTTTATTTATTAGCACAAAATCATTCTGTCGGTAAGACCGTTTTCAGGGAGCCCAAATCTATCAAACCTTGACGAAGCTGAAGCGTTTACTGACACCAACAACAAAAATTGCAAGTTGTGTTTTAATCACTTGGTAATGTAACAGAAAATCAACTCCTCGAATTTTGATAAATGCGCTGAACTCGGATTTGACCCATTCCAATCTACAAAGTGAACACACATTCCCTGTCACATTAACACCTAAACTATTAAGCTAGATATACATTCCCTCTAGTTTTAGAGCTTTAGGTGTTAATAAAGAAATGCTAATTGGTCGCAATATTGGATATTCTTATATAGATCTATAACCCACTGAGAATTTTGGCTCGAGCCTCGATTAAGGATCGTGCCAAAATTCTCTCTGAGAAGAAGCAGTCTTTGAACGACTTTGAGCTCAACGATCCAAAATCGGGGTTTTTTTTTGATTTCGTAATTGGATAATACGAATTATGAATAATCGACTCAGAGTTTTACTTTAATTGTTATGCACATTATTCTGAATGCTGTCCGTACAAATTTTCAGGGCTTAGAGGCAAGGCGTTATATTCTAAGCTCAGACCGTTAAGATCTACAAGAACTAAAAGTTTTTTGATACCGCAACATTCGACTTTTTATTATAGTCAATCTTTCTTTGCAAGAGGGGTTGTGAATTGGAATCAATTAAGCATTAGTATAAAAAATAGTCATTCTTATAGAAACTTGAAAGAAAACCTACTGTCCGAACTCTTCAGCGTTAATTAGAATTAGGATAAAGAGAAGCATAGTATTAATTTAAATCCCGCATTCTGCACACTTTTTAACAAATTATGAGGCTAAGCCTTAATTTACATTAGGCCGTTGCAAATATTTTTCAAAAGTTATGTAGCCTCCCCACCTTTTCAAAGTTGGCCTGAATGATCAGGGGACAAAAAAATATTTTTTCGAAAAACTTTTAATGCAAATTAAAGTTCAATCAACTGAAAAAAATTTCCCCGCGTTTATAATCTTATATAGCGCGTTTGAACTCCTTTGAAAACATTTTAAATTTTCATGAAATACCAATGTACAGTCCCACGAAAAGTTTTTTATTTGCGAAAAAAAAATCTCTTTGCCTTGATATTTTCAAAACTAATGATTGGAAAGCAACTGTACGCCTGTAAAATGCATTTCAAAACACTTTTTTCATCCAAATGTTGAAACCTAGTCTTGTAATTCCAATTTTTATATTTTTTTGCCCCACCCCTCGACTTTGGTCAGAGCCGAGGGACATAAACTTCAAAAAATATTTGCAGCGGCCTTATTTGAATTAAATAAATAAATAAATAAAGGTTCCCGTGGTCAGAATGAGATAAAATTTGGAATATAGCCTAATGATTGGTGAAATATATAACTCCTTTATTTCAAGACCACTTGGGCCATTTTAGAACCCTGGGGCAAATGTGAGCAAAATCGGTCAACATTAGGGTGACAAGAAAATTGAAAATCTCAAGAGATACCCCCTGGTATGATTCTTTAGGCAATAATAAGTAACTGTGCCAATTTTGAGCCAAATCGGTTAAGGTTTTATCGTTGAAGATTATATGGGGAAAATCGCGAAAATGTATGGGGAAAACATCGCTTCAGGATTTAGGCTACAGGTAGCGCAGGTCTCGCCCCAAATTGCCCAAGTGTGAGATTCTTGTAGGAAATTAAATTTCCTACAACTTTGTCGCAAGGTGCAAGAAGATCCGAGTTGATCCTGATGAGTTATTAGCAATGCGATGAAAAGAAATCGAAGAAAATATTTATTTTTTTAAATCACCAAAAATTAGGATTAACACGGATCGTTTTGCACCGTTCGACAAAGTTGTAGGGAATTACAGCTTTATCGCTGTTTGGCGAGGAAGCCGAAAACTGGAATATATCGATTGCGTTCAGTTTTATTCATGGTCCCTGGAGAAGCCCTGAAATATCCCCCTAGGCGGTCAAAACGTCAGTCATCTATCCCATCACTTCTAGTGAAAATAACATAAGTAGCAAAGCTAGTTGGTAGTTCCTACAATGTAAACACAAATCACTCGAAACAGATATATTTCATTTCGGTTTTTTCGGTCCATTTCATCTCACATTATGCGGCTGTCTTTTGCGGCAGACACACTCACACACATACATTAAGAACAACAATAACAACGCACTAAGCCGGGAGCATTATGAAAGGGAGTGACGGCTCAGCTCAGTGGTTCAGCTCGGCAAAGTGCTCTGAGTTGGCCGGGTTGGTGGCGGATGATCAAAGGCCCGGAACGCCGAGTAAACAAATGCGATTCATCCGCACCACTTTCGGCGCTGGTTGTGGCCGCGTACGTCCTTCATGGCCACATCGGATCACCACTCCTAGTGGGTCGGTTTGGGCGGAGCGCGCTCATAATACATATTCTGTGAAGAAGATCCATCCATCGTACAGAGAGAGAGAGTGAGAAAGCAAACTCGCTGAATGATGAGTGATGAAGAAAAGGAGAAGCCGCGTCACTTCTTCTTCTTCTTCTTCTTCTTCTTCTTCTTCTTCCAGGGATCACCGGCGGACCGCCCGGGAGAGCATAAAAGCGCCGTCGCCGCCGCTGCCGACAGCCGCCATCACTATCGGCCAAGCCGCCACCGACTTTTCACTTTCAACGCCCGATTAACCTTTCTGCTTGCCGCCGCCAAACGGTGCGCGATTGATATGCGCTCTATAAACATCGTAATACAAACTTGACAGGCTACCAGGTTGATTTCCTTTCAGAGTTCAACGCGTTGGTTTGGTTGGAAGCAACGCGCGCCCACAACGAAGATTAATTGGGAGCTGACGAACGGATGGACGGACGGAAAATTGAGCCGAAAACGACGCAGTGATGAAAGTGGTGCGGTAAATTAACTCGTGTTGGTAGTGATGAAGAGCATCCGGGAAGGCTTCCCTACTGAATGTTGAGGGATATTTTATGCATATCTTATTGCAAATTCGGAACCCACTGTCAAAAAAGAATCTTGAAAAATGGAATCATGGAAGTCAGGTATTTTTGAGGAGTCGAGCCCCCCTCCCCCCTTTGTCACATCTTGTCACACCTACGATAACCCCTCCTCCTCCCCCCCAAGAGCGTACGTTCGTGGATGACGCCGAATACTAAAACATTTCACGAATAAAGCGGTTTTTGTTGATGTTCATTTTAATAATAATTCTTTATAAAAGGCAATACATTGATAAATAAATGGCAATTACTCTACAACAGTGTGCTCATACGAGCGAGATGAATTGTTTGTTTACATCCAACGTTACGTCGATTTTAGCGATTTGAAAATGTATCAAAATTTATCAAAAAGTAATACAAATTGCTGAATCATTTTCGAATCGAATGGAACATTATTCGGCACGATCCGATTTGGGGGAAGGAAGATATAAGCGTTTGAAATCTTACAAGTTATTTCTGGGCCTGCGGCCCGTTTTTTTGGAATGGCACTCCAGTACCTTTGAGAAGGACGTAGTCATCGGCACTCAATAGCACTTGATAGTTTTTCTAAGGCCATGGCTTGGAAAAGGCACCATATCAATTTCTTTTGTGCCAAAAATATGTTTTTTTCAATGCACTATGAGGTTCTGAACGACCAAAACCTTTATCTTCACTTATTCGCGAGTTTTAGTGATGAAGTGCTATTTGAGTGCTAAATAGCACATTTAGCACTTGAAGTTTTTGTGACATTCAAATCATTATTAATTTTTTGCTAATCCAAATTGCATAGTGAACAACGATTATTAAAAGCATCGAACTAAAGCTTGTTTTGATGCACAATGAGCAAAGATTCACTCTGCCGGTTTACGAAGGCCATCATCTCAAAATGTGGTGAAGTGCTATTGAGTGCTGATGCACGTCTGACCACGGGTGCTTAAAATTACAAAAAAAGCTTCCGCTTGAGGAGCTGCTTGGGATCATTTTTCTGTGTACCCTAGGGGGCACTCGCATGGATTTTTTAAGATTACGGTAATTGTATATATAACCCGGCCAAATATAGAACCACTTTCTGCCAATTTGTTGATGTTCTTGGCTTTCCTAGGCAAATAAACAATGCTCAAACGATTTGTTGCTCGGAAATTTGGGCATTTCAAACAACAAATACTTTGAACTTTGTTTATTTGACTTAGAAAGTCAAAAAAAAGATATCAAATCTACGCCAAGATCTTTAAGAAGTAGCTGGGTTACTTCTTTTTTTTTGTGATCCATACCTCCTTGTCGAAAAACAATAATAATCGAATTTCTGGCATTGCAAAGTTACTCCGACCCTCTTCGATTTGCGTGAAACTTGGTTCTAAGGGTTAATTTGTTTCCTGATTACAAATCTGAGGTGTAATTTTGATATCTCTTGACTGAAGAGCTGTACGGCCACTTTAATTTTTGAACATTTTGGTGTCTAAGGGACTTTGGCGTAAAATTGGACGCTCGATTTGACGGCGTATTCAAAATTGTATTTTTTATCGATTTTTTTAAACCTATGCTATTTTTCATAACTCATCTGATAAAAAACTTTCCGATATCCGTTTTCGATTTTTCAAAATGTGTTGGGTAGAAAGTGGCAAGAAGTCGGCGCAGTGCGCTCACTTGATCGAAATTCGGTTTTTTAATTAGGGATCATCGTAATTAGGGTACGATGCTGGATTTGTGGAGAATTGTGAGTCTCTATCTTCAGTTATAAATTTCCACACTTCACTTACTTCCTTAGATTCAGATTGTGTCATAATTTATTCTCCTTTTCACGCGCGGAGCAAGAAACCATATAGATGTGCAGGATGCTGATGCTGAGATTGTGGCTAATATTTTATAGATGATTTATAACATCAATTACAACCTTCACAAATAACTGACATTCAGTAATCATGAAGAAAAACTGGTTTCGTTCTACTAAACTGCCCCTGTTCGCATTTGCATCACTTTTGAGTTAATGATCCAGTTTTGTTCAAAATCGAAATATATCAGAAAATCCCAAAACATCCGGTACTTTGCTTTAGAAATCAGGGATGTGGGATGAGAAATGTGGGACAAACTTGCCTTGCGTTTTTCTCAGTTTGCTGTTTTTGCAAATGGGACATGTATGCCAACATGGGTAGTAAAAATCAGTTACCGATTTTTTTTATTTGAAATCTAAAATTCAAAATACTTTTGAAATCGGCTGTTTTTTTATGAGCATATAGGAAATATGTTTCTAAATTATAAAAATATAACTCATATCAATTTAATAGCGAACAAACTTAAAGCTTTTACTATGGTACAACGTAAAATCAATTTCCTCAGCTTATAAGAACAACAGGCCTAATGTTAATAACCAACTAAATTGTTCAAATATAATTTATGATGGCAGGTACATATAGTTTATCGTTTTTCGAGTTTAGATATTATTTTTGCAGTTATTCGCTCGAAAACGCAACGCTTCATCGAATGCTAATTACGTGCCCAAAAGGTGTTAACAAACCAATTAACACAGTCTGCTCGCATGAGTGCGGTCGGAATGCACTGCAGTTATTGAACACTGATTGCAGACACCCGATAATGAAGCGAAACGCAAGCTGACTGCATTGTGTGAATGAGCTGTCGTACAAGGGTTGAACTTCCACCCGCGCTCATTCACACTCTTGTTTGGCTTTGGTTGCTAGACTTTGAAGGCAAAAACGGCACTTTGAGCGGGGGCTCAGTTCAGTGTATTGAATTTCCTGAGACCGCCGGCGAACATGCCTTACATCAAGTTCACACGCGGCTCCCACAGTCAGCTCCAAGTCAGAAGCGATAAAAAATTACATCACTTGTTGATAGACGAATGATTAATGTTTTCCTTTCAACCTAATTGTAAGAACTGAGAAACCGCCGTCGTGGCGGTGCAGCGAGTTGTTTATTTCTCCTTCGAATAAATCATAACCGATATTTCACGGTTCGCCGAGGCTGATTTCCTTTAATCTATCCTGGCGAAAACCAAAACCACAACCGACAGACAGACTGGCCGACCCCGGCAAATCTTTCCACGGTTTATCGCACGCGTCAATTTCACTTGCCTTGTGGTGTGAAGTTTCCGTTCCTTTGGCGAATGAACGTGCTGCTTGTTGTAGAGCAGTTCTCTATGAAACAGCAATTTTTACTATACTTTTTTGTATTATAACCTCAACAACACTTAACATATGTTTAGAAAACTAAGTTCCATCGAAATCAAATCAAATCAAACATAAAATTTGCAAAAATGTCTTACTTCTTTACGAACTCGTCAGCTGTGTGCTATCTTGTGACATAAAACATTTTGGTCGAAAATGAGTTAATGATGACGTTTTGCTATACTTAACAAACACTACAAGATGCTTTAATCCGATTTTGGAAACTCGCTTCCGTTTCCCGGATATCGCAATACACACTTGTGACATAGACCAATTTATCATCAAAATGATTGTGCACACTTGTGACACGTCATACATGTTGTTGAAAAATGTGGAAAATTTTTCTTGTTTTTCACAAATTTATGTACACACATACTTTCTAAAGGCAATGCAATCTTTTGTTTTTGAAAATATACTGATTAAGTCGGTAAAACTATTGATTTAAGTCTATTTTAGTTTGTATGGAAATTCTGTGCACACTTGTGACACGTAGTACAATTTTACTTTCGAAACACACTTGTGACACGTGGTTTTCAGATTTTTGATCACATAATTTACTGTATCTTTTGACTGGTGTAACCAAATTAGTTGAAACTTGGAGCGTTTGTTAAGCGATAGTATACAAACCGATTGCTTCAAAAAGTTTGGCTCAATCATTCAAAGTTTTGAAAATATTTATTATCAAACTTTAAAAATCGATTTTCTCGAAAAGTACTAAATGGTCGTTGTCACAAGATAGCACACAGCTGACGATCTGTTATCATGATAAAACCTTCAAATCAAGAGTTTTGCCTTCCTCACGTTACTGAGGAAAGGCTATAAAATCACTCGAAAAATGAACTTCTCAATTAGAGCTCCTAGACCCACCTTCATGTATACCTATCGACTCATAATCAAATTCTGAGCAAATGTCTGTGTGTGTGGTGGGATGTTGATCAAAAAATTGTCACTCGATTATCTCGACATTGGCTGAACCGATTTTGTCCGTTTTGGCCCCATTCGATCCGTCTTGGGGTCCCATAAGTCGCTATTAAAAATCATGCAGTTTAGTTCAGTACTTCAAAAGTTATGCTTAAAAAACGATTTTAACAAAAGTCCGGAAGATTGTAAAAAGGGTGGTTTTTGTAAGAAAACCCGTCATGCTATACATTAGAATGGTATTTAAAAGACCTTTCCAGCGCGTCCAAGACATTGAAGATCTGACAAATCTATCAAAAGTTATAAGCACTTAATTGTTATTTATACGCTTTTTGCAGGCCGGATCTCAGATATGTTCATGAAAACGTTGTCCGGATCTCTCATGCGACCTATCGTTGGATAGGTATTCAAAAGACCTTTCCAAAGCGTTCAAAACATTGAAGATCTGACAACCCTATCAAAAGTTATATGCAATTAAGTGTTATTTACGCACTTTTTGCATTTTGGATAACACCCTTTAAATGTGAGGAAGGCGCCAACCACCTAAGAGTGGATTAAGTAACGTTTTTTTTCTTGAAAAGGTCCTATAAACGTGGGCCTCGTGGCGCGGTGGTTAGCGGCTTCGGCTGCCGATCCCTAAGTTGCCAAGGGGCGCAGGTTCGATTCCCGCCTTATTCCCCTGGCCTTCTATCGGTCCATTTGCGTAAAAGAGGATTTGGGTGACTCACCACACATAACCTTCGGACGCCTAGGAACTAGCAGAAACTGGCAACAGAGACCACAAAAGACCCGGGGGTCGTTAAAGTGGATTGCTTTGCTTTTTTGCTATAAACGTAGGAATGCCAATAGCTTATAGGACCTTTACAAATTTACTCTAGAAATGTTCAAATTGGTCCATTATACTTTAATAAATTCTTTATCTATAACTGAAATACCTTATATTATAAAATTCTGTTCGAACTTAATAATTTAGTTTCAATGGTATTTTCTACAATTCATATATGTGTGCCATATATTTTAAAATGCCTTTTTTCACCTTTATGGAAAAAAAATATATAAATATCGCTTTTACAGAGAACTGCTCTTGTAGGAATGCATGTAAGTTCGTCTGTTTGCATTGCATTGCCAGTGCGGCGACTACATTGATGTTTACACCTCGGTTTGCTGAATTCTTATGAATTCGAACCGCCAACCGCGGGCTGGGCCGGCCGCTTTCCAAACCTCGGAATTAACAAGTCATAAATTTAATGCTTATTAATGAAGCGCGTTGTTGGACTGAGTTTGCTTGCCTTTATTTATTCCGCCATAAAACAGCAGAAAGTTTATGAAATGGTACAATAATCGTTAATGAGAGATTCGTGTTTTTCGGCCCCGCGGGCAGTACAAATGAGGCGAGGAAAGATAAAAGTCGGGCCGAACGTGGGCGGGTCGTTTGATCTATCGGTTCTAATTACATAAACTAATTAACTTTCATTGAAATAGAACGCCCTGGGTCGGTGCTGCGGTCGGACCGCGTGGTTTTATTTGTATACACATCCCAGTCAGTGGAGGTACGTGTAGTTGCATGCTTGGAAAGTAGAGGGTGGCATGAATGGAACAGCTCAAATTGATGGTATGTTTTGTGTACAAACATTCTCATTCACGCTGGTTCTTAAAATTTCATGTTGGTGATGACGGAGCGAGGATTTGTTTTGCTTTTCATTGCGCCTCCCCCGTTGTTGGTCGGTGTTGGGTGCAATTTGTGTGGAAATCGATGGTTTTGGAAGGTGGCGTGAGAATATCTTGTTATCTTTTTTTTTTGAGAATCGTTTTTCACATATCTTTTGGTACACATTTTATTTAAAGTTTTTGTCACCCCCTCCTTCCCTAAAAAATTGACCCAAAAACCAGAAGGCAAAAAAAATTCAAAAAAAAAAAAAACTCCAAAATTGCAATGGAGATTTATGTGCAATCAGCTGAAATCAATTAAAAATGCATTCCCCTGCGTTTAGAATTATTTTGAGGATGTTTGAGTTGATTTAAAAATATGTTGGATTCTTGAAAATTTTCGTTGTTTAGTATCGCAAAAAGCTTTGTTTTCGCTAAAATTATTGTGTTCGTCAAATCTTACGTTTTTCTGAAAACAAATGATTGCAAAACAACTGAATTAGTGTAAAATGCATTTTAAGACACTTTTTGCATTCAAATGTTTAGACTATTGTTTTACATTTTTTTATTCCCTTAATATTTGCATCGGCCTTTTTAAATCATAAACATGCACTTGTTATTGAAACTTTATTAATAAACTGATTTTTATAAACGCAAAGTTTGTCAGATGATTGTTACTTTATAATATTTAAAATATATTTGATTCTTAATTTGCAACAGTCTTCCGTTGATGAGCTTTGCAGTTAAAACTTACTTTGCAAGAAAGCATTTTAGAAATATTTGAAACTCGGTGTAAAAAAATAAATAAAAAAAAAATCAAATAAATGAAAAATAGAATAAATAGTTTGGCTGAGTCACTCAACATATTTTTAAAGCTTGAATTGCTTGGTAAACTTTATAACCGTTACACTGCATTGCATTTTTCTGTTTCGCTATTAATACAATCACTTATCGAAAATAGTACATTGCAGGAGACTTGAGACCCTGAACTTTTTATAGACTGATTTTTTTTAAATTTTAGAAAAAGGATTTCTCAAAAATGAGTACTGAGCTCCATCAGTGAGGAATTAGTGTTGTAGATGATGTTTAATTACAGTTTTATTTGTTTTTAAATGTTATACAAAATTTCAGTTTTTGCAGGCATGTCTAAAATTGACCTTAAATGATTATGTCAAAATATTGTCTATTGTGTGATATTTTGTGACGACGACCATTTAGTACTTTTCGAGAAAATCGATTTTTTAGGTTTGATAATAAATATTTTCAAAACTATGAATGACTTTTTCAATGAAAAACCTTTTTTGATGCAATCGGTTATACTATCGCCAAACAAACGCTCCAAGTATCAACTAATTTGGTTACACCAGTTAAAAGATACAGTAAATAATGTAAACAAAAATCAGAAAAGCACGTGTTACAAGTGTGCCTTGAAAGTAAAAATGTACTACGTGTCACAAGTGTGAAAAGAATTCTTATACAAACTAAAATAAGCTTTAATTAACCGACCTAATCAGTATATTTTGAAAAACAAATGATGGCATTACTCCTAAAAAAATGTGTATCAACAATTGTATGACGTGTCACAAGTGTGCACGACGATTTTGATGAGAATTTGGTCTTTGTCTTAAGTGTGTATCGCGATATCCGGGAAACGGAAGAGAATTTACAAAATCGGTTTAAAGCATCTGGTAGGGTTTATTAACTCATGTTCGACCAAAATGGTCGTTGTCACAAGAGAGCACACAGGAGACGATATATTGTTTTAAAACTTCAAATTTCAATCAGGTGCTATCAAGTTGATTTAAAAAACTGTTAAGTCCTACACAATTCAATCCTACATTAGTATTCAAACAGCCATATTTGAATCATCCTATATGTGAACATTCAAACTTTACATATTGTTCTTAATCCAATATCATAGAGAAAATCCACTACCTTGTTAAGCTTGGATTAATTATTAGCAAAAGAGAAAACACTTTCAGCTAGAAATATAGTTCAACGCTAAACTTCTGATAAGCTGAGTGAGAACAAAATAGACACATTCCCCCTACTAACTCAGCAGTGAAATCATCCGATCGTACAAAGTAGCGCAGCTTCCTGACGATGTTCAATTTATAATAACCGTCAGCAATGCGCCAAAAGGTTGCGCGATTAAATTCTCCTTTCAGCTGTCATCGTAAACGTTAATTTATGACTTATGAAAATGAAAATATAATACCAAAAACAAGATTTACGTCGGTCGTGAAACACCTTGAAGTGGTTTATTCGCTGGCAGCAACTGGGAGCAACTCCATGGTGGGCAAGGCCTGCTTGGATCCGATGGCTAGTCCGGCGATGGTTGGTGGGGTGGTGGCACCAAAAAAAACCGCCTGCTTTGACACGATCTCCTTCGATTCGGTGCATTTGGTTGCATGCACCACCGGTACCGCTGCACCTTCGTAGTAGGCCAAACTGACTGGCTATGGCCGCATATCGTGATCATGGCTCAAATTGGATGCTAATTTATTCAGCAGTGCTGCGTTTCACAGTCGGTTGTCGGTCCGCTGAGCTCTGTAGCAGCATAAATGCCGCCCCGTCGTATCGGTATCTACTTATTATGATCGTAAAAATCTAGTTACGTTAATTGACACATTTTGATTGATACGTTTCGTGTGTAATTCAATTAAAGTGCAGACCAGTGGAGTTGAAATGTTTTTCATTATTTTTTTGCTGCTACTGCTAGACATCTTGTCAGTTATAGTATTCGTGGTGGTTGAACGGGTTTTTGGTAGGGTGGTTATTTAACTAAGTAGGATAAGAAGGGACCAAATTTAAAAGTATTCATATAATTTCGTCCTATTTGACCAACAGGAAAGTGCCCCTCGGTAAACAAACGTTTATGCGAAGTTCGATATCGGAAGGTTTTATTGACACTTCGGATAAAGGAATCATGAACAAAACAACTTTTCTCACTTTTAACACAAAATACAAGTTTAGCGACCGATTTAACGGCGTGTATCGTACATGTTTTAACCTAAGTGTAAAGGCACGGCACATGAAGAGGGCACCGAATACCTAAATTTACACCAAAATCAATTTGTAGATCTGCGCAAGAAGGATCATTTGCTTTCAAAAGAACGCAAAAATGTTGCGTTGTTCCAGAGAAATCGACAAAATACACGCCTGGGCGTATTCGGGGGTTTTAGTGTACACATATTATCCGCCTCGGGATTCAAACCGGCGACCCCACTATTCATAATCCAGTGCGTGGATTCGATTCATCCACACAGGCAGACTGGTTGGGAGTCGCTGAACTTAAATTTGACTTTAAAAGTTTTAGTAAAAAGAATCTTAAGAAGAAGAAAATTAAATTGTTTATGAAAAGAAAAAAGACATTGAGTCTAAGTAAAAAATCGGCAAACCTGGTTGGTCGTATCCTAAGAGAGCATTTTTCACGACGCTGATGATAATAATAAAATGATAAAAGGACTTTAAAAACAATTATACAATATGGGTAATTCTCTACCAACTCACACGAAATCGGGAAAAGTTGCCCCGACCCCTCTTCGATTTGCGTGAAACTTTGTCCTAAGAGGTAACTTTTGTCCCTGATCACGAATCCGAGGTCCGTTTTTTGATATCTCGTGACGGAGGGGCGGTACGACCCCTTCCATTTTGAACATGCGAAAAAGAGGTGTTTTTCAATAATTTGCAGCCTGAAACGGTGATGAGATAGAAATTTGGTGTCAAAGGGACTTTTATGTAAAATTAGACGCCCGATTTGATGGCGTACTCAGAATTCCGAAAAACGTATTTTCATCGAAAAAACACTAAAAAGTTTTAAAATCCTCCCATTTTCCGTTACTCGACTGTAAAAATTTTGGAACATGTCATTTTATGGGAAATTTAATGTACTTTTCGAATCTACATTGTCCCAGAAGGGTCATTTTTTCATTTAGAACAAAATTTTTCATTTTAAAATTTCGTGTTTTTTCTAACTTTGCAGGGTTATTTTTTAGAGAGTTTTAATGTTCTACAAAGTTGTAGAGCAGACAATTACAAAAATTTTGATATATAGACATAAGGGGTTTGCTTATAAACATCACAAGTTATCGCGATTTTACGAAAAAAAGTTTTGAAAAAGTTACTTTTTGCGTTTCTCTTTGTTTCGTCGTCCGTGTCTGTCGCGGGTGACCATGAACGGCCATGATCGATGACGACCAACTTTTTCAAAACTTTTTTTCGTAAAATCGCGATAACTCGTGATGTTTATAAGCAAACCCCTTATGTCTATATATCAAAATTTTTGTAATTGTCTGCTCTACAACTTTGTAGAACATTGTTACACTCTAAAAATAACCCTGCAAAGTTAGAAAAACACGAAATTTTAAAATGAAAAATTTTGTTCTAAATGAAAAATGACCCTTCTGGGACAATGTAGATTCGAAAAGTACATTAAATTTCCCATAAAATGACATGTTCCAAAATTTTTACAGTCGAGTAACGGAAAATGGGAGGATTTTAAAACTTTTTAGTGTTTTTCGATGAAAATACGTTTTTCGGAATTCTGAGTACGCCATCAAATCGGGCGTCTAATTTTACATAAAAGTCCCTTTGACACCAAATTTCTATCTCATCACCGTTTTAGGCTGCAAATTATTGAAAAACACCTCTTTTTCGCATGTTCAAAATGGAAGGGGTCGTACCGCCCTCCGTCACGAGATATCAAAAAACGGACCTCGGATTCGTGATCAGGGACAAAAGTTACCCCTTAGGACAAAGTTTCACGCAAATCGAAGAGGGGTCGGGGCAACTGCTGTGTGAGTTGGCGGAGAATTACCCATATTATATAATTATATTTTATCTGTGTTGGTGTTTGACTCTAATCAATTACTATGGAATGTTTAACAAGGTGTTGTATTTTGCACATGAGCAATTCTCTGAGATTTCGGTCATTTGATTTTTTTTTTGTATTTTTTAATCAGGCCTAAACTTTTTTGGTGCATTCGGTATGCCCAAAGAAGCCATTTTGCATCATTAGTTTGTCCATATAATTTACATACAAATTTGGCAGCTGTCCATACAAAAATGATGTATGAAAATTCAAAAATCTGTATCTTTTAAAGGATTTTTTTGTCGATTTGGTGTCTTCGGCAAAATTAGGTATGGATAAGGACTGCACTGAAAAAAAATTATACACTTGACTAAAATCACTAATTTTTTTGTTTTGTAATGTTTTAGGGGACATTAAATGCCAACTTTTCAGGAATTTCCAGGTTGTGCCAAAAATGTTTGACCGAGTTATGAGTTTTATGAATTAATACTGAATTTAATATTAATACTGAAATTAAAAATAAATGTTGCAATCAAAAAGTACTTCAGCGAAATTTTGATAAAGTGCACCGTTTTCAAGTTATAACCATTTTTAGGTAACTTTTTTGAAATTAGTCGCAGTTTTTCATTTTTTTAAATTAATGCAAATTTCGAAAAAAATATTTTTGAGATGCTGAGAAAATTCACTAAATTTTTCCTTTTTAAAGTTTGTTGATACGACCATGAGTTGCTCAGATATTGCAATGAAAATGTTTAAAAACAGGAAAATTGATGTTTTCTAAGTCTCACCCAAACAACCCACCATTTCCAACGTCGATATCTCAGCAACAAATGGTCCGATTAAAAATGTTAAAATATGAAACATTCGTGAAATTTTCCGATGATTTCGAAAACAATATTCTTTAAATTTTCAAATCAGGACTAACATCTCAAAAGGGCGTAATATTGAATATTTAACCCTTTTGATATGTTAGTCTTCATTTGAAAATTTTGAAAATATTGTTTTCGAAAAGATCGGAAAACTGGAGAGTTATTTTGACCGAATTTACATGAATAGGAATTTTAAAGGCTTGTTTGAACAAATTTTAGACACTTAAGCTGAAATTTAATCAATTTTTACGGGATTGGCATATCTGATAGGGTGTATCAAACTCTACCACATTTTGGGAATTTATTTACGTCAAAAGCATATCTTTGTGTGATTTTAAATTTATGGAATTAAAATAAAAACAACAAAATCATAAACATAGCAAAGAGACACCCCGTCCTATCCCGACAGATCGTGTCTGTGAACATTTTCAGCTGCGTGTGAGTGGTTTGATTGACATCACGTTTCACAAGCGTTATGTTGGAGGTGCTCAGCTCTCGCTGCAACAACATTAGCACACGTATCACTCGTTATGGCATGTAACGTTGACGGTGATAGTATCTCGAGGCTTGTTTTAGAGCCTAATTTGCCATAAAATGTGTGTTGACTGCAATTTACAGCCTCGAAGTTTAGCTGTCAGACCCGCAGCTTTTGTGTGACCAATAGGGCGATATTTTGGCTTTTCAAATATTACTCTCAAGTTGCGGCAAAAAAGGCCCTGCAAGTCATAGTTTTCTGCACCACGCAAACATTCCGTCGGCAACAGAATGCAAAGCAATTCCGACAATTTGTTCAGCATTTCGCATTATTTATGACTTTTAATAATTTATACGGTGTATGGAACATGTTATGCACGTTCGTTTTTTAATTGAAACACAAATTGAAAATCGTCCAAGCCTTACTACTGACACACATTCGCACTCCACAAGCATGCTGCTGCTGCGGTCGGAATAAGTTGTTAAAAGCGCTTTGGGTTGGTGCAAACAACAAGCTGCCACTGACTTTTGCTGGTTAGTGCAATAACGACGGCGGCGGCGGCTGCGGCGGAAAATCCACACAAACGACAACACGCGCGGCGAACGGAGGAAACATAATCCGCACAAAAGCGCAATATCAATAATACACAATACATTAACCACTCGATATTGTCTGGTTTGTGAACGAGAAGTGCATAAAGCACACACCGACACACAAACCGACACCCATTCTGCCGTGCGAGTGTCTGTGTGTATGTGTGCGAAACCGAAACGACGAGACCCTTTGCATACAAAAGCCATAAAACATCGCATTTAAATAATATATACGGCCATAATTTATTGATAATAGCTTTTAATGTGGCACATTCAACGGTAGAAAACTGCAATATATTAATAGATTTTATTGAAATCTCTGCCGTATAAATTATTGGATAAACGATGCTGGCGACGAGGCTTCCGGAGAGGACTTGGAGTCCCACGGTTTGTGGCCATTGTAGTGTGCGCAGTGGCCAGAGGTAGAATGGATGAAATATTGACCACGCCAATGAGCGCGCCCGGTACGCGATCATATTCGCGTCTTTAGCGCGGGCGTGCAATCTTTCAGCGATCGCTAACATTTTCACACTAGGTGGCATTTTCGCTGATTGCAGCTACAACTCACAGGTCCATTTGGGGTCACCCTCCAAGCAGGAAAGCCGTCGTTTGGAGTTGGGATTTCGTTAAAAAATATAAGAATTTGTTATTAAACTTGTTTGATATTTGATATTATGGAATTGTACAGCCCAACTACAATATGTTAAAATCAATCGGTTTTCCAAATTTATGAACTTTTTAGACTCTAATGACTTTTTTTTTATCATAGAAAATCATAGCCGAGAGAAAAAAAGATTACATGAAATTTTGGAGGAATGGAACTGACTTGAAATTGTAATCTTTTGTCCATTCTATTTTGCAACTTTCACTCTTAAATATTGAAACCATGGTATGAAATTTTAATATTTGTTTGAAGAGTTGAGGTTGACCATATTACAGTTTAGCTCAAAAATGTGCTAAAACATTTATACAAAAATATAATTTACTTAAATAACAATAAAGCTTTTAAAAATTGAGATCTGCGAACCCTGCTCAAAGTTATGACCACTTATGTGGTACGTATCTATGTGTTTTTAAAGCTGGATCTAACTAATTTGAAACTATGTCATGATCCATCATCTGATCTATCGATAAATACTCGGTGGGATAGGTAATTTATAGACCTTCCAAATGTTTTCTCAATTCGTAGAAGATCTGGCAACCCAGACCACTTAAG
Source organism: Culex quinquefasciatus (assembly GCF_015732765.1). Lineage (NCBI taxonomy): Eukaryota > Metazoa > Arthropoda > Insecta > Diptera > Culicidae > Culex > Culex quinquefasciatus. The sequence goes on from NC_051862.1 coordinate 116,913,786, forward strand.
TGACTGCCTACCAGCGACTATACCGAAACAGGACCCAGGGAGACGACTCCTACACCTGGACTGAGCTAACGACCTAACCTTCAGGTTAGTCCGGGGCCAACATTTACTTCCCGTCCGACGGAAGGCGTGATCAGACAAATCTCGTCTCGAAAAATGCCACCGGGACCTTCTGGGATCAAACCCAGGCAGACTGGGTGAGAGGCAATAACGCTTACCCCTAAACCACGGGTCCCGGTTTCTAGATGATGTTACGATTTTCTTTTTGCTCTCCTTAAAAATTACAAAAATCATTTACCAAAACTGTTTATCGTAAGAAATTTCAAAAATTCGATAGTTGGAATTGATTTTCCAGACAATTTTACTTAAAAGTCCCATATTGGACCATTGTCCTAAGTTCAATCCTTGTGAAGATACAGCGGTTTTAAAAATAAAAGTGTTGAACAAATAAGGGTTTTGGCCATTTCTATACGACGTAATGATATGGATGGTAACAGCCAGGATAGTTAATAAGCTTACATAAATAATAATACCAGTAACGAATTGACTTTTTTTTTCAAAAAATAGTGCATGAACCTTGTGTGGTCTACCCCAGTACATGTTTTAAAAATAATAATCTTGAAAAAAAACCTTACCAGTTGGAGGATACATAAAAAAATGAAATCCTACCAATGTCACTCCAGTTTACGGTACGTATTTATTAACAAATTTAGTAAAAAAAAACACCACTATTGCTTTGAGGTATGCATGATTTTCAATTTTCAGGCTAGAAAATAAATCATTAATTCACAATTTCAAACAATTATTAAGCCAGATGAATTGGTGCTTAAGAATCGAACAGAGGCCCATCGATGATTTATGCCGCTTTATCGAAAATAAAGTCTCATTCGACCAATTGTGCCAAAGCCACGCTGCTGCCCAATGATGATGGGTTGGGCCCCGTTTCTGTTATCGATTTCCCATTGTTGTATCCCACGGCATGAATTAAAATAAACGACCCAACTGTCATTATCTGTGGCGAAACCAATTTGTTTTAATGAATGGCGGTCATAAATCATATGATTTATGGGTGTTTACAAAAATATTGCCATTTTTACCGCTCACTTCCAGACCCCAGAAATGAGCTGTGAGAATAAATTATTTCATTAATTCGTCATTTATATTCATTTGGTGGCGCGGGCAAACCGAAAAGCAGCAGCGGCCGACCCTGCCAACAGTTTGTTGGCGGCAGTCGAGAACCAAGCCAGTCCAATCATTCTCGACACTGCCTGACGGGACTGGTTGACTGATTGAATGGCTGACTGACTGACTGCGCAAGTTTTGAATCGTTTCGGTGTGTTAATGGTGAAATTCATCAATAATTATTACCGCGCAACACGGTGAAGGCGTAACCAGACGAACGAGAATTTAATTCAATAGCTTCATCAGCAAGGTGATGCTACACTCCTCCGCAAGGCCGAACCCTAAATTTATCTAGGAAGAGGTTTCTTCTCATGACGACGTCGTCGTGCTATCTTGTCGCACCCGCCATTTTGACGTTCCGAGAAAAACGCGTTTTAATGTTTGACCTTGAATATTCAAAAACGAGAGCACGCAATGTAAACAATAACAAACACGTTTTGTTTGGCTCACCATTCTGTGCACTGTCCCAAAGTTTGGTTGAAGTTGGTTGCTGGAGTCCCGAGTTATAATTACAAATGTTTACGGTAGTCTAGCTTGCACGTGCGACAAACGCATCCTGACTTTCCTGGCCTGAAATCCCTTTGGCCTTTTGTCGCACTTACATCAATTTCCATGGAGTGACAAGATAGCACGACAAGATTGAAACTACTTTCATATGTAAAGTGACAAAAATGCACGGAGTTTTTTCGGTTTTTGTTGAATATCTCAGGATTGAAATCGAATTTTGGGGATCTGTGAAGGTCAAAAGGTGAGGCATTGTGAGCTGCACAAAATGGCGTTCTTAACTCAATTTGGCCCAAAATGCACGTACGACAAGTTAGCACGATGGCGACGATGAGAAGTTAATCTACACTCAGTCTCATGGAAAAAGTCTATAATAGGGAAAATAAATAAAAAATATGATTTAGATCAACAAAGTCTCTCTCTATTATGCATAAAGAAAAAAAAATGCTTTGAAAATATTATAAATGTATGATAATAAAAACAAATCATGATAAAACATGCTGTAGGTGTCTTGAAGATCTCTTGTAGTACTCCTGAAACTTTTTGCAGCTTGAGTAATTCTCTGAAATTAATGATTTAAAAATCCTGTGGCAATGTTTTTTTTTCATTTCAGTGGTCGTGAAGTCTGCGCATGAGCATGATCATGGTTGACTTCCAAATGAGTTGCTACTCCGTTATTGACAGATCAGCTGAAGTTAAACAATGAAACAATAATAATCAGTGGGAGCCAATAATCCGTTCACTGTTTAACCCCTGAAGATCCCTACTTTATTAGTCAATATCTCCGCCTTCCCAAGAAGCCAGCAGTTCAACAAAAAGGAGGAATGTTAGACCAATACTTGAATTTGCAGACTCTTCAGACATGGAGTTATTAGTTCCATTCCTGGATTGTTATCCGAGCATTCGTTGGTGAAGGTTGTCTGAATCAACATGACTCGTCGCGTGCCGGCGCAAAACGCCGGCAATATTGCCCTACCTGCGGCTCAAGCAGGCAAAAAAGTGGGAATTTCCAAAAGGAAGGTTGAGGCCTCAACTGATGGCCAAAAACCGGGGATTTCCAAAAGGAAGGTGCTTTTGGAAGTGACATCGAACAGCAAAAAGACGAAAAAGAGCGACGGTACTGTACCGATGGATGAGGAGGAGGAGAACTCTTCGTCGCACGAGGAGCAGCTATTGAAGAACAACAAGTTCGCTGGACTGCCTGACGAGGACCAGGTAGCGGAAGCAAAGGAGAATGAAGTGAAACAGCGAAAGGAGAAACTGCCTCCTTTTATGTGCGGCAATCAGCAGCAACGATCGACTTTCGAGCGGGGCTGGTTGAACTCATCAAGTCTGGGAAAGTCCTAGGCAACATTCGTCTGTGTCAGGACGGATTTAAGGTGCTGGTGCAATCCAGGCAGCACTATCAACTGGTCAAGGATTACTTGACCGAAAACGAGGCGGAGTATTTTACCCATGATGTCGTCATGGATAAGCCGTACAAAATCGTCGTCAGAGGTCTGTACGACATGCCAGTGGAGGAATTAGCTGCCGAGCTAAAAGTTTTGAAACTGGATGTGTTGGCCGTGCACAAAATGAGCCGACGCAACAAAGACATCAAGTACCGTGACCAGCTCTACCTGCTGCATTTGGCTAAGGGATCGACGACGCTTCCTGAGCTGAAGGCAATTCGAGCGGTTTTCAACATTATCGTGTCGTGGGAGCGATACCGACCAGTGCATCGTGACGTCACACAATGCTTCAACTGCCTGGGTTTCGGGCACGGAGGTAAGAACTGCCACCTGAAGCGTCGTTGCGCCAAATGTGGTACCGATGCGCACATCACATCCCAGTGCATCCAAGATTCGCTGGTGAAGTGCCTCAACTGCAACGGTGAGCACTCGTCAACCGACCGAAAGTGCCCCAAGAGAGCTGAGTTCGTGAAAATTCGGCAGCAAGCATCGACGAAGAATCAGCCTCAGCGTCGTAGAACTCCTCCAGCCCTGGTGGAGGAAAATTTTCCACCTCTTCAACCGCGACGCCAGGTCCCGAACTTGGCACCGTTGCCGTTGGATCCCAGGAAGAGAGCTGAGATGAATCATCCACGGCCGGGTTCCAGCCAGGAGCCGAGAACGCCACCACCGGGCTTCAGCCAGGAGCCAAGACCAACCCAAGAACCAGCAGTTGAGGAAAATGGTAATGATCTTTACACCTCAACCGAACTCCTCAATATTTTCAAACAGATGTCCGCTGCACTGCGTGGATGCAAAACCAAGACCCAGCAGATTGAAGTGCTGACCTCGTTCGTCATCCAGTATGGATCGTAGGTCCCTCAAGCTGCTGAATTGGAACGCTTGCTCCATTAGGAGGAAGAATTTAGAGCTGGTGGATTTTCTTCGCGAGAAGGAGATCGACGTAGCCGCCATCACGGAAACTCATCTGAAGCCCGGTGAAAAAGTTTATCTGCAAAACTACAAGATCGCGACGCAGCTCGATAGGACCACCTCTGAAGGAGGAGGTGTGCTTGTCGCTGTTCATCGTGATCTCAAGCCACGCCGGCTGCCACACTTTAAGCTGGACATCATCGAGGCCGTTGGAGTGGAAATTCCCACTTCGGTTGGCCCAGTACTCTTCATTGCTGCATACTGTCCACGTCAGGTGAATGCCAGAGATGGTTCAGCAGCAAAACTGAAGAGCGATATCCAGAAGCTGACACGGCGGAGCGCAAAGTACATCATCGCTGGTGACCTCAACGCGAAGCATGAAGTTTGGGGCAACAGCAGGAGGAATCGGAACGGAGTGATTCTGCACAACGATCTGCAAAACGGATACTACAACGTTGTGAGTCCGGATCGTCCAACGAGGGTGGCTCGGTCTGGGAATCACTCAATCATCGACTTCTTCATTACCAATATGGCTGAGAACGTGGCTCATCCTGAGGTGTTTGAAGAGTTGAGTTCTGATCACTATCCGGTGGTTGTGGAGGTTGGAGCTTCCGTTACTCCGCAGCGGCAACCAACCCGGAAAGATTACCACAACGTTGACTGGCAGCAGTTTCAGCAAGTGGTAGACAGCAACATCGACTATGATCAACACCCGGAAACTTCTGCTGATATTGATCGTTCGCTGGAGGTGATCCAGCAGGCTATCAACCAAGCAGAGGCTGCCAACGTTCGAGAGGTTCCTGTTAATTTTAAGGTAACTGATATTGACGTAGATACTAAACACTTGATTAGACTTAGGAATGTTTATAGGAGACAATATCAACGGACTGGGGACTATGACAAAAGATTTCAGTGAACAATTTGAACAAAATCATACAAGACCGACTTGACAATATCAGAAATCAAGAATTTTCAAAACATGTAAGCCAGCTTGGGAATTATTCAAAACCATTTTGGAAACTTTCAAAAGTTCTTAAAAACAAACCAAAGCCTATTCCTCCTCTTATTGTTGAGGATTCTCCTTTGATTACATCCGAGGAAAAGGCAAATGCACTTGGGCTTCATTTTGTTAGTTCACATAATCTTGGCGCTTCCATGACCAGCCGTAAAGAAACATCAGTTGCCAATAGTATTTCAACAATCAATGACTCTACCTTTGAATTTCCTGCAGATTCCCATGTTTCTGGTGAGGAAGTCAAAGTTGCAGTAAAACAAATGAAAAATATGAAAGCTCCTGGCTTTGATAACATTTTTAATCTGGTGTTGAAAAAACAGAGTGATCAGTTCTTTCAACATCTAGCCAATATTTTCAATAAATGTTTGCAACTTGGTTACTTCCCCACCAATTGGAAACTGGGCAAAGTCATACCAATTTTGAAGCCTCAAAAAGATCCAACATCGCCAACAAGTTATCGTCCCATTAGTCTTTTGAGTAGTCTGTCCAAACTCTTTGAGAAGGTCATCTATTCAAGGCTTTTGGATTTTACCAACGATAATAATATAATTTTGAATGAACAGTTTGGCTTCCGAAAGGGACATAATACTGCTCATCAGCTCACGAGAGTAACTAAAATCATCAAGCAGAACAAGCTTGAGTCTAAATCAACTGCTATGGCTTTGTTGGATGTTGAGAAGGCTTTTGACAATGTTTGGCATGATGGTTTGATACATAAACTGTATTTATACGGTTTTCCAATGTATCAAAATTATCCAGCACTATCTTTCGGAGAGATCGTTCAGGGTTTTTCTGAATGGGATTGCTTCTGGATTATTCAACATTGATGCTGGGGTTCCCCAAGGAAGTATTCTTGGCCCACTTCTGTACAATATTTTTACATCTGATTTGCCTACTCTTCCTGGTAATGGTGTGTTGTCACTTTTTGCTGATGACACTGCCGTTATTTATAAGGGTAAAATAACCAGATATTTAGTTGGCCGTCTTCAGAAGGGTCTTGACGTTCTTTCCGAATACTTTGGCGACTGGAAAATTCGCATAAATGCAGCCAAAACTCAAACCATCATTTTTCCACTTTCCAAATCGGCCAGATTTGTCCCAAAGGATGATGTTTTGATTAAAATGAATGATGTTTCGATACCCTGGTCAAAGGAAGTTGTCTATTTAGGTCTCATACTTGACTCGAAACTTTTGTTTCGGCAGCATGTAGATAAAATATTGAACAAGTGCAGCATTCTCATCAGGTGTTTGTATCCTTTAATTAACAGAAAATCAAAGCTATCTTTGAAAAATAAGTTAGCAGTTTACAAACAAATAATTTACCCCGTTATTGAGTATGCAGTACCTGTTTGGGAGTGTTGCGCTAGAACTCATAAATTGAAGCTCCAGCGTGTCCAAAACAAGGTACTCAAAATGGTTTTGAATGTTCCTGGCTGGACAAGATCAAGTGAGGTTCATGAATTAGCAGAAGTAAAAATGTTGGATCAGAAGATTCAAGAAAAATGTTTGAAATTCAGGGAAAAATGTGCTATATCTGAATACCCCTTGATTCAAGGATTGGTTTAGTTTATGGTAAGATTAAGTTAGTTTTAGGTTAGGTTATGTTTTCTTAACATTTTTTCCTCATTGTACCTAGTGTTACAAAAATGATAAATCATATACTTTTAAAGTTATAAAAATGAACAGTGTTTAAATCACGAAAAGCAAACTAAAGCTGAAGAGCCACAGCTGACCACTTATTATGTAAACCAAATGTAATTATTATAAGAAAGATTCAATAAAGTATATTTAATTAAAAAAAAAAAATTAATTAGTTCCATTCCTGACGACACCGCATGAGACCGTTGAATCCACAGCACCTCATCCAAGCATCACTTGAATAATATGTTTCTTTTCGTCTTGTTAGTTGGACAAGATATTGGTTTTTCGATGCCTCCCGAGCTACAATGCTATGGGGAGGACTTTTATCATATAAACCCAACGTCGAGCCTTTCGAGCTACGATGCTAAGGGAATGTCTTTTAAGCACTAAAACACTCGCGCATTTTGAAGTCTAATACAAATAATTTGCACCAAGAGCGAGTTGTGGCGCTATAACCACGGCAAATAGTGTCCAGGGCATTCGTGGAAATACAATGTCCCATCCCAGAGGGTCCCGGAGTACCAAACCTTCTTATCATGGTGCTCCCAACGAATACAACCAAATCTCGGAGCGTATGGTGGTGTGTCCCCACGCTTCTTCCTCCCCTGTCGATTCAGAATTGTGTGGTTGTTCCAACACTCATTGCTCAAACTCAACCCAATTACGAATCATCTCTGCGATACGGCTTTACGCAGTAGGCCTGGCCGCTTTAACACTTGTGATGTTTCAATGCATTCTCATGCAATGGCGCACTACAAATGTTAATAAATGACAAGAAGAGTGCTAGGCGTCATCTAACCTAAGGCACTCTCCAGGATCCCTTCGAAAGATTGGCTGCGCTAGGGTCTGATTAGATTAGATTAGATCTAATATAAATAATTTGCACCACGAATAACTCGACGACCCAATCGTCAGCGTTCTCTGTTCTGAAGTCTGTTCAATGATTATTTTTATGTGCATACCTGTAAGCCAGTTGGGTTTAATGTTTTATCGAAAAGGGTTATAAGTAAAGCTAGAAAATTTATATTGGACAACTTTTTGCAACGGACTGTATCTGCCCGACAAAGCTCATAAATAATTTACGGCTAACTGTTACGGATAAATTGCGCTTGAAAGACATTTGTTACGCTTCCGTTGAAAGGCATTCTATATTTTCTTTCTCCCAGAATCGTCGGAATTTCGGTTAGAAGCGGGCGTTTCAAATAACTCACAGCAACATGACTTAATTTAACGGCGAATTAAACCTTCGCCTAATGTTTCGACTCTTTTTACTGGCCGTGGCGTGGTGGGGCGAACGTGTTAACTGCTGCATGGCGAAGGATTAGACTTTTATTTATTCTCAAACTGCTGCTGCTGCTGGCATCGTGACAAGATTGCCACACAAACATCAAAGCCGCGGCTCAGTGAATGCTCTCGGCGAGATTTGAGATTAGTGCTTTCAAAGGAACATACACCAGATTAACTGCCATCAGCGAAAAACAAAACTGCCAGCTTGTCTGCTCGCGGTCGGTCGTGGTGACGGCGACGCAGAAGATTAATCAAAATTTATTGACCGTCAAACATTTCATCTTGGCCGCCCCAGCTCAACAACGACAAACGGAATCTCGGCGAGCCTTAAGGCGGATGCGCACGAATTTGAGCCAAATGGATTTATGGTTGTGTTTGCTCATTAGCTGTGTAAATTAATTAAGTCGAAGTTAAAGTGTTTCGCTAGGCAAAGCGCACCGAACTGTTTGCTAACGCTGACTGTTTGTGTGAATTTGGTGTGGCATTTATTTTCACCAAGAATTTGATCATTTTATCAGCTATTTATTTGCGCTATCATGTTTGTTTTTTTTTCGATTTGTTATTTTTTTGACCATGGGTGAAACATGTGCTGAGAGTAATTTTTTAATCTCAATAGAAAGATTTTTCTGGTAAAAAAAACAAAAAAATTATCCGCTCTACAGCATTGCATTGGCGTTCTCGATTGCGAGATTCCTACTCGAAACTAGGTATGCGAAACCCTGATTGTTGAAGCAATTGCAAACCTCTTTTTACACCTGAGCAGTTCTCTGAGATTTCGGTCATTCGATTTTTTTTGTATTTTTTAATCCGGCTGAAATTTTTTTGGTGCCTTCGGTATGCCCAAAGAAGCCATTTTGCATCATTAGTTTGTCCATATAATTTTCCATACAAATTTGGCAGCTGTCCATACAAAAATGATATGTGAAAATTCAAAAATCTGTATCTTTTGAAGGAATTTTTTGATCGATTTGGTGTCTTGGGCAAAGTTGTAGGTATGGATATGGACTACACTGAAAAAAATGATACACGGTAAAAATTTTTGGTGATTTTTAATTAACTTTTGTCACAAAAACTTGATTTGCAAAAACACTATTTTTAATTTTTTATTTGATATGTTTTAGAGGACATAAATGCCAACTTTTCAGAAGTTTCAGAATGGGCAAAATCTTTGACCGAGTTATGATTTTTGAATCAATACAGATTTTTCGAAAAATCGAAATATTGGTCGCAAAAATTTTTCAACTTCATTTTTCGATGTAAAATCGAATTTGCAATCAAAAAGTACTTTAGTGAATTTTTGATAAAATGCACCGTTTTCAAGTTATAACCATTTTGAGGTAACTTTTTAAAATAGTCGCAGTTTTCATTTTTAAATTAGTGCCCATGTTTGCTCACCTTTGAAAAATATTTTGAAAAGCTGAGAAAATTCTCTATATTTTGCTTTATTGAACTTTGTTGATACGACCCATAGTTGCTGAGATATTGCCATGCAAAGGTTAAAAAACAGGAAAATTGATGTTTTCTAAGTCTTACCTAAACAACCCACCATTTTCTAATGTCGATATCTCAGCAACTATAAATCCGATTCACAATGTTAAAACATGAAACATTCGTGAAATTTTCTGATCTTTTCGAAAAAAATTTTTTCAAAAAATTAAAATCAAGACTAACATTTCAAACGGGCGTAATATTGAATGTTTGGCCCGTTTGAAATGTTAGTCTTGATTTTAAATTTTTGAAAGTATTTTTTTCGAAAAGATCGGAAAATTTTACGAATGTTTCATATTTTAAAATTTTGAATCGGATTTGTAGTTGCTGAGATATCGACATTAGAAAATGGTGGGTTGTTTGGGTGAGACTTAGAAAACATCAATTTTCCTGTTTTTTAACCTTTGCATGGCAATATCTCAGCAACTATGGGTCGTATCAACAAAGTTCAATAAAGCAAAATATAGAGAATTTTCTCAGCTTTTCAAAAATATTTTTTTCAAAGGTGGGCAAACATGGGCACTAATTTAAAAAAATTATAAACTGCGACTATTTTTAAAAAAGTTACCTAATAATGGTTATAACTTGAAAACGGTGCATTTTATCAAAATTTCACTAAAGTACTTTTTGATTGCAAATTCGATTTTACATCGAAAAATGAAGTTGAAAAATTTTTGTAAACAATATTTCGATTTTTTGAAAAAATCTGTATTGATTCAAAAATTCATAACTCGGTCAAAGATTTTTTGCCCATTCTGGAAACTTCTGAAAAGTTGGCATTTTATGTCCTCTAAAACATATCAAAAAATAAAAAAAATTAAAAATAGTGTTTTTTTGCAAATCAAGTTTTTTTGACAAAAAGTTAAATAAAAAATCACCAAATTTTTTTTACAGTGTATCATTTTTTTTCAGTGTAGTCCATATCCATACCTACAACTTTGCCGAAGACACCAAATCGATCAAAAAATTCCTTCAAAAGGTACAGATTTTTTAATTTTTACATATCATTTTTGTATGGACAGCTGCCAAATTTGTATGGAAAATTATATGGACAAACTAATGATGCAAAATGGCTTCTTTGGGCATACCGAAGGCACCAAAAAAGTTTCAGTCGGATTAAAAAATACAAAAATTAAAATTGAAGAAAAAAGACCGATTTCGTAGAGAATTGCTCACCTAGCTTCCATCCACCCCGGTATTCGAACTGACGACCCTTGAATTGTTAGTCCAATTGACTACCAGCGACTCCACCGAGGCAGGTAGACCGGGGCCAACGTCTCGAAAAACGCCACCGGGACCTTCTGGGATCGAACCCAGGCCGACTGGGTGAGAGGCAATTACGCTTACCCCTACACCACGGGTCCCGGCACATTTTTCTGGTATCAATACCAATTAATGGTATTCCTGAACCCTGTGAAATTAGTCTTAAGGATTATGCATGAGCAATATTTGGTATCATATCATTTCTGGAGCAACACGAGAAAAGGGCGGATAAGCGTTTTGATAGCTGGAACTATTTCGCAAATTCCAAGCCAACAATTAACTTTTTCACAAAACTCGATGTGCTGTGGGTTTTGTTAAATAGTTACCTGTTGCCTCTAAATTTGCCAAAATAGCTGTCAAAATGCTTATGCGCCCTTTTTAAATATTGCTCCAGATTTTAAGGTATTGTTTTGACATTGCTAATTGCAAACCTTGTCGTTGATTGGATACCAAATTAAGATATTTTTCTTGTATTTTGAAATGGTTATTTCTTTTTTCGTCTCAAAGCGAATGCTTTATTGCATTGAAACCCGAGAATTTCAAAATTGTATTTTTTTTATTTTGATACCCCTAAAAAATCGAATATTTGTTCAAAAATTAAAGTGTCCATAATCCAATTTGTTATTTATTGTTATTTTGCTTTATATAGCTAGAACATTGGGAAATTTTGACAATTTTTTAAAAGACATTATTTGACCGTACGAAAATTATCTAAGTGTATAAAACGGAATATTTCAATATATTTTTTTATTCCATGAGCTTTGGATACTTACAAACATTTTTCAAGATCACTTTTTTGGTGATTTGCTCACGGGGATATTTTGTGTGGTTTTAGATAATTTTCACAATTTTTCGAGCATTGATCAAAGTTTGTAAGCCGTCAGCCAATGTTAACTGATTTTATTCAACATTTGAAAATATGCAATATTTGATTGGAACCAATCATTTTTTTTAAATAAGCTATTATTTAGAAAACAATATCAAACTCAAAACCATTGCAAAAATAACATGTCTCAGAAATACCGAATTGAATTACCAAGAAAATTTTTTTTCTTTGTAATCGGATTTTCTTGTAATTATTTTTGATAGCAGAAAGAGTTATTTTACAAACATATCTCTATTCAGCAATTCCTAACGAAAACAGCATGATTCGAAAAAAATATTCTTCGATCGGGCTCAAATTTTTTCTGGGGGTTCCTTGGCCGAAATAATTAGACCCGTACATTTTTGTTTGGCCATTAGGGTGACCTACGCAGTGTTAGGGTGATCCGTAAAATGACAATTTTCGTCGATTTTCGCAAAAAAACAAATATCTCCGCGCCATTTCATCCGATTTTGTTGTCTTAGGCGCAAAAGAAAGGTGATTAGATTTGATATTTGTGAAAAACAGTAAGAAGTTCCAAAAATCTAGCTTAAAATTTGAAAAGGTCGTATGAAAACTTAAAATGCAGTTTTGAAGGTCTCGGGACCAAAAAGCCTATGGCTAAACATATTTTTTTCAGATTCCTCGGAAAGTTTTACATAACATATCAAAAAATGACGAAGTTATGTTTTCAATATTCTGAGATACGATTTTTTGAAAATAAAAACTGAGTAACTTCAAAATTTCAGCGATGACCTATACATGTTAGGGTACCAAAAGTTGCGTATTACGAAAATTTTGGTACCCTAACATGTATAGGTCATCGCTAAAATTTTCAAGTTATCGCAGTTTTAGCGAAAAAAGTTTTTTGACCGTTTTCGTAATTTTACCATTTTTGCGCGTGGCGCGTCGAAAAACCCAGTTTTTATTTAGAAAAATTGTAGCCAAGAAAATTGAAAACAATACTTCACCATTTTCTGATATATTATGTAAAATTTTTCGAGAAATCAGGTAAAAATATTTTCAGACATAGGCTCATTGGTCCCGAGACCTTCAAAACAGCATTTTAAGTACGACGACCTTTTCAAATATTAAGCTAGATTTTTGAAACTTCTTACTATTTTTCCCAAACAGCCAAACTAATCACTTTTCTTTTGCGTCTAAGACAGCTAAAATCGGATTGAATGATTTTTTGAAAAAAGTGGTTTTTGTGAAAAATGACGAAAATGACAATTTTTCGTAGCACCCTAACACGGCGTAGGTCACCCTAATGGCCAAACAAAAAAATACGGAACAAATTATTTCGGCCAAGGAACCGCCAGAAAAATGTTGAGCCCGATCGGAGAACTTTTTTTGAATCATGCTGTTTTCGTGGGGAATTGCTGTATTATTGTTTTGTGTTACTATAACAGCTAATCTGGATGTTTTAATGAAAAGTCCTGACCTCCTGACAATAACAGAACTTTAACACTTCCAGTTATTTCCATCTGCTCGGGTAAACTGGATTGAGAGTTTTTTCCTTCAAAACCCATCGAGGTGACAGGACTTTTGCCAACCCTGCCATATTCCTGTAAGAACTAATCCACAACGCATACCAACTTTACCGCTTCTTAATAGGTTAAGGAGGGCGGTATGCTTTGGTCTTAATTTCGCTTTCCTCGAAACGCCACCTTCATCGCCGGTCGACCCCTCGGGCGTACGTAACTTTCGCATGAATCGCGTTTTGGTGCCCCAGCCCCGGTATTGTGATTATAATTTATAAACACACTTTCACATATTTTACCCCGTAATCTGCTAATTTATGGTCTCTTTTAAAGTCAACCTTGATGATTGCACACGGGATTGGAGCCGCAGGGCGGTGCGCGGCCGTCGGAACATGGGTTTCTTTCGGCATGGTCTCTTTCCTTCTCTCGTCCGTCCGTTGTTGGTTGCGGCCAACGCTAGGTAGTTGCCAGCGCAAAAAAAAGTACCGACCGCAGCAGAGGGGCTCGTTTGTTGAATTTATTTATTTATTAATTTTATTTGCGTTATTTATGGTATGTTGCTTCTCCGATCGTGGCTCGAAATTGCACGTTTCGTGTCATTTTCAGCATTTAATGAATGTCTTCCTTTCGGCATGAACGTCGTCGTCGGTGAAGTCGTCGCCACGTACAATCCAAACAAAGATATCATCACTTTTTACAGTCAATTGAGAAACGGTTTCTCACATTTTGAGCAGCTCTCCAAGTTGGGTCGGCTCGCCGAGTTTGCTAGGGAATATGATTGAATTATTGCGCCGCTGCCAGCACAACTGCCGCTCCCTTCTCGCGCTTCTGATCTCGGCTCTAAGTGGCGCGGCGGCGTTGAATGTCAACTGACTTAATTGGCCCGACAAACGGAGTCAAGGTGGTACCCAAGCTGTGTGTGCGGCGAGGCGACCCCACAATGTCTCATAGCAGCGCAGAGCCCGCCATGTCATGATTTATTGCTCGTGACCGAATACTGTCAGCGATTAGTGTTCGATTGGACGTTAATTCTTCGACTCCGACATCATCAACACGTCAATTAATCCGCGCTCGCGCATCGAGTCGCGTCGGCCCCAAAGCCAAAGACTTAATCGTATATCGCAGCGTAGCCTCAGCTCAGTTGCCTCAACAGTCTCCGGAGTAAAATATAAGCAGAAAAGACACTGAGTCGGCTCAGGCCATTTATTACACGCGAATCTGAATGCAAGCAAGAGCAAGAGCTCCTTTTGCAGCACAGGAGTAAGCCCCTAATGTATTGAGAGAATAGCTTTGCTTGAGCGCCGTGTGTATTCTACTTTTCCAACCGATCCAAACGTTCCGATTGAAAAGCTAGCAATTTATGGGTCGTATATATGCGCCCTGATTATGAATATAAAATTTATTTAATCCTCTTAGTGCCTATAAAGACGTTTCTAATGGGTCATAATTTAGCGGGCGGCCAGATTTGATCTCCTTTTGCCGCCAGGATTGGTGGTGGCCAGTGTGGAACGAACGAAAACGATAGGTTAAACAACGGCCAACGACACTGCTAATTTGTGTCAATAACATTTAGTTCCCGAATGAGAGGTTGTTCGAGTGGCCGTTAGGAGGAAGTTAGACATAATTCAAATGTGAATAAGTGTTAAGCTCGATAGCTTATTACGAAGATTCGAATCTTATTTTCTTAATCACATTGTTGATCAGAAACTATAGGGGAGAGTGGGAAGACTTGGTCCCTAACCCAAGTGTTTATAATAGGTACAAATATGTTGATTTATAGAAAATTTTGCGGATTTGTACTAAACAAAACCAAAATTAAACATATATTTTAGTTGCGACACACATAATTTTTCTAAAAGTTGTCCAAAATATCAATTTGAGTTCTTTATTCGATTTTAGTAAAAAAATCCAAATAAGATAAAGGTGTCATTTTACAATCAACAATCTCTTGTTGAACTTTTTAACTTTTAAACAGATATACAGTCCAACCTCGATTTTCCGAAAGCTTTGGAAAAAAATCACTTCGGATAATCGAATCACGATTTTTTTCGTCGTCGTAGTTTTGATTGTTGAGATTAATTTAATAGGTGATCAACCAATCGTATTTGATATTTGAATTACTTTAAAAAATTAAAAAAAATGGTTAATGATTCGATTATCCGAAGTCCCTTATACACTTTGGGAAAATCGAACTTCGGATAATTCGAGACTACAGTCCAGTTTCCTATGTCATTGTAGAAGATAACCTACTGCATTTTTAATTATTTTTAAAAAATGTTTCGTTTTCATTTTTGCGAACATTTTTGAAACTGGTTGGATTAAGATCGTGTTTTTCACCAATGTGAAACAGGTCGTATCGAGGTGCACCGATTTTGATGAAAACTTTCAGCGTTTGTTTATCTATACATGAGATAAACTCTTGCCAAATATGAGCCCTCTACGATAAAGGGATGTGAGGTAAAACGTGCATTGAAGTTTGAGGCTAAAAAAAACAAGAAAAAATTTCTCGCATTTCCGTAAAACTCAATCAATTTAAATTCTCTTAGTTGCACTCGACAGGACTTTTGAAGAACTTCAAAATGTGCCATAAACATTCGGGATTGATTTGACCTTTTTCTCATAGCTCCTGCAAATTACGGCTAAAAATGGATTTTTTAAAACCCCAATATCTTTTTGCAACAACCTCCAACACCCAAAAGTTAGGGAATTTCATGGACTATACTGCCCATGTTCGCATAAATGTCCCATATGCAAAAACAGCAAGCTGAGAAAAATGCAATTGAAGTTTGTCCCATACATAAGGCTACGTGTTAAGTTTTCGCGAAAAAACTGGATTTCCTCCGGATTTCTGGAACAAAGAATTGGATGTCATAGGCTCTTTTGAAAGAGCACACAATTTTGAACAAAACTGCATCAATAACTCGAAATCGATGAAAATGCATATGGGACATTTATGGGATCAGGGGCAGTATAATCCTGTGGTAATAACTTTTTGGCCGATCGCAGTTTTTTCTCATAGTGTCAAACTTGGAAACTCTATGGTAGCGTTGTTTGCAACGCCGCGATTCCAAATTTCTACGCACTTGAAATCAGGAAATGTGTTTGGAAGGTTGAACTTCGATTGGATTGCAGTTGTTTGCGCCATGATAATAAAGTGAAATGTGACTGATTAGTCCGTCAAAACAATGGGTAATAAAGAATGATTTATATGGTTCATAATCACCACCGATGATTAGGCGTAGACGAGTGTAATTTGGAAATGGAGTTGCTTTTTTGTATAGGGAAAAACTGATTATTTTTAATCAGCACTTCCTGTGGCCCCCCAATTGCTGCTGCTGCTGCTCACTTGTAGCCGTCACTGGAGCCCAATTGCTCGACGCTTCTTGTGAGTTTGAACGAAAAGTGAAACGGATGGCCCACTCTGTATGCCATTCTGCTGTCGCCGTGATGGATGATAACAAACGATCCCGGGAATAAATGTGCTGTGGCAATCCCATAAATCACTCCAACTGCCATCTGACAGACAGTTGCACCCGTTCCGTTCACCTCGCCCCTCCCCCCTTTCCCCTTCACCCAACCCGGCGAAGCATGACATTCTGGCCTCAGTTCAAGTGATCCAGCGGCAGCTAAATGCCAGCCGGTAATAACAAGAGCAACTCGCAATGTGTCATTAAAAAAATTGCGCTACCTCGTGGACAGGGATGGATTACTTTTTCGCTAATTAGAATGAATCGAGTTACGATTGGAAAGATGAACACACCCCCCAAGAGTGACCCAGCCGTGTTGGATAGAGTTTATTGTTGATATAACGTGCCTTTCTTATCGTTCAGGTGTCATTTATGGCAATTTGATTGATTGAAACGCTTTTATATCAATCATGTTATGTGTAGTAATTTTGTAGTTTGTTTAAAACTACATGGTTATTTTAATTAAAATATTTTTTTTACGGATCACATCAACCAGAGTCTGGTAAACCCAGATTTTCATAACAAACATTTTAGTATTTTTGTATTACGAAATTACCGATATAATTTTGAATTCATTCCGCATTTAATTTGCAACGAAAAAATTAAACAAATTTAGACTTCCGTGAACAATTTTTTTTCAAAGGGAAAGCTATTTTTCATTTGCATATGTTTTTATACTGTCATCTTTGCATAATTGATATTTGGTTTAATAGGTTGACACATAGGTTGTTCTGAAAATTTACTCTAGAATTGACATAACTATTGCTTTCAGCATACAAGCAAAAACTACTTTACAGGGATTTGTCAGTTTGGGTAACACAACTTTTAAGATCAGATTTTTGTCTCCCAAATAGAATTATTTGCGATTGTGAAACAATACCTTGGAAGTATCGAGCTGTCAAACGGCAACATGGAGATAAACTTTTTGGGCAATTGCTGTGAAGTTTACCATGGCACTTCGAAAAGTTCAACTCCAAAATTTAAGAAAATTTTGTTCAAAATAATAATTATCATTATAAATCTTGTTTTTTGGTAAAATCTTTTGAAAAAATGAAACCCTGTTTTGAAAGCTCGAACTCAGAGAGTAACATTTCGCCTCTTATTGATTCAAGCATAACAATGTAAATGAGCCAATGTCGGTTAATAAAAATTCATTCATTACGGACGTGAGCAGGATAGACTGCTTGTTTACGAAGTCAGCCCATTTACATTGTTTTTTCTTGAATTGACCCTTTTTATGAAGATGGCGCCTTAGTGGAACAGACATAAATAGCGATACAATCGAAACAGATCTGAAACCAGTTTCAAATGAACTCACCGTGTTCGGCAACGGAGACAAGTATTCCGGTCGAATGTACTGATTGCTGGACGTCAACATTGTAGCGGCCGTTATCAGCACCTGGATCTGCGATGTAGTCCTCCTGGTCCTGGTTTTATCAGCTCGCGCAGATTCGTGAGAACTTTCTCACTCGCTTGCTGCTTTCAGGTGATTAATGCGCTTATCACAGGGACCACACCACGAGCTCACTGCGCACACTGTGTAAAGTTGAAGTAATTCCCGTAAATCAGCGTGCCGTAATAAATCTGATTTTCTCGCTTGTTATTTGTTTGTTGTCACTTTTGCTTTCACTTCACACAGCCTGACATGTGATTGCAGACACAGGCTCAGAGGGTGGAGGATGATGATGATGGCGCGCGCAATAAATTGGCATCGCACCGTATTTTTCACACACAGCACAACAACACTTTGATATGTAGCACAAACATAAAATCACTGCGCACTGTAGCCCGAAGGAAAATACATAAATTTATCCATAGCAGCAGCGGCAGCGGCGGTAATCACGGCCATAATTTCATTCACACTGCGGAGAGCAATATTTTCCGCTGGATCTCATTTTTTCTCATTGTATCCAGCAAGTAGGTGAGTGTGAGGCAGCCGAAAACAAAGCGAAACACAGAATAAAAACTACATAAATCACTGAATTATAATCCCCTGAGCTAGATTTATATCCATTTAGATGCAATAAATCCACATTTAGTTGAAGTTATGTAAATTAATCCGTAATTTTTTCGTCTAGGTTTTTCCGTTGAGCAATTTAGCTGCTGTATTTTATACGTTTTATTGCGGCATGATAGTAAACGTTCGTAATTTATGTTACTGCTTTACACTACCGCAACGTTGTTGGATCCGTTCCAGTTGTGAGTCCGGAGCAGTGCCACAGCAATGTAGCCATAAACTGCCAATTGTTGATGGCAATAAAAACAATCATCTCATATCAGCGGCAATTGCTCCTCGGGTTCTCGCGGTCGCACATATTTTCAATAAACGAACCCGTGAGAGTCCACGTCGTCGTCGTCGTCGTTACACACATTGGCATCACTGGCAGCACTCTCGTTCAAGAGACAATGACCATTCAGCATCATTAGGTTTCATTGTCCATCGTGTGTCCATTGGGGAGTAGAGTCCGTGCGCGCGGCGTTCCACGTGGACTGCACAGCGTGGTCGGTCACGAGCAGAACTGTGTGTTGTGACTGGTCGGGCGAAACGGGTTCAACGAAATAAGCCGGACTCGGAGAGCAGCGCCACGGACCGACGAAGACCTAGGAAGAACCGGTGCTACTCAGCAGGGTGATTAATAACATTTGTGCGCCCCTTAAACGATCCCCGCACAATAACTGACAGCGACTAACAAAAACATGCGACTACTAGTTTTTTCCGCTCGCGCAAACCAACTGTGCGAAACATTCTCTCTTGCTCTCAGCTCTCCCACTGCATTGGCAGCAGCAGAGCAAGTCGTCCTCGCCGTGTGCGTGAGAAAGAGTATGGCTGAGCGAGAGAGCAGTGTGGAGAGCGAGCAACACGAGCGCTCTAACCACGACAGGGATGCCTGCTCCTTGATACGTTTGATGACAAAAGTTTTGAACCTAATCATTTCAAATGTAATTTTTACAATCAGAACAGCGTAAACAGTCGGTACAACTCTGTAAAAGCTTTTAAAAATGATTTTTACATGACAAACTTGTAAGTACAATGACCACAAAATCCGCACATCTGGCACCCCTGCCCTGCCCTGCGCTACTACAGCTCCTTGCAGAGTGGGGGCTTCGAAACGTAAACAGAGCGCTTGCTGGAACTGGAGCTGGAACCGGTCTGCCTCCCCCCTTTCATCTGTTTCACCAACACATCCGTGTTTGCGTTGGAGCGTTCCGATGGAGCAGTGTTGCAGCGTG
Organism: Culex quinquefasciatus; assembly: GCF_015732765.1. Classification (NCBI taxonomy): domain Eukaryota; kingdom Metazoa; phylum Arthropoda; class Insecta; order Diptera; family Culicidae; genus Culex; species Culex quinquefasciatus. Next base: position 116,933,570 of record NC_051862.1, read on the forward strand.
GAGCACATGGCGTCCGAGACTTGTGGTGTTTACAACCCACACACACGCTGATAAAATTCCTCCACGAGAGAGCCTCAGAGAGGGAGAGCGAGCATAAGTGGATCATTTCACAGCTGGTAAATTTCGATTGGAACATGCGCTTTTACGGTACGCGCCATGATTGCAACGTGTTGATGTATGTGACGTCAAATTTATTATGGCCGCTTGGAGTCGCTGAGCAGCCCTGCCGACGTATGACTCTTTGTAGTTGTTGGCTGGTGGTGGCGGCGGTTTTACACCTCGTTTTGCTCACACCACAATAACAAACGAACGCCACACCACGCGCGCTGACTTTGGGGAGGGGGCTCAGGTCTGAGGGGGTGGTTGGTTAGCTCGGTTGGTGAGAATAATACATTTTCGCACAGGCGAGTGAGGCCAGCGGGTTAAGTGATGATTGCCCTTTGCTGGTCTCGATTGTTTTCATTGTCGGAAAAATGAGTGCTCGTGGGTTTCGGAAGCGAGGGAGGAAGTGGCTCCATTGAAGACATGTGTTAAGTGTAACAGCTTTTTACATCTAGTTCATATCAGATGTGTCATGTTGAGGGACCGTGGAGTTAATTTTATATCAGTTTGTATTTGTGTATATTTAATATTGTCTCTACTTGATTTTACTTTTATTTTATTTGGTATATAGTATATAATGTACACCCAAAATTCAGAGTCGAGATAATCGTTCTCTCAAAATTTATTGAGGGCTCAGTGCCAAAATCGATAGAATAATGGTACCAACTCACACCATCATAACAAATGAGTTCATTCGTTAGTTGAATCAATAAATCTCCAACAAGTGTCATACATCGACTTCTGTCTTCTCCTTGGTCACCAAGCTGTGGTGGCCGAGGCAGCTAAGTCATTGGATTGGTTTGTCAAAGATCTCTGGTTCGATTCCCGTTGTCGACACTTTCGGTTTTTTGTTTGACGGATGAACTTTTTTTGCAAATGAACCTCGAGAGAATAGTTCTATCGCCCATCTCGAGCTGTGTTCTCTGCGTCCGTGAATGGTACCACTATTCTCTCGACTTGAGACCATCATTCTCTCGGACTAGCGCTGCCAGTTTTGGGTGTATGGCATGTATAAGGCAACCAACTCTTGCTGAGAAAAAATCCGTACACTTTGCCGATATGACACCATGGTACAGTAGTTGTTTTTTTTTAGGAATTATTTAGACAAATTAAATTAAATAAATTTGAGAATTACAAATAAAAAACTGTGTCATTTTTACAGCTAACAAATTTCACAAAATGCTATCAGAGTGCTTATGACTTGCACGTTTAAAAGTATTCATAAAAAACCGTGATTTGAATCAAATCATTATGGTCTTCATTTTTTTAAACGATTAAAAGTTTACGAAATGTCAAGTTTACTTTTACGAATGATATCGTTCTCTGTGTTTTCACGAACACTTTTCCAGAGTTTTTTTTTACTGAACAGGTCCTATAACATGTGAAACACAACAGTTAATAGGACCTCTAAAAAAACTCTTGATTTGTTGGTTCAAATGTTAAAGGTTTTCACAAGTTTTAGAAAGCCTTTGGATCTTTTAATGGATAAATATATTTAGTAAGGAATGTCTGAAAGAATAATTCTAGAGTGTTTTTTTTAAATGGTCCTATTAACATATGAAGGAAATAAAATAAAATAAAGAATCATGTTTTAATTGAGAAAACCCCGGAAAACTCTCCCTTTTTAAATCAAACTCACAGTTAAATTATAATGTCTAATTAACAAAAGCTTTGTCCAAATAAAAAATTCCAGCCTGTTAAAAATCCGCGAAGAGGGTTGAAAATTCGAATGGTAAGGAAAAAATCCGTACAGTTGGTAGCCTTAGGCATGTACATAATGTAGTAATTTGTAATTTGTATATTTTGACAAGTTTAGAATTTAGTCCTACTTATTTCGATCCATATCAACATAGATGTAAATAAATTATTTTACAAGACTTTTCTGTGGTACACTTCAGACTCGATTATCCGAAGCCTCGATTATCCGATGTTTCGATTATCCGAAGTTCGATTATCCTAAGGTTTGTAATCAAACCACGAAAATAATATTTTGCGTCTTTTTTTTATTTTCTCGCTTTTAACATTCTGTTTTCTGTTAACCCGAAACGAAACTATTGGCACTACGCCCCCCGGGGCATGGCCTTCCTCTAACGTGGGATTTCTGCTCCAGCGCCTCTGACGAGACAGGAGAAACCGGAACCGACATTTTACTTCACCATCCGATAGAAGCTCAGTGGATAAGGCGGGAATCGAACCCGCGTCTCATAGCTGTTAACCCATTTTAGTCAAATTCGATTTGTTTTATGCCTTTTAAATAAGAAAATGTATTACTTTCAATATTTGATCACCATCTCGGTCGTTATCTCGGTCGCCATCTCGGATTTAAAAGTTCTTAATCACATTCGCGTAGTTTAGAGGTCATACTTAACCTGAACAATCAAAAATATGACATCAAAAAAAAACATCGTGATTCGATTATCCGAAGGGAAATTTTGCCAAGGCCTTCGGATAATCGAGTCTAGACTGTACTTGAAAACGCTTGTTAGGAAATCGCAGGTTTTGTTATTCCCTAACTGTATATTTAGAAAATGGTTTTGGTGTGGTATCTTCAGCAAAGTTTTTTGTGTAGATAATTCACATTTGTTAATGCACCATTAGACAAAGTGTAACATAAGGTGAAATGTAATACCTCTTAATTTTATTGATTTATTACATCCAGTTTAAGAAGCTGAGCAGATTTGTAATCAGTGATTTTTCGAACCGATTTTGAAAGGGGGGCGTTATAAACTTAAAAACAAAATATTTGCAACGGCCTAAAGTGTTTTATCAAATTCCTCTGAAACAGTGGGAAAATTTTGACCAATTTTTACGAAATAATTATGTTGCGCCAAAATGATGTCTCAAAACTAATGCTTTCTCTGAAACGGGAAATTTTAAACCACCTAAAGAAATGACTTGAAATTGTGGAAAATTTTCTTAGTCAGGTATTATTATAATATTTTTTTTAAATTTGGTATTATTTTGGTATTATTTTTGGTATTAAATCCTCTGAAACTATGGAAAAAAATTTACCAATTTTTACAAGATAATAAGTTTTGCGCTAAAATGACTTGATACCCAAAAATGTTAATGCTGATTTTCACATTTTTTGATACACCCACTAAAATTTTTTTTTAAATCGTTGAAATTTCTCTCAGTCTCTCAGTCAATCGACAGATTTATGAATTTTGATGAATTTTAATCCAGTTTCATTTTGATAACACTTATTTATCAATCTTGTTATTTTTCAAAAGATTCAAGAACTTCAAGCACAGCCCGTTCATCAATGACAAATCGACGTCGTCGTGCTATCTTGTCGCACCCGCCATTTTGACGTTCCGAGAAAAACGCGTTTTAATGTTTGACCTTGAATATTCAAAAACGAGAGCACGCAATGTAAACAATAACAAACACGTTTTGTTTGGCTCACCATTCTTTGCATTGTCCCAAAGTTTGGTTGAAGTTGGTTGCTGGAGTCCCGAGTTATAATTACAAATGTTTACGGTAGTCTAGCTTGTACGTGCAACAAACGCATCCTGACTTTCCTGGCCTGAAATCCCTTTGGCCTTTTGTCGCACTTACATCAATTTTCATGGAGTGACAAGATAGCACGACAAGATTGAAACTACTTTCATATGTAAAGTGACAAAAATGCACGGAGTTTTTTCGGTTTTTGTTGAATATCTCAGGATTGAAATCGAATTTTGGGGATCTGTGAAGGTCAAAAGGTGAGGCATTGTGAGCTGCACAAAATGACGTTCTTAACTCAATTTGGCCCAAAATGCACGTACGACAAGTTAGCACGATGGCGACGAAATGCATTCGATGTGGTGAAGAATATCACTAAGAACAACATGGAATCATCAGGTGAGTAGATTTGGCTGTTGAATATGGATCATTTCCGTTTTTTTTACTAACTGCAACTGCTGCACTAAAAATGGTATGCAAATACCAAATTTTGGTATTACTTTTGCAAATACCAGCGACCAAAATGTGCTCTTGGTTGCCCAGTAATAGATAGTAAAATACTATGAAATCATACCAAAATCATGCATGTGGAAGACCACGGGAATACCAAAATCTGATTTTCCAAGGGCGCGGGAATACCTAAAAATAAAACCATGGTAATACCAAGTCCCGCCCGTGTGGATCTATCGGACCGCGCACTGGACTCACAATCCAGAGGTCGCCGGTTCGAATCCCGCGGCGAGCGCTCTAAAATTCTTTGTGTAAATATGGGTATTCGGCGCCGTCGCTCCGTGCCATACTTTCATACACTTAGGGAGCCCAAGGCGGCGAAGTCCTTGTAGATAAAAGGAAGACACTAGTGGTTGGTACTAGCAATGGTGGCCGACAGCAAGTCAACTTCGTTTTTAATACCAAGTTTTGGTATTCAAGCAGCGTTCAAAAATCCAGAAGACCTCAGCTTGGTATTGAAATGGTTTTATTTTGAGGCATTATTTTACCCTTGGAATAACATGATTTGGTTTTGTTGTGCCCTTCCACATACAGGACTTTGGTATGATTTCATGGTATTTTACCATCTATTACTGGGCAACCAAGGGAACATTTTGGTCCCAGTTTTTTGCTCAAGTAATACCAAAATTTTGTATTCCCGTGTTATTTACCCCTGCTCGGGGAGACTTGCATGGAGGTTTGTTTTTGAAATTTATTCAGAAAAAATAACATATAGAGTTCAATTTGTTTTGTGGTGGTCATCAATGTGTGTAATAAGAATAAATTTTTGTTCATGATTTATCCAAGCTATGTTAGTTTTGTTTAGAGCGTTTGTGATGCTAATTGTTTTGTTTAACTAAAAAAAGTCAGACACGGCGTCATCTGAATAATTGCATTGCATTGCACTTTTGAAATTATGGCTTAAATGTTCAGCTCATGCTCATTTTTTGGAAAAAAGCCCAATAAAAATTATGATAATTTATACATGAGCCATATCTAGGGCTAGTGATTTTTCGCGATTTCACGGATGCTGCGTAATCCGTGAAATTCGCCTCTGGCCGTGAAATTTGGGAAATACCGAGAAATTTTAAAAAAATAATTGATAAATCGTTTCTCAAGCTTTATTTTTTTAATTGAAGCATTTTAAGTAAAAAAAGTATTTCATATCAGATCTACAACTATTTTTTGACGACGTTGTTCGTTAGAATTTTCTTAAATTATTAATATTTCTTAAATTTTTACAATATACGTAAAAACTGCTTTTAATATAGTTTGACCTGATCTTTATCAACATAATAACATTTTATTTTTGTAAAAATTAAGGAAAGCAAAAGAAAATCTTTATAACACCTATTTTCAGGATTCTAGTTTTGATGAATTAGAGGTTCATGACGCGCTTCAATTTGGAGGTATTTAAGAAAATTTATTTTATAATATCTTAATCGAGGTTTTTAAGCGAAGATGGCGTTCGATTGGTGAACGCCCGAAATGTCAAAATCACGCAGTGGTACCAACATTACGGAAAAAGTTTGCCATGGCATGACAGCCACATTTTTTTTCTAATGTTGGTGCTACTGCACGATTTTGACATTTCGGGCGTTCGCCATTCGAACGCCATCTTCGCTTAAAAACCTGGATAAAATTAAAACAACTGAATCAGAAATTCTTGACTTTTTTTTATTAGATCCTATAACAAACAAATGTTAACATAGAATGTATCTCTTTCACAAATTTTTACGTTTATTTTGATCAGTTTTTAGAGTACCGTGAAATGGTCGTGAAATTTCAATGTTTTGTAATTGGCATGCCGCGTAATTTTGATTTTTTTTTGCCGTGAAAAATTACTAGCCTTAGCCATAACATTGTGTTAAGATTCTTTCCTGATTGGACTGGCATTTTATTCAAATTTAGGTTTGATATTAAGATGAAATTTTGATTTAAATCAAAATGTATTTAAGTCTACTCTTGAATTTTGGCCAAATCACAACAAGCAACTGTCCACCTAAGCGCACGTGTTTGTGTCGTCAATTTTTCCCTCTTTTCTGTTTGTATCAACGAGTCCGCGGAAGGGAGTGGGGGTCTCTCTGTCGCATGTCAACCGGTCGACCGGGCGTTACGCTTGTCGGTCGGTCGGAGTGGTTTGCGCCACCACCAGCCCAGCACCACATCACCGTCGAGCATGTGTCGGAGGTGTCAGCGGGAGGAGAAAGTTGTCACCACGCCAGGGCCAGAGAATAGGAAAAAGGAGAGAAAATGTCAGCAGTGTAGAGTATCATTTATATTAAGTGACAGTTTTTGCAACAGAAAGCGACACGTAAAAAATAGCAATATGTCATGTTAATTTCGTTTATAATGTACACGATCCATTCTGGGGGTTTGGCTTTTTAGAGGTTCTCATTCTTGTGACCATAGTCGTTCCTAAATAACGAGGTGTGTTGTGTCTGGCGGGCTGAAATATGACTTATTGGCACAAAGAACCCCACATCGGACAGATTTATAATGTTCAAGCTAAAATAAGAGAATAAGCTAAATATAAATAGAATGCAAATTCATAATACAAAAGTATTTACATTTCAATTTTCATTTAAATGTGAATGACCATGGGTTTCCATTGAACATACAACGAAAAGAAGCGTTCTAGTTCACAAATGAAAAATTTTATTCTTGGACAAATCCCTCAGTAAGTTTTTTTTTAAACCAGCCCTGCTTCTATGTTTGTACTTTTGTCACTAGTTTTGCTGGTGCGTGGTTGAAAGTCTCTCGCAGCATGTCACTGTCGTCAGGCATGTCAAGTCACGCGCGATGTTTGGCATGACATGTGTTCGTTTGCTTGCTATTTATCTAGACAGCATAACAGAAAAGACCGACAATACGAGACGCAGCGCGCTGGGATAGAAGAGAAAGACAGAGTGAGTGGGAGAGAGAGGTAGAACACCGCCGGTGAGTTTTCATTTTACTGGCTGTCAAGTTGTTTATGCTGTGAACCAACATACCTACATGTACGTAGCTACGTGTACATCCGACCTTCAATGCCCACACTCCGCTTGGCACCCCGTTTTTGCCTGTCGTGATGCCCATCAACATCATTCTGCCATGTATCACAATTTCAATTATCACGTCGTGGAATCTGCCTCTCATGACTCGACCCGACTTGGTCGCATGCATTTCGTGTAAATGGGATTCTTTTGCCTTCCTCACTGAGGTAAGGCTATAATCCTGCTCTAAAAATGAACTTCGTATAAAAACGTCGTAGACCCACCTTCATGTATACATATCGACTCAGAATCGAAAACTGAACAAATGTCTGTGTGTATGTGTGTGTGTATGTGTGTGTGTATGTGTGTGTGTATGTATGTATGTGACCAACAAACTAGCTCATGTTTCTTGGCACTGGCTGAACCGATTTGACCCGAACTTGTTGCATTCGACTTGGTTTAGGGTCCCATAGATCGAGTTTTATACAGATTGAAGTTTCGATAAGTAGTTCAAAAGTTATGTATAAAAATGTGTTTTCACATATATTTGGATCTCACTTAACTGTATGTAAACTATTTCCGGGTCCATCATCCGACCCATCGTTGGTTAGGTAATCAAAAGACCTTTCCAACGAGTCCAAAACATTAGAGATCTGGCAACCCTGTCACGAGATATGGCCACTTAAGTGATATTGATGTACTTTTTTGAAGCCGGATCTCACTTAAATGTATGTAAACTATGTCCGGGTCCATCATCCGACGCATCGTTGGTTAGGTTATCAAAAGACCTTTCCAACGAGTCCAAAACATTAGAGATCTGGCAACCCTGTCACGAGATATGGCCACTTAAGTGATATTGATGTACTTTTTTGAAGCCGGATCTCACTTAAATGTATGTAAACTACGCCCGGGTCCATCATCCGACCCATCGTTGATTAGATTATCAAAAGACCTTTCCAACGAGTCTAAAACATTGAAGATCTGGCAACCCTGTCTCGAGATATGGCCCCTTAAGTGATATTGATGTACTTTTTTGAAGCCGGATCTCACTTAAATGTATGTAAACTATGTCCGGATCCACTATCCGACCTATTGTTGGTTAGGTTATCAAAAGACCTTTCCAACGAGTGCAAAACATTGAAGATCTGGCAACCCTGTCTCGAGATATGGCTCCTTAATTGATATTGATGTCCTTTTTTGAAGCCGGATCTCACTTAAATGTATGTAAACTATGTCCGGATCCACTATCCGACCTATTGTTGGTTAGGTTATCAAAAGACCTTTCCAACGAGTCTAAAACATTTAAGATCTGGCAACCCAGTCTCGAGATATGGCCACTTAAGTGATATTGATGTACTTTTTTGAAGCCGGATCTCACTTAAATGTATGTGAACTATGTCCGAATCCACCATCAGACCTATTGTTGGTTAACTTATCAAAATACTTTTCCAACGAGTCTAAAACATTGAAGATCTGGCAACCCTGTCTCGAGATATGGCCTCTTAAGTGATATTGATGTACTTTTTTGAAGCCGGATCTCACTTAAATGTATGTAAACTATGTCCGGATCCACTATCCGACCTATTGTTGGTTAGGTTATCAAAAGACCTTTCCAACGAGTGCAAAACATTGAAGATCTGGCAACCCTGTCTCGAGATATGGCCTCTTAAGTGATATTGATGTACTTTTTTGAAGCCGGATCTCACTTAAATGTATGTAAACTATGTCCGGATCCACTATCCGACCTATTGTTGGTTAGGTTATCAAAAGACCTTTCCAACGAGTCTAAAACATTGAAGATCTGGCAACCCAGTCTCGAGATATGGCCACTTAAGTGATATTGATGTACTTTTTTGAAGCCGGATCTCACTTAAATGTATGTAAACTATGTCCGAATCAACCATCCGACCTATTGTTGGTTAACTTATCAAAATACCTTTCCAACGAGTCTAAAACATTGAAGATCTGGCAACCCTGTCTCGAGATATGGCCTCTTAAGTGATATTGATGTACTTTTTTGAAGCCGGATCTCACTTAAATGTATGTAAACTATGTCCGGATCCACCATCCGACCTATTGTTGGTTAACTTATCAAAAGAACTTTCCAATGAGTCGAAAACATTGAAGATCTGGCAACCCTGTCTCGAGATATGGCCACTTAGTGATATTGATGTACTTTTTTGAAGCCGGATCTCACTTAAATGTATGTAAACTATGTCCGGGTCCATCATCCGACCCATTGTTGGTTAGGTTACCAAAAGACCTTTCCAACGAGTGCAAAACATTGAAGATCTGGCAACCCTGTCTCGAGACATGGCCACTTAAGTGATATCGATGTACTTTTTGGAAGCCGGATATAAAAAATAGATGAAACTTGTGTACAGCCATTGTTGTGAGGAAGGCTCCAACCACATAGGTGGATTAAGTTAGTTTTTTTTTGCTCCTCATCATCATTCATCCTGGTTTGTGTTGTCACGTTGACATTTTGTGACATCTTTGCTTCTTTGTTGTGGATTTTTTTGTCCTGCTGGATGAACTACATTTTAGGTCCTTTCTAGTGGTTTCTGGTAATAGGGTTTTCCTATTGGTTTCCTCGAATAATTACTTTACTACTCTATTATGAGTTGAACTAGCACTGGTTGAAAAACTCTATAATAAAGAATTGAAAGTTTATGTTCTGTTTTGCTAAGCATTCAGCACAATAACAGCATAAAAATGGCATTCTGGCAGATAACGTCATGATTCGAAATCCGGACACTTAGTAGCATATCATTTATTTCTGTTATAGCTGACAAAAAATCATGTAATAAGTTGGAAATGTAGAAATATAATCAGGATGTAGTATAAACAATCAGTTTTAAGAGAATGCATACAAAATATGTCTTTTCTAACAATTTTTCATCAGAAATTAAAAATTAAAATGAAGGAGCGGCTGATTGGTCACGGTGTTTGCTTTGTAAGCGAATGGTCCTGGGTTCGATTCCCATCTGCTCCCAACGAGAAAGTATAGGAAATATAAATCTTGAAACTCTGAACGTGAACGAAAAATCAAAGTCGCTCGAGTCGGGGTTCGATCCCCCGTCCTTTGGATTGGTAAGCAAAAATGCTAACCACTAGGCCATCGCAACTTGGTGAGATACGACTGGAATTAGGAATACTGTTACTATCAACTATATACGCGCTGGGTCCTTGTCCATTTGACAAGGGTTCGGAAGTTCTAAATAACGTTTGAATCCGATTGGTGCAAACGTTCTTCAGGGCGGGGCTTGTCGACAAAGCTGAAGTACCTCGCGCTCGGCTAGCCAGCGTAGAAATGGGTCACCGACGCTCGGCAGAGCTAACACCTTCCAAATGCCTATGCGAGTTATTTGCATGTATAGAATGTAGATCTAAAAATACATTGAAACAACTCAATTTGTAAGAAGCGACCGCGTGGTCCCGTTTGGTTGGTTGCACACACACACACACAGAAATTAAAAATTAAAATGACTTGTTGAGCTTCGAATCCCGGACACTGATAAAGGCTAATTCAAAATTTGGACACTTTTGCTTCGAATTCCGGACACTCGATTTTGCTAATGAATTGCACAAATTTGGACTGAAATGTTAGTGAATGGCATTCTTTAGCTGTTAACATCAAAACAATCGATATTTTATATGAAAATTTGCTAGAATTTCGGTGTTTCGGACGCGTATGAAATATTTCAGTGAAATGTTTCGCATTTTTGGTAATCTTATAATCTTAATTTATTTAATTGTTTTGACATTTACTACAGCGTTCAAACAAACTTTAAATGAAAGTTGAGATCAGAATTCATCAGATAACACAGATTGGCAATCACAATGCGAACTTATAGCCAAATAATTGATAAAACATGATGAGGTGTCCGGTTTTCGAAGCGTCCGGAAATTCGAATCATGACGTTATATTCCTGAAATTATAGTAAAAAATAACATTTAAAAAACATTAAGCTGATTTAAGAGATTTTTTAAGAAGCGTTTTTTTAATTTAAAATTGTCCTTTTGTCTGTGTTGTACCGTTAGAACTGATGGAATCTGCGCCGAGTTTTTATCTCCCTTCCAAGTATTTATTTCTTGTTTCCAAGCACCAAGGCGGAATCACTGCTTTGATCTTAGTTGGAGGAACAAAAGGATTGTTTGGTTTTCGGATTTAGGATGGCTTTTGATCACAATTTATTGTATGACTACCAGACATCAAATCATGAATCAATCGACAAACGTTTGGTCGGCTTCGTGGTGAGTGAGCAGCCCAAACAAAAACAACGAATAAATCTGTCAAGATTTATAACCATTCGTCTTGAGCGGGATATTTCACTTTAATTTTTATAGTGGCTGCCTTCGAAATATGTTGAATCCTTTTCAAGATTAGATTTCTTTTGTCGGCAAATTCATACCAAACATTTTTGTATGTTTAAGTCTTTCTAAGTCTTTCTTTCAGCATAAACTGAAATACTACGCTATCTCGCTGGTGTGACAATGCATATTTCATCTCTAGTGCCATTGCTGACTTCAAAGCCTTATTCATGCCGACTAATTTCCCAGAACCCATTTTCGGAAACACCTCGAATATTGGGTCGAATAAGCTAAGTCATGTATCCTGTCATCATCTGCGAAAAAAAAAACGAACCTCCTGGTGTGAATAAGTATTTTTTTTTTGCATCTGACTACTGGAAATCTGAACAAAACGAAGTCTCACTGTGCCTAAATTTAAGCTTTCACCCACCAAGGACGCTTGCTCGTTTGTTGTTGTTGTGTGACTTTGCAAAGTGCCGACGTCCTGTGCCCCAAAGGTTGTCAAGTGTTGGGAGGAGGGGTGGACTGGGTGTTTTTTTTTTCCTGCCGCCAGCAACCAGAAAAGCATCACGCAAAACAAACGACGAGATGAATCAGTGAGTCTGTCGAAAGGACGAGGGTTAGACAGGATACAATAAATCATTCATAAAGTGATACACAAATACTCTGCTGTTTTTGCACGCCGTCATGCCCCACTTGCCTTCTGCCAGAGCATCTTTTCCCCCAGGATTCTGAACCCGCCGACAAAGCTGGGCCAGCAATTCTCCAGATATTTGAAACATTTTTTTCAACGTGTTCAAGTTCATGGGGTTTTTGCAACAAATCTATAAAATTTATTCTTGCAATATTTTATAACAACTATGTATATGATTAAGATTCAGACAAATTTTATAGAGAAAATGTAATGCAACCAGAAATTTCATTTCAATATTATATAAGGAATTAAACTGACGTAACCTTAGAAAAGAAATTGATTGCTCAATTTATGTTTTAAAAAAATTTCAAAATTCGGTCAGAACATAATAATATGGCGAAACAAATGCGGTTTTTCTAAGAACTGCTCCAAAGTATCGGGCAAGTAGAAGCTCATTCATCTTACATGCTTTTGCCACGCTGAAAGGACGATATCTTTCGGTTATGTTTCATGTTCACAGGGACGAACTAACACAGGTTTTTCCATCCAAGTTCAGTGGGGAGGGAGGGGGGTGGGGCGGATTTTTGGCTCATACAACCGCTCCTCTTGTGATTTGTTTTTCACTTCCTGTCCGTCACCACATTATGTTGGTTCTGAGTGGTGATTACGAGATTGTTACCCTAGATGTTCATGTTTTTTTCGGAGTTGTTGACTCAGTTAGGCCGTTTTCAAAGTTTATGTGTTTTTAATTTCGAATTTTAAAATATTATATTTTCATCAACTCTGGAAAAAAACAAACTAATGATTGCTAAACAACTGGAATCGTATATTTACACTTATTTTTGTTTAAACAATGACATTCTATTTATTATTTCTACCAGTTTTTTCATCCTTATCGACCTCAACCAATGCCAATGTCAATGAGGGTCATAAGCTTAGAAAATAAACAATCTAATTAATGGAAGATTTTCAACGCAATCTCAACATTCCGAATCAACATATGAGAATCTCAGTATTTTTTTTTTAAGTGTAGAATATTGTGGTTTGGTTGAACGTTTTAGCCGAATGCATTACTATGAGTACAAAGAGACGAATTGCTCCTTTTAATTCGGCTGTATATTTTAATATCTTGACAGATACGTATTTCGTCTACTGCTTGCAGACTTCATCAGTGTTCTGTTTTCAACTACAGAACAGAACACTTATGAAGTCTGCAAGTAGTAGACGCAATACGTATCTGTCAAGATATTAAAATATCAAATATCGTATCTGTCAAGAATATAAAATATACAGCGGAATGAAAAGGAACAACTCGCCTCTTTGTAGAATATTGTTACCAGAATTTACCAAAAAAAAAAAAAAAAAAATGAACAATGATCACCAATTTGTAACCAGTCTGTTAATCACTCAACAACTGTACGCCAATCATCTAGTCAGTGTCCAATTACCGCCGATGTGTGCAATAAATCACTGAAAGAAACCATCATCGGTAAAGGACTTGACCCTATAATGGGACTAGCACCAGTTTTTTCGTCTTTCGTTTTCGCCACCAAACCGCTACAGTTTTCATTCTCTCAAGCGTTACCCAGCCCTAAAGTCACAAGTCAGGGGAGGAAAACGGCTGGATTTATTAGCACCATAAATCAAAATCTTTAACATTTCCTGTGCCATTTAGTGTAATAAAAACTCCCTCTTCGAAAAAAAAGCGGCAATAAACTATAATTTTCCCCATACAACACTCCTCGTGCTCTCGATTCTGGGCTTTTCTGCTTGCTTTTTTATTGCGGTAAGATGATTGGTGGGTAGTAAATAATGGTCTTTTTGTAGAATGTGTTCTTCCTTGCCCTCGTTAGAGGTGCTGGCCTAGCCGGCAAGAGTGGTAGTGAATTTTGGTGCATCTATTTAATTTCCGTCTTATGTTTTTTTTTGTTTAAACTGTGAGAATATCGCATCAAAAACCGCATTAAAAACCGATTTGCATACGATTGAAATATATTTGATTTCAATGAAGTTTCGTTTATTTGTTCATAAACGCTTTATTAGAGTTTCGAATAATTGCACTGTGAGCTGTAAAATTTCGACTCTTTTCGCCACCACTTGAATTTAAACAGCTGTTGAAAGTTTTTCTATACACAGAAAAAAATCATGGTAATATTACATCTGGGAAGGGGTACATCTTTTATGTCATAAAAAAGGATTAATTTTACCTCTAGAAATGTGTAATTTTACCACTTTCCTGGTGTAATGCCACTTTTTCAGTCTAATTGAGGTAAAATTACATCATAAAAAGGTAATATTCAACCTTCCAAAATTACAGCTTCCAAATTTACATTTATTTTTAACTGTGTAATTGAACTTGTTACATGCAAAACCAAATATATAATACAATTTATTCACAGGCGGTATCAGGCTCCGATAGAAGGGGGGCACTCGCATAAGAAAATTTTGATTACGGTGGACAAATCAGAGTTTTTTTTAAAGGTTTTATAAACATATGAAAGACAATAGCTTAAATATATTTAAAAAAAAAACTCTGGAAATCTGGAACAAATTTCTATCGAAGGAAGTGGGGAACGTTCCCTTCAGGCCCCCTCAGGTACCGCCAGTAGATTTAATACCAAGCAAACATAAAACTTTCAATCTTTTTTTAAATTTAAATGCGTTCTTCTGTTTTCTCACATTTGTTTGGGACTTCTGAATATTTACAAACTTTTAGATCTAAAAGAAACAGTTTATAAATCACTCTTGAAACTTTTATGTGATGCGTACCGGAAAAGTTGATCTACTTTCATTTTTGGATAAAAACTTTTACAAGAGAAAATATCGCGCCCGCTCCAGCTTTCCTTCTATGACACACACATCAAAAAGTGATTTATGAGCCCGTGATAAATCATAAATTTCGTCGAGCTGACAAGAAAGTGAATGGCGACTAAATCATCAGCGATTAGCCACATATATCTACACAACACCCATTTCACGACCGCGGTAGCAGCTAAACAAACGACGACGACGACGCTGACATCGGATCGATAACGATGGAAAAACAAGCCCACATCACTACATAAGTCATGCCTTCACGATGATTAATTACTGGAATCAGTCCTGGGCACGCATTAGTACAAATGTTGGACCTGGTCATCGTGACTGGAGTGAAAGAGCCGGCCAAAATCTCATTTACACTCTCGTCGAACGTCCATCATGTCCATGCCCGAAGCGTCGAAAGCGAAAGAAGAGGGGCCCATCAGGAGAGCGAGAAAAAAAAGAATGTAAATGGATAAATAAACAAATAAATAACAAACATCATTTATCAAAAAATATCCTAACTGTCAAAACTAACGGCATGTTAGGTCGGTTTCTCACTGCCTGCCAGAAGTGTGGCAGAAACCAGTGTGAATTATGGCCTGTTGTTCCTGCCGCTTAGTCGCGTTTGCACCATATTCTCCAGCCTGCTCTCCCTGGCCTCGCGGTGCGGCGGAGGAGGTGGCAATGGCCTTGTAGGGGAGAGCGACCGATAAAACTATGTATCGGTAGTGAGGCTTTTGTTTTCAATTTTTTTCAACGTAAAATTTCATCCGGGGGAGTTGTCAACTCAAACTAAAGCTCCAGTTACAGAATTATGATGAAGCGACGTTAGCAACGACGTTTTCGTTTGAACTCTTATTGTAGACAATTCTCTACAAAAATCTGATATGGATTTAATTCCTATTTTGACTAAAACATTCCACGGGGCTTCCCTATGTTTAGGGCTACTGATTTTTCACGGCCATAAATTGAAATTTCGCGGCATAAAAACCAAGTTGACTTAATAGCTGTTGGTTATTATTGCCATTCCAAACCACTAGTGTCTTTCTTTTATCTAAACTGAAATAAAAAAAAGTGCCAAATTCCTAAATTCTAGGAATTTTGCCTCCTTTCCTTATTAAGTAATCCAAAAAAACCTGATTACTAAATAAGGAAAAGTATTTGGTACTTTTTTTTCAGTGTACAAGGCAAGGACTTTGCCGCCCTAGGCTTCTAAGTGTATGAGAGTATGTCATGGAGCGATGGCGCCGAATACCGATATTTACATTTAGAAATTTTGAGCACCCACCGCGGGATTCAAACCGACGACCTCTGGATTGTGAATCCAGAGCGGGGTCCGATTGATCCTCGGGTGAGACAAATTCACGCATGGCAATTACAATACATTGGAATTTCAAAGGCAATTTCTCGATACTCTACATTATATAAATTTAACTTTTGTCCCTGATCACGAATCCGAATTCCGTTTTTGGATATCTCGTGACGGAGGGGCGGTACGACCCTTTTCATTTTTGAACATGCGAAAAAAGACACCGTCATCTGGGGTAAATCAGGACTACAGTCTGAATAGGGACAGCAGTATTGAGAGCATTTAATGGTTTTAAAATTGGAAATGGATGTAGGGTAGGGTAGACATCAATGAGACACTTTTGGTTTTTAACATTCAACGATTTTTGTATTTTTTTTCATCAGCGTGGTTTGATGAGCTTTTTGTTGCATTTACTTTCTATTAATGTGTTCTAACATTGACCAAAATATGGGATTGATATTACGTCTACAGCCCGAGTTATTCAACTGTCTCATTGCAGACGCACTTGGCAGGAACAATGAGACAGCTGGGGAACAATGAGACACTCTACGAAAATTAATAATTTTGTAGTAAAACATCATGTTTATGTATTGTTCCGTTGCAGGTAACTTGCCTTAATTATTTTAAAGGAATTTTACCAACTAGAAACTTTAATTAACAAAAGTTATACTAAAAAGTAATTTAAAAGTAATTTAAATTTTGTAAAATCCATATATTCATACCAAATAACTTTATATTTTTTTGTAAAATGGAGTTAAAATTCAATAAATATGCCAAAAATCACTTACAATTCATGTTTTGAAAGAACTACGTAGATTTTGATAGGTTTATTTAAGAAAAATAAAAGTGTCTCATATTTCCAATGTGCTGAAATGAGTGGGAAACAATGAGACAGCCCTGGATTCTGGGTATATTCTTAATTTTGGCCAAACCCAATGAAGGGACATTGTAGCCCAAAATCTAAAGAAATGATAGTTTTGGTGTTATAGGCAGCCAACGAGCGAAAAAGTTTTTTTGTCCGTAATTTACTTTTACACCACAAAATCAAACATTTATGAATAACTTTGCAAGGGAGCGTCCATAACCAAAGCCACTATTATGGCAGACGTGTATCCAGTAGACACACTTTTTCTCCAAATATGTGCCTGATTGGTTAAAACTACGTCTTGTGATAGCCATTTTATCATTGTTCCCCGTGTCTCATTGATGACTACTCTACCCTACACATTTTGTTGGTCTGAGTCTGTACTAACCGAAACCAACAACATTGTGCTACTACATGGTTAAAACTGTTGTCCCAATTCGCCCCAGTTGACGGCATGTTTTTCAATAATTTTCAGTCTGAAATGGTAATGAGATATAAATTTGGTTTCAAAGGGACTTTTATGTAAAATTGAACACCCGATTTGATAGCGTACCCGGAATTCCAGAAAAAAAGTTTTTTTCGTCGAAAAAATCACTAACAAAGTTAAAAAGTACATTAAATTTTCCTTAAAATGACATGTTCCAATTTTTTTTTACAGTTGAGTAACGGGAAATGGCTGAATGTTTAAACTTTTTTAGTTTTTAGTTTTGATGAATAATACTTTTTTCAGAATTCTGAGTACGCCATCAGATTGGGCGTCCAATTTTACTTAAAAGTCCCTTTGACACCAAATTTCTATCTCATCATTGTTTCAGGCTGCAAATTATTGGTCGTACTGCCCCTCCATCACGAGATATCAAAAAATGGACCTTGGATTCGTGATCAGGGACAAAAGTTACCTCTTAGGACAAAGAAGCCATTTTGCATCATTAGTTCGTTCATATAATTTTCCATACAAATTTGGTAATTTTGAATGTTTGGCCCGTTTGAAATGTTGGTCTTGATTTTAAATTTTTGAAAATATTTTTTTCGAAAAGATCGGAAGATTTCACGAATGTTTCATATTTTAACATTGTAAATCGGACCATTAGTTGCTGAGATATCGACATTAGAAAATGGTGGGTTGTTTGGGTGAGACTTAGAAAACATCAATTTTCCTGTTTTTTAAACCTTTGCCTGGAAATATCTCAGCAACTAAGGGTCGTATCAGCAAAGTTCCATAAAACAAAATATAGAGAATTTTCCTAGATTTTCAAAACTATTGCTTTCAAAGGTGGGCAAACATGGGCACTAATTTAAAAAAATGAAAAACTGCGACTATTTTCAAAAAAGTTTCCTAAAAATGGCTATAATTTGAAAACGGTGCACTTTATCAAAAATTCACCAAAGTACTTTTTGATTGCAAATTTGATTTTACATCGAAAAATGATGTTGAAAAATTTTTGCGACCAATATTTCGATTTTATGAAAAAATCTGTATTGATTCAAAAAATCATAGCTCGGTCAAAGATGTTTTGCCAATTCTGGAAATTTATGAAAAGTTGGCATTTGATGTCCTTTAAAACATATAAAAAAATAGTGTTTTTTTGCAAATCAAGTTTTAGTGACAAAAGTGAAATTAAAAATCACCAAATTTTTTTTACCGTATACGATTTTTTGTCAGTGTAGTCCATATCCATACCTACAACTTTGCCAAAGACACCAAATCGATCAAAATTTCCTTCAAAAGATACGGATTTTTGAATTTTCACATATCATGTTCGTATGGAAAATTAAATGAACGAACTAATGATGCAAAATGGCTTCTTTGGGCGTACCAACAAAGTTTCAGCCGGATTAAAAAATACAAAAATTAAAATTAAAGAAAAAAGACCGATTCCGTACAGAACTGCTCAGCGTTGAGTTAGCCGTGCGGGTTGGGGCGTGAGTTTAGGTAGCTGGATATGAAGTAAATTTCAACATAAACAGAGATAAAATTCAACATTTTTTCTGATAACAAATCTGTCATCATTCCCAGATGTAAATATTACAATGTATTTATTTTTAATGTGTGGTATACTAGCCCAGATAATGTATTATTGACATTTTACTGTAGACGTATCTCTCCTAGCTTTATGGCGTTATAGGCAGGGCAGACCATTCCACACGTATCTGCAGAGGTATGAATCAAAATGAATTTCAATCCCGTCCCGTGTAGCGCCACTTACACATACACACACGAGGAGCATTACGGCGGAAGTGCAAAAAGTGACAGTCACCAACAACGTGTTGTTGTGATGGTCCTCCACCACCACCACACCCTCCTCCTCAGACAGGAACTGTGGGGGTGTTTTCTGCCTGCCTGGCAAGTATCGTATTCCAGAGATTGTAAATTTTCGCAGCCTGTGCAAACCAGAAGGGAGGGAAAAAGGGGCGCGGTGCAGTTTCCCATTCCGGGGACTTTTTTTCCATAAGGTTTATCTATTTATCATCGTAATAAATATTTTATTTCACAGTGCATGGGTAAAAAAAATCTGTCGTTTATTGCAACAGCAAACGATTTTTCAGCATTTCGAGGAAAAACTAACGCCATAAAACATGATACTGGAGTAAAAATATAAATTAAAATAAAACCATTATGGCAGAGCGGTGCGGCGAATGGAGGATAATAACTATATATCATTTTTAGCTATTAAATTCAAAAAGTGTTTGTGTGCGGGTAAGGATTTCATATTTATGGCTTTTTTAGTTGAAGCCCGCCACGAAATAAGAACCTATAATATTACTTTCTTTTCACGCAACGGATCAGTTTTGCAACCCTTTTGCACAATTTCCTATCCTTTCAGGGGCAGTCTTTTGTGTCATCTGTTGTCCAGAAAGTGGCTGCAAAGGAAGTTCGAGATACCAGAAAGGAAGAATGGGAAAAAAACCCTTACCACTCATAAAACATGGCATCTAGCAAAGGTGGTAAATGGGAAAATTCAGTCTGTGCTGCTCATAACGATCGGGAACGAATTTGATGATTTATTTAATCCAATTATCTTAATGACGCAGGACATAAATTTGAAAATCAAATAAAATCTCACACCGTCTGGGCCGTGACAGGCTAGACCAGGCTGGCAGAAGCTTTCATCTTCTGGCTGAATTGATTTCACTGACTTATCCCTTAGGGGGTTTTCCAGCGAGGTGGTAGGGTGTCTCTCTTTGCATTTGCACCCTTCAGCTCGTTTGAGATTTGTGTTTGCTTTTGGACGATTGTTACAATTGTTACGGATTCATTTCGAATTTTTACAGGGGATTTTGTGGTTTACTCGTAGATTGAGTGAGACCCTCGTCAGCAGGGTGAACCCCTACCAGTTAGGCCACCAGCCGAGCATGGTTAGGGCAGATCATCCCGGGCCACGTTGTTGGCAGCCAAAAATCACTTCAATCATCGCAACCAAACAGAGAGAAGGGGAACAAAGTTGCACTGCGGACGTCGCATAAACCCGTTTATATCCGCAAATAATTGCCTCAATTTTTCAGCCATTAGTTTCACGTCTAGAATAAATATTCGGATTGTCGGGAGTGGGCCATATCCGGAGGGCACGCAAACATCCGTTGCGAGCAGAATTATGATGACGAGCGAGCGCAATTTATTATTGTCGGTAGGATTTGCAGTTGAGTTTGATTGCGAGGCGCATACGTGTGACATGTGGCCTGGCACTAATTCAGTGAGATACCGAATGTTGATTTGATCGATGACCCGCAGAATTGGGCATTAGAGAAGTGGAAAATTGTTTTGTGGAACGATTTTTCTGCGTGAAAGGAGATTGATGAAATGTGATTTTTTTTAACTATTCGCTGAGTATTTTGCTGAGCACATTAAAATAAAAATATTGGGCAAGTCTGATATTTGGCGCCATAAAAAAGGGTTTTTCCCGGAAATTTTCGGGTGCATCGCAGTATTTCGTCGAAGGATTCAGAGCAAATATTTTTTTGAAGATTTTATACGATACTTCTTCAGAAAAGTCGCTGAAAATAGATGGATTCGAGTGATATCCATCAAATTTCTTATGAATATGTCTTGAGGTACTCTCAATTACATATTTGACCTTTAAAATTTTTCCAATCCAAATTTACCAGATTTCAAGCTTTCTTTGAAATTACTACGTATTCGTAAATTTGGGGTACGTTTTTAGGTGGGAAAAGTTATCCTACGGATGGTTATCCTAGGAATAATTTATAGCGCTATGGCGGCCATCTTTATGGCATGCGGGATAACTTGTCATGGTTATCCCAGGAACAATTTTTAAGAGAGATTCCAAAAAATCAAAAAAACGAACAATTAACATTACCTGGACATGTTTCTTGGCAAAACTTAATGCCCTACATTCCTGGAGTATGAAAATTTGGATGTGAATGAAAAAAAATCCAGAAATATTTGAACTTCAAATATTTTAATTCAAATATTCAATAAATTTGAAAATCCTTCTAGGATGGGACTCTGGGTCATTTCCTGGACATGTATTTTGGTAAAACTTGTTGCCCTACATTCCTTGAGCATAAAAATACAACTTGGCATGAGGCCATGTGGAGGAAAAAAATTCCAGAAATATTTGAACTTCAAATATTTTAATTCAAATATTCAATAAATTTGAAAATCCTTCTAGGATGGGACTCTGGCTCATTTCCTGGACATGTATTTAGGCAAAACTTGTTGCCCTACATTCCTTGAGCATAAAAATGCAACTTGGCATGAGGCCATGTGGAGGAAAAATATTCCAGAAATATTTGAACATCAAATATTTTAATTCAAATATTCAATAAATTTGAAAATCCTTCTAGGATGGGACTCTGGGTCATTTCCTGGACATGTATTTTGGTAAAACTTGTTGCCCTACATTCCTTGAGCATAAAAATATAACTTGGCATGACGCCATGTGGAGGAAAAAAATTCCAGATATATTTGAACTTCGAATATTTTAATTCAAATGTTCAATAAATTTGAAAATCCTTCTAGGATGGGACTCTGGGTCATTTCCTGGACATTTAGTTAGGCGAAACTTAATGCCCTACATTCCTTGAGCATAAACATAAAACTTGGAATGAGGCCATGTGGAGACAAAAAATTCCAGAAATATTTGAACTTAAAATATTTTAATTCAAATATTCAATAAATTTGAAAATCCTTCTAGGATGGGACTCTGGGTCATTTCCTGGACATGTATTTTGGTAAAAATTGTTGCCCTACATTCCTTGAGCATAAAATACAACTTGGCATGAGGCCATGTGAAGAAAAAAAATTCCAGAAATATTTGAACTTCAAATATTTTAATTCAAATATTCAATAAATTTGAAAATCCTTCTAGGATGGGACTCTGGGTCATTTCCTGGACATGTATTTTGGTAAAACTTGTTGCCCTACATTCCTTGAGTATAAAAATACAACTTGGCATGAGGCCATGTGGAGGAAAAATATTCCAGAAATATTTGAACTTCAAATATTTTAATTCAAATATTCAATAAATTTGAAAATCCTTCTAGGATGGGACTCTGGGTCATTTCCTGGACATGTACTGCCGTTCTACGCATAAATGTCCCATGTCATTTTTTGACGATTTTGACTTTATGACATTTTAAAGTTTAGTTTGACGTGTACTTTAAGAAAAACACATAAAATCTAGTACTTTGTTCAGAAACTCATTAAAAAACACCAAGTATGTTTGTTCCATCGTTGAACTTCTACGCATAATTGTCCCATCAAGTTTTTTCTTACATGGAATCATTAGTTTTACGAAGCATTATGTCTTGTTTACCTGTTGTATATCAAGAAAATCACAAATGAGGGTGATACACTGCTAACGGGGGCAATTAGGGACACATAGGGCAAATAGGAACCTACGGGACAATTATGCGTAGAAACACAGAAATCGGTCGGAAAATTTCAATCGCGTTTTTCTCAGTTGCACTCTTTTGAACATGGGACAATTATGCGTAGAACGGCAGTGTAGTTAGGCAAAACTAGTTGCCCTACATTCCTTGAGCATAAACATAAAACTTGGCATGACGCCATGTGGAGGAAAAAAATTCCAGAAATATTTGAACTTCGAATATTTTAATTCAAATGTTCAATAAATTTGAAAATCCTTGTAGGATGGGAGTCTGGCTCATTTCCTGGACATGTATTTAGGCAAAACTTGTTGCCCTACATTCCTTGAGCATAAAAATATAACTTGGCATGGCGCCATGTGGAGGAAAAAAATTCCAGATATATTTGAACTTCGAATATTTTAATTCAAATATTCAATAAATTTGAAAATATATAAAATATATATGGAATTTTTTTCCTCCACAAGGCCTCATACCAAGTTTTATTTTTATGCTCAAGGAATATAGGGCAACAAGTTTTAAAATACATGTCAGAAAATGAGCCAGAGTCCCATCTTAGAAGGATTTTCAAATTTATTGAATATTTGAATTAAAATATTTGAAGTTCAAATATTTCTGGAATATTTTTCCTCCACATGGCCTCATGCCAAGTTGTATTTTTATGCTCAAGGAATGTAGGGCAACATGTTTTGCTAAAATACATGTCCAGGAAATGACCCAGAGTCCCATCCTAGATGGATTTTAAAATTTATTGAATATTTGAATTAAAATATTTGAAGTTCAAATATTTCTGGAATATTTTTCCTCCACATGGCCTCATGCCAAGTTGTATTTTTATGCTCAAGGAATGTAGGGCAACATGTTTTGCCAAAATACATGTCCAGGAAATGAGCCAGAGTCCCATCCTAGAAGGATTTTCAAATTTATTGAATATTTGAATTAAAATATTTTAAGTTCAAATATTTCTGGAATATTTTTCCTCCACATGGCCTCATTCCAAGTTGTATTTTTATGCTCAAGGAATGTAGGGCAACAAGTTTTACAAAAATACATGTCCAAGAAATGAGCCAGAGTCCCATCTTAGAAGGATTTTAAAATTTATTGAATATTTGAATTAAAATATTTGAAGTTCAAATATTTCTGGAATATTTTTCCTCCACATGGCCTCATGCCAAGTTGTATTTTTATGCTCAAGGAATGGAGGGCAACATGTTTTGCCAAAATACATGTCCAGGAAATGACCAAATCCCATCCTAGATGGATTTTAAAATTTATTGAATATTTGAATTAAAATATTTGAAGTTCAAATATTTCTGGATATTTTTCCTCCACATGGCATGCCAAGTTGTATTTTTATGCTCAGAAATGTATGGCAACATGTTTTGCCAAATACATGTCAGGAAATGAGCCAGAAGTCCCATCCTAGAAGGATTTTCAAATTTATTGAATATTTGAATTAAATATTTGAAGTTCAAATATTTCTGGAATTTTTTCCACATGGCCTCATTCCAAGTTTTATGTTTATACTCCAGGAATGTAGGGCAACAATTTTGCCAAACATGTCAGAAAATGACAGATTCCCATCCCAGAAGGACAAATTTATTGAATTTTTGAATTAAAATATTCGAAGTTCAAATATTTCTGGAATTTTTCCTCCATGGCCTCATGCCAGTATTTTTATGCTCTAGGAATGTAGGGCAACAAGTTTTACAAATACATGTCAGGAAATGACCAGAGTCCCATCTTAGAAGGATTTTCAAATTTATTGAATATTTGAATTAAAATATTTGAAGTTCAAATATTTCTGGAATTTTTTCCTCCACATGGCCTCATGCCAAGTTGTATTTTTATGCTCAAGGAATGTAGGGCAACATGTTTTGCCAAAATACATGTCAGGAAATGACAAGAGTCCCATCCTAGAAGGATTTTCAAATTTATTGAATATTTGAATTAAAATATTTGAAGTTCAAATATTTCTGGAATATTTTCCTCCACATGGCCTCATGCCAAGATGTATTTTATGCTCAAGGAATGTAGGGCAACATGTTTTGCAAAATACATGTCCAGGAAATGACCCAGAGTCCCATCCTAGAAGGATTTTCAAATTTATTGAATATTTGAATTAAAATATTTGAAGTTCAAATATTTCTGGAATATTTTTCCTCCACATGGCCTCATGCCAAGTTGTATTTTTATGCTCAAGGAATGTAGGGAAACATGTTTTGCCAAAATACATGTCCAGGAAATGAGCCAGAGTCCCATCTTAGAAGGATTTTCAAATTTATTGAATATTTGAATTAAAATATTTGAAGTTCAAATATTTCTGGAATATTTTTCCTCCACATGGCCTCATGCCAAGTTGTATTTTTATGCTCAAGGAATGTAGGGCAACATGTTTTGCCAAAATACATGTCCAGGAAATGACCCAGAGTCCCATCCTAGAAGGATTTTCAAATTTATTGAATATTTGAATTAAAATATTTGAAGTTCAAATATTTCTGGAATATTTTTCCTCCACATGGCCTCATGCCAAGATGTATTTTTATGCTCAAGGAATGTAGGGCAACATGTTTTGCCAAAATACATGTCCAGGAAATGAGCCAGAGTCCCATCCTAGAAGGATTTTCAAATTTATTGAATATTTGAATTAAAATATTTGAAGTTCAAATATTTCTGGAATATTTTTCCTCCACATGGCCTCATTCCAAGTTTTATGTTTATACTCCAGGAATGTAGGGCAACAAGTTTTGCCTAAACACACGTCCAGAAAATGACCCAGATTCGCATCCCAGAAGGATTTTTAAATTTATTGAACTTTTGAATTAAAATATACGAAGTTCAAATATATCTGGATTTTTTTTCCTCCACATGGCGTCATGCCAAATTATATTTTTATGCTCAAGGAATGTAGGGCAACAAGTTTTGCCTAAATACATGTCCCAGAAATGACCCAGAGTCCCATCCCAGAAAAATTTGTTAATTTATTGATTTTTTTGAATTAAAATATTTGAAGTTCAAATATTTCTGGAATATTTTTCCTCCACATGGCCTCATGCCAAGTTGTATTTTTATGCTCAAGGAATGTAGGGCAACAAGTTTTACCAAAATACATGTCCAGGAAATGACCCAGAGTCCCATCCTTGAAGGATTTTAAAATTTATTGAATATTTGAATTAAAATATTTGAAGTTCAAATATTTCTGGAATATTTTTCCTCCACATGGCCTCATGCCAAGATGTATTTTTATGCTCAAGGAATGTAGGGCAACATGTTTTGCCAAAATACATGTCCAGGAAATGAGCCAGAGTCCCATCCTAGAAGGATTTTCAAATTTATTGAATATTTGAATTAAAATATTTGAAGTTCAAATATTTCTGGAATTTTTTTCCTCCACATGGCCTCATGCCAAGTTGTATTTTTATGCTCAAGGAATGTAGGGCAACAAGTTTTGCCTAAATACATGTCCCAGAAATGACCCAGAGTCCCATCCCAGAAAAATTTGTTAATTTATTGATTTTTTTGAATTAAAATATTTGAAGTTCAAATATTTCTGGAATATTTTTCCTCCACATGGCCTCATGCCAAGTTGTATTTTTATGCTCAAGGAATGTAGGGCAACAAGTTTTACCAAAATACATGTCCAGGAAATGACCCAGAGTCCCATCCTTGAAGGATTTTCAAATTTATTGAATATTTGAATTAAAATATTTGAAGTTCAAATATTTCTGGAATATTTTTCCTCCACATGGCCTCATGCCAAGTTGTATTTTTATGCTCAAGGAATGTAGGGCAATATTTTTTGCCAAAATACATGTCCAGAAAATGAGCCATAGTCCCATCCTACAGGGCCGTGCACAGGATTTTCGAAAGGGGAGGGTTTTCTCGAAAGGGGCGCATGGGGTGCTTGTTTAGATTGCGAAAGGGCGCTAACAGTCAATCTTTAAACTCAATAAATAATACTTTGGTACAAGGGTGGCTCACTTCGAATGCATTCTAATGCATTTTACACATTCGATGGGAATTCAGTGGACATTCAGTGTACATTTTTTCCCATGCATTTTATTTTACAAATTGCACCTAATTTACATTTAATGCACGTAAAATGCTTATTCGATGCACATTTATTCCTAATTGGTTCCATTTTCTTTTCCTTCCAGATTGATATTGAGCAGTGTCTAGTATCACAGGATGGATAAACGAGAAATAGTCGACCGTTTTTGGCAGCGCATGGGCAAGCTGATTGGCATCATTCCTTGGCGCGTTATCAGCATCATGGACTTGCTCGAGCTGTCTGGTTCGGATGCGCTGGCCGAGGTGAAGGACTGGGGTACGGCGATCAATGCAACCATCCAGACTGAAGGTCAAGCAATTTACGATGAGGGTATCGAGCGAAAGACTGTAACGGTCTCTAAATTTGACATTTTTGGACGTCATGCAACTAGTTTGGATAAATTTGAGCTAACGGCTGGAGAAGTCCACCATTCAACGAATAGCCAAATCAGTCCAAGAGAATGGGATCTTACGCTTCATACATGGCAACGAGGCTAATCACGAGGCTGGGCAAGAACAAATCCCCGAGGTCGATGATATTGTTGCACCCATTGTAACACCAGGTGAAATACAAAAATCACTTATAAAACGTTTGGCTACCTATTATGGAACTCGTCCTGGCACTGGCATCAAAATGGACGATTTCAATAACTTAGCCGTGCGCATAACAGAACAAGCCCCCAACAGGGTGGCAGTCAAAGCTGATTGCGTTTTGAAATGTGGAAGGTCGGTTGTATGCATTCAAACCGGACGTACATGGGCTGTGTCCAACTACGTCCAGCATATAACCAGGGTGCATCAGGTTCGCAAATCTGACTGTATTGCACACCACACTCGAAGTCGTCGGAATCGTTCAAATCGAAACCGACGCAATACAAGGGTTGATGATTTTACAGCTGCCTTTCGAAATTACGCTGAAAGTGACGGCTCCGACGAATCCTATGCTCCCGAAGAAGCAAACTCGATCAGCTCAACCGGAAGTTATACTACCGTAGAAGAGCACGAGTTGGAGAATCTCGACACCACTCACGATCGAGACGAGGACGACGACGACCAGGACGACGACGACCAGGACGACGACGACCAGGACGACGCCGACCAGGCCGACGCCGACCAGGACAACGATGACGACCAGAACATCGAGGTGAGGCAGCCAAAGACACCGAGGCATCCAGTGAACAAACTGTCAGATCGCCCGAAACCACAGTGCAACCTGTTGTCACTGCACAGCCTGATGGGCCCAAGGGAAGAAAGAGGGGACCAAAAGTAGCTAGCATCATTGAACAGTTCTCACCTCAACCAGAATGCAGCTACCGTTCAAGACAAAGTTCGGGAAACTAGAAGCGCGGAGCAGCGAGGCCAACTGCTCCGTGTCGTCTAACAGGGCTGCATATCCAATGCTTCAGCATTATCGAACAATTGCTAAAAAGCAAGCCCAACACGAACGTCGTGGTGTACGTTACACGGATGAGGAAAAGGATATTGGACTGTATAACTACATGATGGCTGGCAAGAGGTACCACAAATTCCTTGTTGGGAACTTGCCCGTCATCAGCCGAAGCACTCTATCAAGGCACTTGAAGGCTAGCACAAAGTGTATAGATGAAGGTAAGCTATTCAATTGGGCTTTACTTGTAACCCTGTAACGATTTATTTATCTATTTCAGGCCAAATCGATGTAGCGGGTTTGAAGCAGTACTTACTTCAAAACGGTTATCCGTTGGAAGTTATGCTGTCAGAGGATGGAACCAGAGTTATGCAGCAAGTGCAGTATGATTCTAGATCAAACACGATAACTGGATGTGTTGCACCACTGGACAAGACTGGACTGCCGACGCAAGCCTACTTCAACGCGTCAAATGCCAATGAGGTGGTCGAAAAACTGGAGAAATGCGCACTGGCAAGCACTGCTTATGTCCAACTCGCTACTCCCTTGGTACCAAACGCTGCGCCCTATGTACTGTTCTACATGGCCACTGACAACAAGTTTAATCACATACATGTCATTAAACGTTGGGCTCACACGATCAAAACACTCCAAGCCAATGGAATTGCTGTCTTAGGCATCGCTTCAGATGGAGCCACACCTTTGCTAAGCGCCATGATCAACGTGACGAAGTTTACACCAGAATCCTCACTGGGTGAATTGTTTGCTATTGCATTTGACCAGTTGGTAATCTGCTTCCAAGATAGTCTACATATCTTGAACAATATCCGTCGCCGGCTGTTTAAACTGCCGGGAACCTTAGCACTAGGGCACAAGCATCCCTCAATTAGTCATCTCGAGCATCTTGTTAAATATTTCCACAAGAACATGCATGGACTCACCTCGGCTGACCTCAACCCGACTGATCTGATGAGTTTCAATCCAACTCAGAAGATAATGAACGAAACCACCATCAACTTCATGGAGGCAAATGTTCCCGGTAGTGAAGGAACAGTGGCGCTTTTGCGGTACATGCGTGCCATGTATCGAGCCTTCACGGATAAGTCTATTACTCCGCTGGAACGGATATCTATGTGCTGGTATGGTTGTTTTTAAATTCTTAACCTGACTTAACCTAAACATACAATATATTCTTATACTTGCAGGGAAACATTACTCTTCATGAGGGCTTGGAGGAATTGGACATTGCGGCATGAACGAACAAATGCGCAGTGCATAACGGCCAACGCGTACGCTTGTCTCGAGCTCAACGCCCATGGCCTTGTGCTTGCTGTCCGTAGCTGCCGCGATCGTCGTCATCCAGAGCAATTCCTGGTTACCCACTACGGAAGTCAACATGTGGAAGGGGCGTTTCGAAGTCTGCGTTCTATGACAACCATGTATCACACACAGACTAATTTTACATTTAAGGAACTGAGCGAAAAGTTGCGTAGGGTGCACATGTTGCAGCAAATTGAATACCGAAACAGGGAAAGATACCATTTTCCAAACCAAGGTCGTAGTCAGGAAACGTCACCTTACCTACCCACTGATTTTGAGATCAAAACTGCTATTAACGATGCTCAAGCGGCCGTCTCTAGGGTACTGGAAACCCTTGGGATACCGAGGGCAGAGCAGTCATATACCTGCTCGCTTAAAGAGACGGGAGCGTCCACTTGGGAGGCCTACACCGACGAGAATAGGTCGGAGTGCGAGGCAGGCCAGGAGGTCGATCAAACGATCGGCTCTCCTTGCCCTCGAGTGTTCGAAGCTAAAAAACTATTTATTAATTTCACTGGAAGAGTTCAATTGCGTGATAGCACGACCGACAAAGACACTTACTTAGTCAGGGATGAAGAGGGCATTGTTCGTCG
This sequence comes from Culex quinquefasciatus, assembly GCF_015732765.1. Taxonomy (NCBI): domain Eukaryota; kingdom Metazoa; phylum Arthropoda; class Insecta; order Diptera; family Culicidae; genus Culex; species Culex quinquefasciatus. Next base: position 116,963,707 of record NC_051862.1, read on the forward strand.
ATTTACTAAGGCCAGTGTAATATCTATGCTCACCGAGGGTAGGTACCGCGGGACTATGGCGCGTGTCAGAAGATTTAAACAGCACACTATCAATCGCGCACCGCGTGGCCGCAGTCTCTGCGACCCCGCTAGCGCAGTAGCGATTAGTATAATCTTTGTACCAATAATTAGCTAAATACATACTCCACTCTAGTGTTCTATTTATTATTTGCTCATGTCACTTAACCTATCCCGAAGTCTTCCGAAGAAGATTTGCCCGAGGACTGGTAGTAACCTATGTTGTGGTTACTTCCAGTACTCGGGCATTTTTCTAAAGAATATTTTACCCCTGAATGTAGGCAATAGAAAATCCATACGCCTTGTTTGCTCTAAGATAGTGGCCCGTCTTCAATTCACTGTACAAGCCCACATCCACACGGAGGCGGACGACGTACGAGAGCGTTGGCCCCTTGCGAGCAACTCCACCGATCCACCGATCCACCGTACAAGTCCTCGTCCACACGGACGGCGGACGACGTGCGAGAGAAAGAGATTCAGCTCTTGTCGAGCTAGGCAGCAAGTCCCTAGTCCCTCTCTCTAGAGGTAGAACCCGTGAGAGAGCGCGACGGCACACTCTCAAAGAGCGAGACCCGAACCCAGGCTCAGGCTCAGCCAGGGCAGTCTCCGGCCAAGACGGAGTCATAGTCATAGTCCTCTCAAAGAGCGAGACCCGAACCCAGGCTCAGGCTCAGCCAGGGCAGTCTCCGGCCAAGACGGAGTCATAGTCATAGTCCGCGTGTACGGTGGCCCCGTCTACGGACACGAGAGAGGACGCGTACCGCACACCGCTGCCCGTCCTAGCGTACGCGTGTATGGTGGCCCCGTCTACGGGCACGAGAGAGGACGCATACCGCACACCGCTGCCCGTCCTAGCGTACGCGTGTATGGTGGCCCCGTCTACGGGCACGGAAGAGGACCCGCAGAGCATGCCTACCTTCGGGGGAAGCCATCTTTATCGGTTCCGGGCGGAAAGAGGGCGGGGCCGGACTCCCGGGGGGGGGGTCCGGGGACACTCGTCCAACATCGGTCCACATGTCCGCTGGCACGGTGGCCCGATTTACCCCGACTTGCCATAGACGCGGTCGACGGATCATTTTTTTCCATGCAATTTTTTGGTCGACTGTTGTGAAACGCACTGCTTTCTCGTACCTATAGGGAAGTCAAGTTTGGTGATGAGGTAGTTCATGAGCGTATATGGAAATTACATCATCGAACCGGGAACGTCATACACGGTTCTGCGGAGTGGTGTCAATTTTTCGATGATGAGGTCGTTCATGCGCGTATATGGAAATTACACCATCGAACCGGGAACGTCATACGCGGTTCTGCGGAGTGGTGCGCACTCGGAGATGCATGCACGTATCTACCACCGAGAGCGCGCTACAATTCAGACCGGTCCCACCGTATGAGCGTACGCCCGCTGAGACTACCCGGCTGGGACGGTACATTGAGGTGAGTCGGGTGCACTCTGACTCATGAGTCGATATGAGGGCTGTCGTGTGCGTATATGGAAATTACACCATCGAACCGGGAACGTCATACGCGGTTCTGCGGAGTGGTGCGCACTCGGAGATGCATGCACGTATCTACCACCGAGAGCGCGCTACAATTCAGACCGGTCCCACCGTATGAGCGTACGCCCGCTGAGACTACCCGGCTGGGACGGTACATTGAGGTGAGTCGGGTGCACTCTGACTCATGAGTCGATATGAGGGCTGTCGTGTGCGTATATGGAAATTATACCATCGAACCAGGAGCGTCATGCGCGGTTATGCGGAGCGGTGCGCACTCGGAGATGCATGCACGTATCTACCCCCGAGAGCGCGCGCTTGGCGCTGTGGCTATGGTGAGAGGTGGTGCGACACGACGGAAAGAGGAATGGGAGAGGTTCGGCTGTGAGGTGATGTTTGAGCGAGACCGTGTTTTGTTAACATGAACGTCATACGGCTACCCCGCTGCTAGTCGGCGATCGTAGCGAGTATTATGTGTTCTTAAGGGGAGGCGCGCTGCAAGTTCTGCAGCGCTTGCCGCACACGAAACGAATGGGAATCTTTTGACGATTGTATTGCGCGCATGATACGACATCGAGGAACAACGTCTTACGATGGAAGAGCGTTGTGGTGAGGTTGGAAGAGTGAGGTAATTTCCATTACACACAACACACTATATGAGACGGTGGTGCGCGCGGACCCTCGCCTGGTCCCGGACCACTCATGCCCGCATAGCGTGCTAGCGTGATAATGTAATGTTGACGTATTCTGGTTGATCCTACCAGTAGTATACGCTTGTCTCAAAGGTTAAGCCATGCATGTCTAAGTACAAACAGTTTTAATGTGAAACCGCATAAGGCTCAGTATAACAGCTATAATTTACAAGATCATTCACCTAGTTACTTGGATAACTGTGGAAAATCTAGAGCTAATACATGCAATATGCAGGGACCTCGCGGAACCTGTGCAATTATTAGTCAAACCGATCGTCCTTCGTGACGCTTGAGTTGAAATCTGGATAATTTTGTTGATCGCATGGTCTCGCACCGGCGACAGATCTTTCAAATATCTGCCCTATCAACTATTGATGGTAGTATAGAGGACTACCATGGTTGCAACGGGTAACGGGGAATCAGGGTTCGATTCCGGAGAGGGAGCCTGAGAAATGGCTACCACATCCAAGGAAGGCAGCAGGCGCGTAAATTACCCAATCCCGGCACGGGGAGGTAGTGACGAGAAATAACAATATAAGACTCTTTATGATGTTTTATAATTGGAATGAACCGAGCATACATCCTTCGGTAAGGATCAAGTGGAGGGCAAGTCTGGTGCCAGCAGCCGCGGTAATTCCAGCTCCACTAGCGTATATTAAAATTGTTGCGGTTTAAACGTTCGAAGTTTATTATTGTCCAACACGGGTGCTACTCCTAATGATGGTAGTAGGTCACTGGATTGTTGCGACTCTAAGACTGGGTGCCTATATGGTGGCGCTTGCCTATCAGGTACAGTGTTTTCACCAACCCAGCTGAGATTACCTTGAACAAATTAGAGTGCTTCAAGCAGGCCAATCAATGGCCGCGAATATTTTTGCATGGAATAATGGAATATGACCTCGGTCTTACGTTTCGTTGGTTTGTAATCAGATCAAGAGGTAATGATTAACAGAAGTAGTTGGGGGCATTAGTATTACGGCGCGAGAGGTGAAATTCGTAGACCGTCGTAAGACTAACTAAAGCGAAAGCATTTGCCATGGATGCTTTCATTAATCAAGAACGAAAGTTAGAGGATCGAAGGCGATAAGATACCGCCCTAGTTCTAACCGTAAACTATGCCAATTAGCAATTGGGAGACGCTACATCATGGTGCTCTCAGTAGCTTCCGGGAAACCAAAATTAGGTTCCGGGGGAAGTATGGTTGCAAAGTTGAAACTTGAAGGAATTGACGGAAGGGCACCACCAGGAGTGGAGCCTGCGGCTTAATTTGACTCAACACGGGAAAACTTACCAGGTCCGAACTTATTGAGGTAAGACAGATTAATAGCTCTTTCTCCAAATTAAGGGTAGTGGTGCATGGCGACTCAATCAAATTAAATAGAACGCTATCAGCAGTCAGATGTTGATCCCGTCGGCCGGATGGGCACGTCGGCCGTTCGCACGGTCGTGCGCGATCCATCCACCGGCGGTGTAGTGTGACCTGATAATACATCAACTCATTGAGGTTGATAATCTGCTTGTGATGAGCAAAATGAGATTGAGCGATCCGTGATGCCCTTAGATGTTCTGGGCTGCACGCGCGCTACAATGTGAGCAGCAGCGTGTACCCTACGCCGAAAGGCGCGGGAAATCACTGAAATGCTCATTTAGTCGGGATTATGGATTGAAATGGTCCATATGAACCTGGAATTCCCAGTAAGTGCTGGTCAATAGCTAGCGTTGATTACGTCCCTGCCCTTTGTACACACCGCCCGTCGCTACTACCGATGGATTATTTAGTGAGGTCTTTGAAGGTGAACATTTGCTAGTCCTTCCCGGATTACATTTGAATCGCTGAAGTTGACCGAACTTGATGATTTAGAGGAAGTAAAAGTCGTAACAAGGTTTCTGTAGGTGAACCTGCGGAAGGATCATTACAAAGCTTCACGTATCTCTGGAGCGTGATGTGTTGTTTTGTATCACCCATTCGAGAGCACCAGTGTCGACAAGTTCGGCACATACTCATCAATCGGGTGAACGACCTGGCTGGTCAGCCTATATCGCGGTACCGAGCGCAAACGTGTGCGGCAGGTTCGTCCTATGTCCGCGTATACCACATGCGCTACCACCGGTTCGCGTGGTCCGTACACTCACGTACGGTGCGGCTGATCATCCGCGCACAATACTGTGCAACCCATTAAACAGTGTTTCTTGTTTGACCATACCCATGACAAAGCAGAAGGCAGTCGTATGGCTACCCTGCGAAAAGACCGTAAATGCTAAGCTAAGGCACGTACTATTTGAACGCTAACGAGTCGAATTCAACCAAGCAGTAGAGGTACGGCTTCAGTTGGTTCGATTCCCGGTGATAGAGTCCTACGACTCTATCGCTGCATGAGTACACCAGTGCTGTTACGCGAGGCAAATGCTTGGAAACGCATGAGCACGTACTATTTGAACGCTAACGAGTCGAATTCAACCAAGCAGTAGAGGTACGGCTTCAGTTGGTTCGATTCCCGGTGATAGAGTCCTACGACTCTATCGCTGCATAAGTACACCAGTGCTGTTACGCGAGGCAAATGCTTGGAAACGCATGAGCACGTACTATTTGAACGCTAACGAGTCGAATTCAACCAAGCAGTAGAGGTACGGCTTCAGTTGGTTCGATTCCCGGTGATAGAGTCCTACGACTCTATCGCTGCATGAGTACACCAGTGCTGTTACGCGAAGCAAATCATCGGTAATAACGTCAGAGGTAAGGTGAACTTTGTAGTTGCAGCACTGGAGTGACGAGTTTGTCATTCAGGCACTACAGGTTCATGGTCGATTTTGAACGCAACACAGCTGTGCTACCACTGACAATTGATTCCACATCGGTTGCTCAGAGCACAGTACCTGAGGGTTCGTCGTTTGACAAAGCATGTGAAATGACCTCCTTTCGTCGCCAGCAGTCGAGTACCCAGTACTCTTCCCCTGCTGGCATCCCGACGGTTGGATCTCACAGCGCGTCAGATATGCGAAGCCTTCAGCGTGTTAAGAGGTAGGTGATATGATAGTGATCATATCACTAGGAGGACACGGCAACAGGGCACGGCATGGAACACAACACAGCTGTGCTACCACTGACAATTGATTCCACATCGGTTGCTCAGAGCACAGTACCTGAGGGTTCGTCGTTTGACAAAGCATGTGAAATGACCTCCTTTCGTCGCCAGCAGTCGAGTACCCAGTACTCTTCCCCTGCTGGCATCCCGACGGTTGGATCTCACAGCGCGTCAGATATGCGAAGCCTTCAGCGTGTTAAGAGGTAGGTGATATGATAGTGATCATATCACTAGGACACGGCAACAGGGCACGGCACCAGGGCACGGCATTGAACGCAACACAGCTGTGCTACCACTGACAATTGATTTTCACATCAATTGCTCAGAGCACAGTACCTGAGGGTTCGTCGTTTGACAAAGCATGTGAGATGTACCTCCTTTCGTCGCCAGCAGTCGAGTACCTAGTACTCGTTCCCTGCTGGCATCCCGACGAATGATCTCATAGCGCGTCAGACACGCGAAGCCTTCGGCGTGTTAAGAAATGATCTAATAGTGATCATATCACACGGCACGGCATTGAACGCAACACAGCTGTGCTACCACTGACGATTGATTCCACATCGGTTGCTCAGAGCACAGTACCTGAGGGTTCGTCGTTTGACAAAGCATGTGAGATGTACCTCCTTTCGTCGCCAGCAGTCGAGTACCTAGTACTCGTTCCCTGCTGGCATCCCGACGAATGATCTCATAGCGCGTCAGACACGCGAAGCCTTCGGCGTGTTAAGAAATGATCTAATAGTGATCATATCACACGGCACGGCATTGGACGCAACACAGCTGTGCTACCACTGACGATTGATTCCACATCGGTTGCTCAGAGCACAGTAACCCTAGGGGTTCGTTGTGAAATTACCTCCTTTCGTCGCCAGCAGTCGAGTACCCAGTACTCTTCCCTGCTGGCATCCCGACGATTGGATCTCACAGCGCGTCAGATATGCGAAGCCTTAGTGAACTAGGCACGCTCTGCACTGCAGGGCGTGCCTTTTTGCCCCAGATGCCAGTGGTTTCAGGAAAGGAATTGCGAGTTGGTGAAAGGTTATACCTTGATCCGCTCAGGTTGCCTTTCCGAGCTCGAATGGTTTGCTCCGATTCGACGGGTACGTTGTGCTCGTCGTGTCGTTGAAGAGTAAGTGGGTTCCCTTTTTTATGCTATTTTCGTGCCCCCGAAAGTATGCAACAAACATGACAGTAGGTAGCGTTGACTACGCATACCCATGACATGAATAAGCACTGCCAGCTCGTGCTACCGCGGATCCAAGGCCTTGCGACCTTCGATATCAATTGGTAATAGTTGAACCCGGACAATGATGCATGGAGGGAACGTGGGAGGGCCATGTTTAAGAATGTGGAGGGTCTCTAACCCAGGCTTTCTAGACAAATATGTCCAACGGACTACATGACAGTAGGTAGCGTTGACTACGCATACCCATGACATGAATAAGCACTGCCAGCTCGTGCTACCGCGGATCCAAGGCCTTGCGACCTTCGATATCAATTGGTAATAGTTGAACCCGGACAATGATGCATGGAGGGAACGTGGGAGGGCCATGTTTAAGAATGTGGAGGGTCTCTAACCCAGGCTTTCTAGACAAATATGTCCAACGGACTACATCGATGAATTGAGATGCGTAAACATTAATTTCGATGCGCATTGCTTGCATTTAAATGGCATCGAATTTTATATCGATGTACATTGTTGGGAGTGACCTCCCCTTGGGCCTGCTTCCCATACATACCCAAGCATAACCAATATAGAAGGGGCCACCAAGGGTGGCTCACTTCGAATGCATTCTAATGCATTTTACACATTCGATGGGAATTCAGTGGACATTCAGTGTACATTTTTTCCCATGCATTTTATTTTACAAATTGCACCTAATTTACATTTAATGCACGTAAAATGCTTATTCGATGCACATTTATTCCTAATTGGTTCCATTTTCTTTTCCTTCCAGATTGATATTGAGCAGTGTCTAGTATCACAGGATGGATAAACGAGAAATAGTCGACCGTTTTTGGCAGCGCATGGGCAAGCTGATTGGCATCATTCCTTGGCGCGTTATCAGCATCATGGACTTGCTCGAGCTGTCTGGTTCGGATGCGCTGGCCGAGGTGAAGGACTGGGGTACGGCGATCAATGCAACCATCCAGACTGAAGGTCAAGCAATTTACGATGAGGGTATCGAGCGAAAGACTGTAACGGTCTCTAAATTTGACATTTTTGGACGTCATGCAACTAGTTTGGATAAATTTGAGCTAACGGCTGGAGAGAAGTCCACCATTCAACGAATAGCCAAATCAGTCCAAGAGAATGGGATCTTACGCTTCATACATGGCAACGAGGCTAATCACGAGGCTGGGCAAGAACAAATCCCCGAGGTCGATGATATTGTTGCACCCATTGTAACACCAGGTGAAATACAAAAATCACTTATAAAACGTTTGGCTACCTATTATGGAACTCGTCCTGGCACTGGCATCAAAATGGACGATTTCAATAACTTAGCCGTGCGCATAACAGAACAAGCCCCCAACAGGGTGGCAGTCAAAGCTGATTGCGTTTTGAAATGTGGAAGGTCGGTTGTATGCATTCAAACCGGACGTACATGGGCTGTGTCCAACTACGTCCAGCATATAACCAGGGTGCATCAGGTTCGCAAATCTGACTGTATTGCACACCACACTCGAAGTCGTCGGAATCGTTCAAATCGAAACCGACGCAATACAAGGGTTGATGATTTTACAGCTGCCTTTCGAAATTACGCTGAAAGTGACGGCTCCGACGAATCCTATGCTCCCGAAGAAGCAAACTCGATCAGCTCAACCGGAAGTTATACTACCGTAGAAGAGCACGAGTTGGAGAATCTCGACACCACTCACGATCGAGACGAGGACGACGACGACCAGGACGACGACGACCAGGACGACGACGACCAGGACGACGCCGACCAGGCCGACGCCGACCAGGACAACGATGACGACCAGAACATCGAGGGTGAGGCAGCCAAAGACACCGAGGCATCCAGTGAACAAACTGTCAGATCGCCCGAAACCACAGTGCAACCTGTTGTCACTGCACAGCCTGATGGGCCCAAGGGAAGAAAGAGGGGACCAAAAGTAGCTAGCATCATTGAACAGTTCTCACCTCAACCAGAATGCAGCTACCGTTCAAGACAAAGTTCGGGAAACTAGAAGCGCGGAGCAGCGAGGCCAACTGCTCCGTGTCGTCTAACAGGGCTGCATATCCAATGCTTCAGCATTATCGAACAATTGCTAAAAGCAAGCCCAACACGAACGTCGTGGTGTACGTTACACGGATGAGGAAAAGGATATTGGACTGTATAACTACATGATGGCTGGCAAGAGGTACCACAAATTCCTTGTTGGGAACTTGCCCGTCATCAGCCGAAGCACTCTATCAAGGCACTTGAAGGCTAGCACAAAGTGTATAGATGAAGGTAAGCTATTCAATTGGGCTTTACTTGTAACCCTGTAACGATTTATTTATCTATTTCAGGCCAAATCGATGTAGCGGGTTTGAAGCAGTACTTACTTCAAAACGGTTATCCGTTGGAAGTTATGCTGTCAGAGGATGGAACCAGAGTTATGCAGCAAGTGCAGTATGATTCTAGATCAAACACGATAACTGGATGTGTTGCACCACTGGACAAGACTGGACTGCCGACGCAAGCCTACTTCAACGCGTCAAATGCCAATGAGGTGGTCGAAAAACTGGAGAAATGCGCACTGGCAAGCACTGCTTATGTCCAACTCGCTACTCCCTTGGTACCAAACGCTGCGCCCTATGTACTGTTCTACATGGCCACTGACAACAAGTTTAATCACATACATGTCATTAAACGTTGGGCTCACACGATCAAAACACTCCAAGCCAATGGAATTGCTGTCTTAGGCATCGCTTCAGATGGAGCCACACCTTTGCTAAGCGCCATGATCAACGTGACGAAGTTTACACCAGAATCCTCACTGGGTGAATTGTTTGCTATTGCATTTGACCAGTTGGTAATCTGCTTCCAAGATAGTCTACATATCTTGAACAATATCCGTCGCCGGCTGTTTAAACTGCCGGGAACCTTAACACTAGGGCACAAGCATCCCTCAATTAGTCATCTCGAGCATCTTGTTAAATATTTCCACAAGAACATGCATGGACTCACCTCGGCTGACCTCAACCCGACTGATCTGATGAGTTTCAATCCAACTCAGAAGATAATGAACGAAACCACCATCAACTTCATGGAGGCAAATGTTCCCGGTAGTGAAGGAACAGTGGCGCTTTTGCGGTACATGCGTGCCATGTATCGAGCCTTCACGGATAAGTCTATTACTCCGCTGGAACGGATATCTATGTGCTGGTATGGTTGTTTTTAAATTCTTAACCTGACTTAACCTAAACATACAATATATTCTTATACTTGCAGGGAAACATTACTCTTCATGAGGGCTTGGAGGAATTGGACATTGCGGCATGAACGAACAAATGCGCAGTGCATAACGGCCAACGCGTACGCTTGTCTCGAGCTCAACGCCCATGGCCTTGTGCTTGCTGTCCGTAGCTGCCGCGATCGTCGTCATCCAGAGCAATTCCTGGTTACCCACTACGGAAGTCAACATGTGGAAGGGGCGTTTCGAAGTCTGCGTTCTATGACAACCATGTATCACACACAGACTAATTTTACATTTAAGGAACTGAGCGAAAAGTTGCGTAGGGTGCACATGTTGCAGCAAATTGAATACCGAAACAGGGAAAGATACCATTTTCCAAACCAAGGTCGTAGTCAGGAAACGTCACCTTACCTACCCACTGATTTTGAGATCAAAACTGCTATTAACGATGCTCAAGCGGCCGTCTCTAGGGTACTGGAAACCCTTGGGATACCGAGGGCAGAGCAGTCATATACCTGCTCGCTTAAAGAGACGGGAGCGTCCACTTGGGAGGCCTACACCGACGAGAATAGGTCGGAGTGCGAGGCAGGCCAGGAGGTCGATCAAACGATCGGCTCTCCTTGCCCTCGAGTGTTCGAAGCTAAAAAACTATTTATTAATTTCACTGGAAGAGTTCAATTGCGTGATAGCACGACCGACAAAGACACTTACTTAGTCAGGGATGAAGAGGGCATTGTTCGTCGATTTACTAAGGCCAGTGTAATATCTATGCTCACCGAGGGTAGGTACCGCGGGACTATGGCGCGTGTCAGAAGATTTAAACAGCACACTATCAATCGCGCACCGCGTGGCCGCAGTCTACTGCGACCCCGCTAGCGCAGTAGCGATTAGTATAATCTTTGTACCAATAATTAGCTAAATACATACTCCACTCTAGTGTTCTATTTATTATTTGCTCATGTCACTTAACCTATCCCGAAGTCTTCCGAAGAAGAGAAATTTGCCCGAGGACTGGTAGTAACCTATGTTGTGGTTACTTCCAGTACTCGGGCATTTTTCTAAAGAATATTTTACCCCTGAATGTAGGCAATAGAAAATCCATACGCCTTGTTTGCTCTAAGATAGTGGCCCGTCTTCAATTCACTGTACAAGCCCACATCCACACGGAGGCGGACGACGTACGAGAGCGTTGGCCCCTTGCGAGCAACTCCACCGATCCACCGATCCACCGTACAAGTCCTCGTCCACACGGACGGCGGACGACGTGCGAGAGAAAGAGATTCAGCTCTTGTCGAGCTAGGCAGCAAGTCCCTAGTCCCTCTCTCTAGAGGTAGAACCCGTGAGAGAGCGCGACGGCACACTCTCAAAGAGCGAGACCCGAACCCAGGCTCAGGCTCAGCCAGGGCAGTCTCCGGCCAAGACGGAGTCATAGTCATAGTCCTCTCAAAGAGCGAGACCCGAACCCAGGCTCAGGCTCAGCCAGGGCAGTCTCCGGCCAAGACGGAGTCATAGTCATAGTCCGCGTGTACGGTGGCCCCGTCTACGGACACGAGAGAGACGCGTACCGCACACCGCTGCCCGTCCTAGCGTACGCGTGTATGGTGGCCCCGTCTACGGGCACGAGAGAGGACGCATACCGCACACCGCTGCCCGTCCTAGCGTACGCGTGTATGGTGGCCCCGTCTACGGGCACGGAAGAGGACCCGCAGAGCATGCCTACCTTCGGGGGAAGCCATCTTTATCGGTTCCGGGCGGAAAGAGGGCGGGGCCGGACTCCCGGGGGGGGGGTCCGGGGACACTCGTCCAACATCGGTCCACATGTCCGCTGGCACGGTGGCCCGATTTACCCCGACTTGCCATAGACGCGGTCGACGGATCATTTTTTTCCATGCAATTTTTTGGTCGACTGTTGTGAAACGCACTGCTTTCTCGTACCTATAGGGAAGTCAAGTTTGGTGATGAGGTAGTTCATGAGCGTATATGGAAATTACATCATCGAACCGGGAACGTCATACACGGTTCTGCGGAGTGGTGTCAATTTTTCGATGATGAGGTCGTTCATGCGCGTATATGGAAATTACACCATCGAACCGGGAACGTCATACGCGGTTCTGCGGAGTGGTGCGCACTCGGAGATGCATGCACGTATCTACCACCGAGAGCGCGCTACAATTCAGACCGGTCCCACCGTATGAGCGTACGCCCGCTGAGACTACCCGGCTGGGACGGTACATTGAGGTGAGTCGGGTGCACTCTGACTCATGAGTCGATATGAGGGCTGTCGTGTGCGTATATGGAAATTACACCATCGAACCGGGAACGTCATACGCGGTTCTGCGGAGTGGTGCGCACTCGGAGATGCATGCACGTATCTACCACCGAGAGCGCGCTACAATTCAGACCGGTCCCACCGTATGAGCGTACGCCCGCTGAGACTACCCGGCTGGGACGGTACATTGAGGTGAGTCGGGTGCACTCTGACTCATGAGTCGATATGAGGGCTGTCGTGTGCGTATATGGAAATTATACCATCGAACCAGGAGCGTCATGCGCGGTTATGCGGAGCGGTGCGCACTCGGAGATGCATGCACGTATCTACCCCGAGCGCGCGCTTGGCGCTGTGGCTATGGTGAGAGGTGGTGCGACACGACGGAAAGAGGAATGGGAGAGGTTCGGCTGTGAGGTGATGTTTGAGCGAGACCGTGTTTTGTTAACATGAACGTCATACGGCTACCCCGCTGCTAGTCGGCGATCGTAGCGAGTATTATGTGTTCTTAAGGGGAGGCGCGCTGCAAGTTCTGCAGCGCTTGCCGCACGAAACGAATGGGAATCTTTTGACGATTGTATTGCGCGCATGATACGACATCGAGGAACAACGTCTTACGATGGAAGAGCGTTGTGGTGAGGTTGGAAGAGTGAGGTAATTTCCATTACACACAACACACACTATATGAGACGGTGGTGCGCGCGGACCCTCGCCTGGTCCCGGACCACCCTCATGCCCGCATAGCGTGCTAGCGTGATAATGTAATGTTGACGTATTCTGGTTGATCCTACCAGTAGTATACGCTTGTCTCAAAGGTTAAGCCATGCATGTCTAAGTACAAACAGTTTTAATGTGAAACCGCATAAGGCTCAGTATAACAGCTATAATTTACAAGATCATTCACCTAGTTACTTGGATAACTGTGGAAAATCTAGAGCTAATACATGCAATATGCAGGGACCTCGCGGAACCTGTGCAATTATTAGTCAAACCGATCGTCCTTCGTGACGCTTGAGTTGAAATCTGGATAATTTTGTTGATCGCATGGTCTCGCACCGGCGACAGATCTTTCAAATATCTGCCCTATCAACTATTGATGGTAGTATAGAGGACTACCATGGTTGCAACGGGTAACGGGGAATCAGGGTTCGATTCCGGAGAGGGAGCCTGAGAAATGGCTACCACATCCAAGGAAGGCAGCAGGCGCGTAAATTACCCAATCCCGGCACGGGGAGGTAGTGACGAGAAATAACAATATAAGACTCTTTATGATGTTTTATAATTGGAATGAACCGAGCATACATCCTTCGGTAAGGATCAAGTGGAGGGCAAGTCTGGTGCCAGCAGCCGCGGTAATTCCAGCTCCACTAGCGTATATTAAAATTGTTGCGGTTTAAACGTTCGAAGTTTATTATTGTCCAACACGGGTGCTACTCCTAATGATGGTAGTAGGTCACTGGATTGTTGCGACTCTAAGACTGGGTGCCTATATGGTGGCGCTTGCCTATCAGGTACAGTGTTTTCACCAACCCAGCTGAGATTACCTTGAACAAATTAGAGTGCTTCAAGCAGGCCAATCAATGGCCGCGAATATTTTTGCATGGAATAATGGAATATGACCTCGGTCTTACGTTTCGTTGGTTTGTAATCAGATCAAGAGGTAATGATTAACAGAAGTAGTTGGGGGCATTAGTATTACGGCGCGAGAGGTGAAATTCGTAGACCGTCGTAAGACTAACTAAAGCGAAAGCATTTGCCATGGATGCTTTCATTAATCAAGAACGAAAGTTAGAGGATCGAAGGCGATAAGATACCGCCCTAGTTCTAACCGTAAACTATGCCAATTAGCAATTGGGAGACGCTACATCATGGTGCTCTCAGTAGCTTCCGGGAAACCAAAATTAGGTTCCGGGGGAAGTATGGTTGCAAAGTTGAAACTTGAAGGAATTGACGGAAGGGCACCACCAGGAGTGGAGCCTGCGGCTTAATTTGACTCAACACGGGAAAACTTACCAGGTCCGAACTTATTGAGGTAAGACAGATTAATAGCTCTTTCTCCAAATTAAGGGTAGTGGTGCATGGCGACTCAATCAAATTAAATAGAACGCTATCAGCAGTCAGATGTTGATCCCGTCGGCCGGATGGGCACGTCGGCCGTTCGCACGGTCGTGCGCGATCCATCCACCGGCGGTGTAGTGTGACCTGATAATACATCAACTCATTGAGGTTGATAATCTGCTTGTGATGAGCAAAATGAGATTGAGCGATCCGTGATGCCCTTAGATGTTCTGGGCTGCACGCGCGCTACAATGTGAGCAGCAGCGTGTACCCTACGCCGAAAGGCGCGGGAAATCACTGAAATGCTCATTTAGTCGGGATTATGGATTGAAATGGTCCATATGAACCTGGAATTCCCAGTAAGTGCTGGTCAATAGCTAGCGTTGATTACGTCCCTGCCCTTTGTACACACCGCCCGTCGCTACTACCGATGGATTATTTAGTGAGGTCTTTGAAGGTGAACATTTGCTAGTCCTTCCCGGATTACATTTGAATCGCTGAAGTTGACCGAACTTGATGATTTAGAGGAAGTAAAAGTCGTAACAAGGTTTCTGTAGGTGAACCTGCGGAAGGATCATTACAAAGCTTCACGTATCTCTGGAGCGTGATGTGTTGTTTTGTATCACCCATTCGAGAGCACCAGTGTCGACAAGTTCGGCACATACTCATCAATCGGGTGAACGACCTGGCTGGTCAGCCTATATCGCGGTACCGAGCGCAAACGTGTGCGGCAGGTTCGTCCTATGTCCGCGTATACCACATGCGCTACCACCGGTTCGCGTGGTCCGTACACTCACGTACGGTGCGGCTGATCATCCGCGCACAATACTGTGCAACCCATTAAACAGTGTTTCTTGTTTGACCATACCCATGACAAAGCAGAAGGCAGTCGTATGGCTACCCTGCGAAAAGACCGTAAATGCTAAGCTAAGGCACGTACTATTTGAACGCTAACGAGTCGAATTCAACCAAGCAGTAGAGGTACGGCTTCAGTTGGTTCGATTCCCGGTGATAGAGTCCTACGACTCTATCGCTGCATGAGTACACCAGTGCTGTTACGCGAGGCAAATGCTTGGAAACGCATGAGCACGTACTATTTGAACGCTAACGAGTCGAATTCAACCAAGCAGTAGAGGTACGGCTTCAGTTGGTTCGATTCCCGGTGATAGAGTCCTACGACTCTATCGCTGCATAAGTACACCAGTGCTGTTACGCGAGGCAAATGCTTGGAAACGCATGAGCACGTACTATTTGAACGCTAACGAGTCGAATTCAACCAAGCAGTAGAGGTACGGCTTCAGTTGGTTCGATTCCCGGTGATAGAGTCCTACGACTCTATCGCTGCATGAGTACACCAGTGCTGTTACGCGAAGCAAATCATCGGTAATAACGTCAGAGGTAAGGTGAACTTTGTAGTTGCAGCACTGGAGTGACGAGTTTGTCATTCAGGCACTACAGGTTCATGGTCGATTTTGAACGCAACACAGCTGTGCTACCACTGACAATTGATTCCACATCGGTTGCTCAGAGCACAGTACCTGAGGGTTCGTCGTTTGACAAAGCATGTGAAATGACCTCCTTTCGTCGCCAGCAGTCGAGTACCCAGTACTCTTCCCCTGCTGGCATCCCGACGGTTGGATCTCACAGCGCGTCAGATATGCGAAGCCTTCAGCGTGTTAAGAGGTAGGTGATATGATAGTGATCATATCACTAGGAGGACACGGCAACAGGGCACGGCATGGAACACAACACAGCTGTGCTACCACTGACAATTGATTCCACATCGGTTGCTCAGAGCACAGTACCTGAGGGTTCGTCGTTTGACAAAGCATGTGAAATGACCTCCTTTCGTCGCCAGCAGTCGAGTACCCAGTACTCTTCCCCTGCTGGCATCCCGACGGTTGGATCTCACAGCGCGTCAGATATGCGAAGCCTTCAGCGTGTTAAGAGGTAGGTGATATGATAGTGATCATATCACTAGGACACGGCAACAGGGCACGGCACCAGGGCACGGCATTGAACGCAACACAGCTGTGCTACCACTGACAATTGATTTTCACATCAATTGCTCAGAGCACAGTACCTGAGGGTTCGTCGTTTGACAAAGCATGTGAGATGTACCTCCTTTCGTCGCCAGCAGTCGAGTACCTAGTACTCGTTCCCTGCTGGCATCCCGACGAATGATCTCATAGCGCGTCAGACACGCGAAGCCTTCGGCGTGTTAAGAAATGATCTAATAGTGATCATATCACACGGCACGGCATTGAACGCAACACAGCTGTGCTACCACTGACGATTGATTCCACATCGGTTGCTCAGAGCACAGTACCT
This sequence comes from Culex quinquefasciatus, assembly GCF_015732765.1. Classification (NCBI taxonomy): domain Eukaryota; kingdom Metazoa; phylum Arthropoda; class Insecta; order Diptera; family Culicidae; genus Culex; species Culex quinquefasciatus. Next base: position 116,980,094 of record NC_051862.1, read on the forward strand.
GAGGGTTCGTCGTTTGACAAAGCATGTGAGATGTACCTCCTTTCGTCGCCAGCAGTCGAGTACCTAGTACTCGTTCCCTGCTGGCATCCCGACGAATGATCTCATAGCGCGTCAGACACGCGAAGCCTTCGGCGTGTTAAGAAATGATCTAATAGTGATCATATCACACGGCACGGCATTGGACGCAACACAGCTGTGCTACCACTGACGATTGATTCCACATCGGTTGCTCAGAGCACAGTAACCCTAGGGGTTCGTTGTGAAATTACCTCCTTTCGTCGCCAGCAGTCGAGTACCCAGTACTCTTCCCCTGCTGGCATCCCGACGATTGGATCTCACAGCGCGTCAGATATGCGAAGCCTTAGTGAACTAGGCACGCTCTGCACTGCAGGGCGTGCCTTTTTTTTTTGCCCCAGATGCCAGTGGTTTCAGGAAAGGAATTGCGAGTTGGTGAAAGGTTATACCTTGATCCGCTCAGGTTGCCTTTCCGAGCTCGAATGGTTTGCTCCGATTCGACGGGTACGTTGTGCTCGTCGTGTCGTTGAGAGAGTAAGTGGGTTCCCTTTTTTTATGCTATTTTCGTGCCCCCGAAAGTATGCAACAAACATGACAGTAGGTAGCGTTGACTACGCATACCCATGACATGAATAAGCACTGCCAGCTCGTGCTACCGCGGATCCAAGGCCTTGCGACCTTCGATATCAATTGGTAATAGTTGAACCCGGACAATGATGCATGGAGGGAACGTGGGAGGGCCATGTTTAAGAATGTGGAGGGTCTCTAACCCAGGCTTTCTAGACAAATATGTCCAACGGACTACATGACAGTAGGTAGCGTTGACTACGCATACCCATGACATGAATAAGCACTGCCAGCTCGTGCTACCGCGGATCCAAGGCCTTGCGACCTTCGATATCAATTGGTAATAGTTGAACCCGGACAATGATGCATGGAGGGAACGTGGGAGGGCCATGTTTAAGAATGTGGAGGGTCTCTAACCCAGGCTTTCTAGACAAATATGTCCAACGGACTACATCGATGAATTGAGATGCGTAAACATTAATTTCGATGCGCATTGCTTGCATTTAAATGGCATCGAATTTTATATCGATGTACATTGTTGGGAGTGACCTCCCCTTGGGCCTGCTTCCCATACATACCCAAGCATAACCAATATAGAAGGGGCCACCAAGGGTGGCTCACTTCGAATGCATTCTAATGCATTTTACACATTCGATGGGAATTCAGTGGACATTCAGTGTACATTTTTTCCCATGCATTTTATTTTACAAATTGCACCTAATTTACATTTAATGCACGTAAAATGCTTATTCGATGCACATTTATTCCTAATTGGTTCCATTTTCTTTTCCTTCCAGATTGATATTGAGCAGTGTCTAGTATCACAGGATGGATAAACGAGAAATAGTCGACCGTTTTTGGCAGCGCATGGGCAAGCTGATTGGCATCATTCCTTGGCGCGTTATCAGCATCATGGACTTGCTCGAGCTGTCTGGTTCGGATGCGCTGGCCGAGGTGAAGGACTGGGGTACGGCGATCAATGCAACCATCCAGACTGAAGGTCAAGCAATTTACGATGAGGGTATCGAGCGAAAGACTGTAACGGTCTCTAAATTTGACATTTTGGACGTCATGCAACTAGTTTGGATAAATTTGAGCTAACGGCTGGAGAAGTCCACCATTCAACGAATAGCCAAATCAGTCCAAGAGAATGGGATCTTACGCTTCATACATGGCAACGAGGCTAATCACGAGGCTGGGCAGAACAAATCCCCGAGGTCGATGATATTGTTGCACCCATTGTAACACCAGGTGAAATACAAAAATCACTTATAAAACGTTTGGCTACCTATTATGGAACTCGTCCTGGCACTGGCATCAAAATGGACGATTTCAATAACTTAGCCGTGCGCATAACAGAACAAGCCCCCAACAGGGTGGCAGTCAAAGCTGATTGCGTTTTGAAATGTGGAAGGTCGGTTGTATGCATTCAAACCGGACGTACATGGGCTGTGTCCAACTACGTCCAGCATATAACCAGGGTGCATCAGGTTCGCAAATCTGACTGTATTGCACACCACACTCGAAGTCGTCGGAATCGTTCAAATCGAAACCGACGCAATACAAGGTTGATGATTTTACAGCTGCCTTTCGAAATTACGCTGAAAGTGACGGCTCCGACGAATCCTATGCTCCCGAAGAAGCAAACTCGATCAGCTCAACCGGAAGTTATACTACCGTAGAAGAGCACGAGTTGGAGAATCTCGACACCACTCACGATCGAGACGAGGACGACGACGACCAGGACGACGACGACCAGGACGACGACGACCAGGACGACGCCGACCAGGCCGACGCCGACCAGGACAACGATGACGACCAGAACATCGAGGGTGAGGCAGCCAAAGACACCGAGGCATCCAGTGAACAAACTGTCAGATCGCCCGAAACCACAGTGCAACCTGTTGTCACTGCACAGCCTGATGGGCCCAAGGGAAGAAAGAGGGGACCAAAAGTAGCTAGCATCATTGAACAGTTCTCACCTCAACCAGAATGCAGCTACCGTTCAAGACAAAGTTCGGGAAACTAGAAGCGCGGAGCAGCGAGGCCAACTGCTCCGTGTCGTCTAACAGGGCTGCATATCCAATGCTTCAGCATTATCGAACAATTGCTAAAAAGCAAGCCCAACACGAACGTCGTGGTGTACGTTACACGGATGAGGAAAAGGATATTGGACTGTATAACTACATGATGGCTGGCAAGAGGTACCACAAATTCCTTGTTGGGAACTTGCCCGTCATCAGCCGAAGCACTCTATCAAGGCACTTGAAGGCTAGCACAAAGTGTATAGATGAAGGTAAGCTATTCAATTGGGCTTTACTTGTAACCCTGTAACGATTTATTTATCTATTTCAGGCCAAATCGATGTAGCGGGTTTGAAGCAGTACTTACTTCAAAACGGTTATCCGTTGGAAGTTATGCTGTCAGAGGATGGAACCAGAGTTATGCAGCAAGTGCAGTATGATTCTAGATCAAACACGATAACTGGATGTGTTGCACCACTGGACAAGACTGGACTGCCGACGCAAGCCTACTTCAACGCGTCAAATGCCAATGAGGTGGTCGAAAAACTGGAGAAATGCGCACTGGCAAGCACTGCTTATGTCCAACTCGCTACTCCCTTGGTACCAAACGCTGCGCCCTATGTACTGTTCTACATGGCCACTGACAACAAGTTTAATCACATACATGTCATTAAACGTTGGGCTCACACGATCAAAACACTCCAAGCCAATGGAATTGCTGTCTTAGGCATCGCTTCAGATGGAGCCACACCTTTGCTAAGCGCCATGATCAACGTGACGAAGTTTACACCAGAATCCTCACTGGGTGAATTGTTTGCTATTGCATTTGACCAGTTGGTAATCTGCTTCCAAGATAGTCTACATATCTTGAACAATATCCGTCGCCGGCTGTTTAAACTGCCGGGAACCTTAGCACTAGGGCACAAGCATCCTCAATTAGTCATCTCGAGCATCTTGTTAAATATTTCCACAAGAACATGCATGGACTCACCTCGGCTGACCTCAACCCGACTGATCTGATGAGTTTCAATCCAACTCAGAAGATAATGAACGAAACCACCATCAACTTCATGGAGGCAAATGTTCCCGGTAGTGAAGGAACAGTGGCGCTTTTGCGGTACATGCGTGCCATGTATCGAGCCTTCACGGATAAGTCTATTACTCCGCTGGAACGGATATCTATGTGCTGGTATGGTTGTTTTTAAATTCTTAACCTGACTTAACCTAAACATACAATATATTCTTATACTTGCAGGAAACATTACTCTTCATGAGGGCTTGGAGGAATTGGACATTGCGGCATGAACGAACAAATGCGCAGTGCATAACGGCCAACGCGTACGCTTGTCTCGAGCTCAACGCCCATGGCCTTGTGCTTGCTGTCCGTAGCTGCCGCGATCGTCGTCATCCAGAGCAATTCCTGGTTACCCACTACGGAAGTCAACATGTGGAAGGGCGTTTCGAAGTCTGCGTTCTATGACAACCATGTATCACACACAGACTAATTTTACATTTAAGGAACTGAGCGAAAAGTTGCGTAGGGTGCACATGTTGCAGCAAATTGAATACCGAAACAGGGAAAGATACCATTTTCCAAACCAAGGTCGTAGTCAGGAAACGTCACCTTACCTACCCACTGATTTTGAGATCAAAACTGCTATTAACGATGCTCAAGCGGCCGTCTCTAGGGTACTGGAAACCCTTGGGATACCGAGGGCAGAGCAGTCATATACTGCTCGCTTAAAGAGACGGGAGCGTCCACTTGGGAGGCCTACACCGACGAGAATAGGTCGGAGTGCGAGGCAGGCCAGGAGGTCGATCAAACGATCGGCTCTCCTTGCCCTCGAGTGTTCGAAGCTAAAAAACTATTTATTAATTTCACTGGAAGAGTTCAATTGCGTGATAGCACGACCGACAAAGACACTTACTTAGTCAGGGATGAAGAGGGCATTGTTCGTCGATTTACTAAGGCCAGTGTAATATCTATGCTCACCGAGGGTAGGTACCGCGGGACTATGGCGCGTGTCAGAAGATTTAAACAGCACACTATCAATCGCGCACCGCGTGGCGCAGTCTACTGCGACCCTAGCGCAGTAGCGATAGTATAATCTTTGTACCAATAATTAGCTAAATACATACTCCACTCTAGTGTTCTATTTATTATTTGCTCATGTCACTTAACCTATCCCGAAGTCTTCCGAAGAGAAATTTGCCGAGGACTGGTAGTAACCTATGTTGTGGTTACTTCCAGTACTCGAGCATTTCTAAGAATATTTTACCCCTGAATGTAGGCAATAGAAAATCCATACGCCTTGTTTGCTCTAAGATAGTGGCCCGTCTTCAATTCACTGTACAAGCCCACATCCACACGGAGGCGGACGACGTACGAGAGCGTTGGCCCTTGCGAGCAACTCCACCGATCCACCGATCCACCGTACAAGTCCTCGTCCACACGGACGGCGGACGACGTGCGAGAAAGAAGATTCAGCTCTTGTCGAGCTAGGCAGCAAGTCCCTAGTCCCTCTCTCTAGAGGTAGAACCCGTGAGAGAGCGCGACGGCACACTCTCAAAGAGCGAGACCCGAACCCAGGCTCAGGCTCAGCCAGGGCAGTCTCCGGCAAGACGGAGTCATAGTCATAGTCCTCTCAAAGAGCGAGACCCGAACCCAGGCTCAGGCTCAGCCAGGGCAGTCTCCGGCCAAGACGGAGTCATAGTCATAGTCCGCGTGTACGGTGGCCCCGTCTACGGACACGAGAGAGGACGCGTACCGCACACCGCTGCCCGTCCTAGCGTACGCGTGTATGGTGGCCCCGTCTACGGGCACGAGAGAGGACGCATACCGCACACCGCTGCCCGTCCTAGCGTACGCGTGTATGGTGGCCCCGTCTACGGGCACGGAAGAGGACCCGCAGAGCATGCCTACCTTCGGGGGAAGCCATCTTTATCGGTTCCGGGCGGAAGAGGGCGGGGCCGGACTCCCGGGGGGTCCGGGACACTCGTCAACATCGGTCCACATGTCCGCTGGCACGGTGGCCCGATTTACCCCGACTTGCCATAGACGCGGTCGACGGATCATTTTTTCCATGCAATTTTTGGTCGACTGTTGTGAAACGCACTGCTTTCTCGTACCTATAGGAAGTCAAGTTTGGTGATGAGGTAGTTCATGAGCGTATATGGAAATTACATCATCGAACCGGGAACGTCATACACGGTTCTGCGGAGTGGTGTCAATTTTTCGATGATGAGGTCGTTCATGCGCGTATATGGAAATTACACCATCGAACCGGGAACGTCATACGCGGTTCTGCGGAGTGGTGCGCACTCGGAGATGCATGCACGTATCTACCACCGAGAGCGCGCTACAATTCAGACCGGTCCCACCGTATGAGCGTACGCCCGCTGAGACTACCCGGCTGGGACGGTACATTGAGGTGAGTCGGGTGCACTCTGACTCATGAGTCGATATGAGGGCTGTCGTGTGCGTATATGGAAATTACACCATCGAACCGGGAACGTCATACGCGGTTCTGCGGAGTGGTGCGCACTCGGAGATGCATGCACGTATCTACCACCGAGAGCGCGCTACAATTCAGACCGGTCCCACCGTATGAGCGTACGCCCGCTGAGACTACCCGGCTGGGACGGTACATTGAGGTGAGTCGGGTGCACTCTGACTCATGAGTCGATATGAGGGCTGTCGTGTGCGTATATGGAAATTATACCATCGAACCAGGAGCGTCATGCGCGGTTATGCGGAGCGGTGCGCACTCGGAGATGCATGCACGTATCTACCCCCGAGAGCGCGCGCTTGGCGCTGTGGCTATGGTGAGAGGTGGTGCGACACGACGGAAAGAGGAATGGGAGAGGTTCGGCTGTGAGGTGATGTTTGAGCGAGACCGTGTTTTGTTAACATGAACGTCATACGGCTACCCCGCTGCTAGTCGGCGATCGTAGCGAGTATTATGTGTTCTTAAGGGGAGGCGCGCTGCAAGTTCTGCAGCGCTTGCCGCACACGAAACGAATGGGAATCTTTTGACGATTGTATTGCGCGCATGATACGACATCGAGGAACAACGTCTTACGATGGAAGAGCGTTGTGGTGAGGTTGGAAGAGTGAGGTAATTTCCATTACACACAACACACACTATATGAGACGGTGGTGCGCGCGGACCCTCGCCTGGTCCCGGACCACCCTCATGCCCGCATAGCGTGCTAGCGTGATAATGTAATGTTGACGTATTCTGGTTGATCCTACCAGTAGTATACGCTTGTCTCAAAGGTTAAGCCATGCATGTCTAAGTACAAACAGTTTTAATGTGAAACCGCATAAGGCTCAGTATAACAGCTATAATTTACAAGATCATTCACCTAGTTACTTGGATAACTGTGGAAAATCTAGAGCTAATACATGCAATATGCAGGGACCTCGCGGAACCTGTGCAATTATTAGTCAAACCGATCGTCCTTCGTGACGCTTGAGTTGAAATCTGGATAATTTTGTTGATCGCATGGTCTCGCACCGGCGACAGATCTTTCAAATATCTGCCCTATCAACTATTGATGGTAGTATAGAGGACTACCATGGTTGCAACAGGTAACGGGGAATCAGGGTTCGATTCCGGAGAGGGAGCCTGAGAAATGGCTACCACATCCAAGGAAGGCAGCAGGCGCGTAAATTACCCAATCCCGGCACGGGGAGGTAGTGACGAGAAATAACAATATAAGACTCTTTATGATGTTTTATAATTGGAATGAACCGAGCATACATCCTTCGGTAAGGATCAAGTGGAGGGCAAGTCTGGTGCCAGCAGCCGCGGTAATTCCAGCTCCACTAGCGTATATTAAAATTGTTGCGGTTTAAACGTTCGAAGTTTATTATTGTCCAACACGGGTGCTACTCCTAATGATGGTAGTAGGTCACTGGATTGTTGCGACTCTAAGACTGGGTGCCTATATGGTGGCGCTTGCCTATCAGGTACAGTGTTTTCCCAACCCAGCTGAGATTACCTTGAACAAATTAGAGTGCTTCAAGCAGGCCAATCAATGGCCGCGAATATTTTTGCATGGAATAATGGAATATGACCTCGGTCTTACGTTTCGTTGGTTTGTAATCAGATCAAGAGGTAATGATTAACAGAAGTAGTTGGGGGCATTAGTATTACGGCGCGAGAGGTGAAATTCGTAGACCGTCGTAAGACTAACTAAAGCAAGCATTTGCCATGGATGCTTTCATTAATCAAGAACGAAAGTTAGAGGATCGAAGGCGATAAGATACCGCCTAGTTCTAACCGTAAACTATGCCAATTAGCAATTGGGAGACGCTACATCATGGTGCTCTCAGTAGCTTCCGGGAAACCAAAATTAGGTTCCGGGGAAGTATGGTTGCAAAGTTGAAACTTGAAGGAATTGACGGAAGGGCACCACCAGGAGTGGAGCCTGCGGCTTAATTTGACTCAACACGGGAAAACTTACCAGGTCGAACTTATTGAGGTAAGACAGATTAATAGCTCTTTCTCCAAATTAAGGGTAGTGGTGCATGGCGACTCAATCAAATTAAATAGAACGCTATCAGCAGTCAGATGTTGATCCCGTCGGCCGGATGGGCACGTCGGCCGTTCGCACGGTCGTGCGCGATCCATCCACCGGCGGTGTAGTGTGACCTGATAATACATCAACTCATTGAGGTTGATAATCTGCTTGTGATGAGCAAAATGAGATTGAGCGATCCGTGATGCCCTTAGATGTTCTGGGCTGCACGCGCGCTACAATGTGAGCAGCAGCGTGTACCCTACGCCGAAAGGCGCGGAAATCACTGAAATGCTCATTTAGTCGGGATTATGGATTGAAATGGTCCATATGAACCTGGAATTCCCAGTAAGTGCTGGTCAATAGCTAGCGTTGATTACGTCCCTGCCCTTTGTACACACCGCCCGTCGCTACTACCGATGGATTATTTAGTGAGGTCTTTGAAGGTGAACATTTGCTAGTCCTTCCCGGATTACATTTGAATCGCTGAAGTTGACCGAACTTGATGATTTAGAGGAAGTAAAAGTCGTAACAAGGTTTCTGTAGGTGAACCTGCGGAAGGATCATTACAAAGCTTCACGTATCTCTGGAGCGTGATGTGTTGTTTGTATCACCCATTCGAGGCACCAGTGTCGACAAGTTCGGCACATACTCATCAATCGGGTGAACGACCTGGCTGGTCAGCCTATATCGCGGTACCGAGCGCAAACGTGTGCGGCAGGTTCGTCCTATGTCCGCGTATACCACATGCGCTACCACCGGTTCGCGTGGTCCGTACACTCACGTACGGTGCGGCTGATCATCCGCGCACAATACTGTGCAACCCATTAAACAGTGTTTCTTGTTTGACCATACCCATGACAAAGCAGAAGGCAGTCGTATGGCTACCCTGCGAAAAGACCGTAAATGCTAAGCTAAGGCACGTACTATTTGAACGCTAACGAGTCGAATTCAACCAAGCAGTAGAGGTACGGCTTCAGTTGGTTCGATTCCCGTGATAGAGTCCTACGACTCTATCGCTGCATGAAATACACCAGTGCTGTTACGCGAGGCAAATGCTTGAAACGCATGAGCACGTACTATTTGAACGCTAACGAGTCGAATTCAACCAAGCAGTAGAGGTACGGCTTCAGTTGGTTCGATTCCCGGTGATAGAGTCCTACGACTCTATCGCTGCATAAATACACCAGTGCTGTTACGCGAGGCAAATGCTTGAAACGCATGAGCACGTACTATTTGAACGCTAACGAGTCGAATTCAACCAAGCAGTAGAGGTACGGCTTCAGTTGGTTCGATTCCCGGTGATAGAGTCCTACGACTCTATCGCTGCATGAATACCAGTGCTGTTACGCGAAGCAAATCATCAGTAATAACGTCAGAGGTAAGGTGAACTTTGTAGTTGCAGCACTGGAGTGACGAGTTTGTCATTCAGGCACTACAGGTTCATGGTCGATTTTGAACGCAACACAGCTGTGCTACCACTGACAATTGATTCCACATCGGTTGCTCAGAGCACAGTACCTGAGGTTCGTCGTTTGACAAAGCATGTGAAATGACCTCCTTTCGTCGCCAGCAGTCGAGTACCCAGTACTCTTCCCCTGCTGGCATCCCGACGGTTGGATCTCACAGCGCGTCAGATATGCGAAGCCTTCAGCGTGTTAAGAGGTAGGTGATATGATAGTGATCATATCACTAGGAGGACACAACAACAGGGCACGGCATGGAACACAACACAGCTGTGCTACCACTGACAATTGATTCCACATCGGTTGCTCAGAGCACAGTACCTGAGGGTTCGTCGTTTGACAAAGCATGTGAAATGACCTCCTTTCGTCGCCAGCAGTCGAGTACCCAGTACTCTTCCCCTGCTGGCATCCCGACGGTTGGATCTCACAGCGCGTCAGATATGCGAAGCCTTCAGCGTGTTAAGAGGTAGGTGATATGATAGTGATCATATCACTGGGACACGGCAACAGGGCACGGCACCAGGGCACGGCATTGAACGCAACACAGCTGTGCTACCACTGACAATTGATTTTCACATCAATTGCTCAGAGCACAGTACCTGAGGGTTCGTCGTTTGACAAAGCATGTGAGATGTACCTCCTTTCGTCGCCAGCAGTCGAGTACCTAGTACTCGTTCCCTGCTGGCATCCCGACGAATGATCTCATAGCGCGTCAGACACGCGAAGCCTTCGGCGTGTTAAGAAATGATCTAATAGTGATCATATCACACGGCACGGCATTGAACGCAACACAGCTGTGCTACCACTGACGATTGATTCCACATCGGTTGCTCAGAGCACAGTACCTGAGGGTTCGTCGTTTGACAAAGCATGTGAGATGTACCTCCTTTCGTCGCCAGCAGTCGAGTACCTAGTACTCGTTCCCTGCTGGCATCCCGACGAATGATCTCATAGCGCGTCAGACACGCGAAGCCTTCGGCGTGTTAAGAAATGATCTAATAGTGATCATATCACACGGCACGGCATTGGACGCAACACAGCTGTGCTACCACTGACGATTGATTCCACATCGGTTGCTCAGAGCACAGTAACCCTAGGGGTTCGTTGTGAAATTACCTCCTTTCGTCGCCAGCAGTCGAGTACCCAGTACTCTTCCCCTGCTGGCATCCCGACGATTGGATCTCACAGCGCGTCAGATATGCGAAGCCTTAGTGAACTAGGCACGCTCTGCACTGCAGGGCGTGCCTTTTTTTTTTGCCCCAGATGCCAGTGGTTTCAGGAAAGGAATTGCGAGTTGGTGAAAGGTTATACCTTGATCCGCTCAGGTTGCCTTTCCGAGCTCGAATGGTTTGCTCCGATTCGACGGGTACGTTGTGCTCGTCGTGTCGTTGAGAAGTAAGTGGGTTCCCTTTTTTATGCTATTTTCGTGCCCCCGAAAGTATGCAACAAACATGACAGTAGGTAGCGTTGACTACGCATACCCATGACATGAATAAGCACTGCCAGCTCGTGCTACCGCGGATCCAAGGCCTTGCGACCTTCGATATCAATTGGTAATAGTTGAACCCGGACAATGATGCATGGAGGAACGTGGGAGGGCCATGTTTAAGAATGTGGAGGGTCTCTAACCCAGGCTTTCTAGACAAATATGTCCAACGGACTACATGACAGTAGGTAGCGTTGACTACGCATACCCATGACATGAATAAGCACTGCCAGCTCGTGCTACCGCGGATCCAAGGCCTTGCGACCTTCGATATCAATTGGTAATAGTTGAACCCGGACAATGATGCATGGAGGGAACGTGGGAGGGCCATGTTTAAGAATGTGGAGGGTCTCTAACCCAGGCTTTCTAGACAAATATGTCCAACGGACTACATCGATGAATTGAGATGCGTAAACATTAATTTCGATGCGCATTGCTTGCATTTAAATGGCATCGAATTTTATATCGATGTACATTGTTGGGAGTGACCTCCCCTTGCTTTGGTATATTTTACATATATTTTGCTGTTTCGAATCCCGCGGCGGACGCTCTAAAATTCTAAGTGTAAATATGGGTATCCGGCGCCGTCGCTCTGTGCCTTACTCAAACAGGGCGGCGAAGTCCTTGTAGTTAAAAGGAAGACAGTGGTTGGTCTAGTACCGGCCAACAGATATAAAGTCAGCTTCGTTTTTTATATATTTTACATTGGTGCAACAGGAGACTACACTTTTTGAATTGGCGCTGCAAATCGTGTTGAATAGCGCCATGAAGGGGGGACGTTAATTCGGAGTTTGAGCGAATTTGTAAATAAGTTTTCATAAGTTTTTTTTAATATTAAGAGTAGTTCTCTACGATTTCGCAAATTTTTTTCATGATTTTTAGCTTTTCATTTTTTTGATTTGGATGAAACTTTGCCATACATTATGCATTCCATATGTCAAAAGAAGCACAATTGCATAATTCGTTTTTCTATACAAATGTCCATACAATTCTGGGGCCGGTCATATTATTCATCTGGTTTAGGAGATATGATTTTTTTGAAGAAAAAAAAACGTAAAAGTGGACAAAAATTGTTGAAGCAATTTTGTTAACAAAATGTACCGTTTTCAGGTTAAAGCAAATTTTAGGACTGCATTTTCAATTTATTTTGGTTTCTTTTTTTGTATGTTTTTCATTTTTTTTTACTCTAGAACAAACCATTATCATTTAAATTTTTAAAAAATGCTTAGAGGTATAGTCTGAAACAATAGAAAAAAAAGTACAGAAAATATTTGTGAAAAACACAGCCAAGAAAAATTTTCATTTTTTAAAACATTGGTAAAGTCAAATAAAACAAGTCACACGTTCAACCCTAAAAAAATCAAATTTTAAGAGTTCACCTTTCCAATGCTTTTTAAAGGTCGAAAATTGGTAAAAAAAAAGATTTTTGGAGAATTATTAGATCGAACCCCGCCTAGAGGTGGGGTTGGGTTGTAGCTGGATAAACTGAAAGTGTTCAACTGATCATAACTCGGAAACTACTGGTTTTCAATCGACTTTTCTTTGCATTCCCTATGTCAAAAGAAGCAATTTTGCATCATTTGTTTTTCCATACAAGTCTCCATACAGTTTTGAGGGCTGGAATGGGTATGTAAACGTATGAAATTTTGTATCTTTGGACGGAATTTTCTGAAAATCTGAAAAGTTAGATAAAAACTTCATTTTTGGGTCAAACATTTGTAACAGACTTTTTGAGCATAAAAAAAATTAAAAAAGATAATTTTGAATATATTTCTATCGATTCCTTGACTTTTCCGAAGAAACGTCCTAGAAAATCGATAAAAAGTAACAAAGTTGCTACAGGAAACAAAGATATATTTCGATTTACCCCAGAAAATGTTCCGAAATGCACCTCTCTCATAAACAAAATTTAAAAAATGATAAAATAATTAACATATTAAAAAAATGCTATCAACGCCTGAATAGCACCATAGAAATGATGAAAATATTTTGAAAATAAGATTTCAAAGAAAGTTTCACAACACGCAAAAAAATAATCAAAAAAAAGTTAGCTTAAGCAACATAAAAATGATAAAAGTTGCGCCTTGTGATGAAATAATTTTTTAAATAAAACAATGTGACTACCTTTTTGAAAATAAAATTTCACTAGAGGTGGCCTCATGACAAAATAAAAAAAAATGAAAAAAGTAGAGCAACATAAAAAAAGATCAAAGATAAATATTTTGAAAATAGGATTTTACCAGCGGCGTTTTGTTGATAAAATTATTTGACTATCGGCGCTCCTCAAGCCATAAAGACTATTCAAAATTAGTCAAACAAAGTTTGCCAACCGGTGCAAAAAATTGTTGTAGCTAGAACGCTAAACAGAATTTTTATTTTTTTATGTTACCGTACGCCAAACTTTGTTTTGCTCTTATTAAACAGTCTTTATGTTGCTAGAGGGGCGTCGATAGTCAAACCTTTTTTTGTTGAATGTTTTAATTTTGTCATAATAGCGTTTCCAGTTTAAGCTGATTTGGGCACCGATTATTCAACTTTTTTTTCAATATTTTTACCAATTTTTTTCCCCACTCATAAGGGCGCCTCCAGTAAAACTTACATATTGAGAATTTACATAAAAATGTTTACGTCATAGGGGCGCCCCCATTCCATTTTCCATATCGAGAATTTGCATGGTTTTTTTAAGTCGTAGGGGCGACTCAAATCAAAATGTTCATATCGAGAATTTGCATGATTTTTTTTAGTCATAAGGGCGCCTCCAGTCAAATTTTCATAACAAAATTTGTATGGCGCCTCCAATTAAATTTTCATAATTTTCATAAAAATGTTTTAGTCATAGGCGCCCCAGTCAATTTTCATAACAAGAAATTGTATGATTTTTTTAAAGTCGTAGTCACGCATCCATTAAATTTTTCATAGCGAAAATTTTCATGATTGTTTAAGTCGTAGGGGCGCCTTCTGTCAAATTTTTGGTATTGAAAATTTGTTCTAAAAAATTTAAGTCACAAGTTGAATTTTCATAATAAGAGTTTGTATGATTTTTTTTAAGTCATAAGGGCGCCTCAATCCAAGTTGCCATATCGAGAATATGCCTTTAAAGCCGTAGAGGCGTCTTCAGTCATATTTTTTACATTAACATTATTTTTTTTTAATAAATATTTAAAAAAAAATTCATAATTTATTTTTCATTTTAATTCATTTTCCATATCCAAAATTTGCATGATATTTTTAAGTCGTAGGGGCGCCTCCAGTTATATTTTTATATTGCATATTCGTATTGAAAATAATTAAGTCTAAGGGGCGCGTCCAGTTAAACTTTCATAAAAATGTGGTAGTCATAGGGGCGCCTCAAGTCAAATTTTGTATATCGAGAATTTTCATGTTTTTTCAAGTCATAAGAGCGCCTCCAGTCAATTTTTATAAAAAAGTTAATATGATTTTTTTTTAAGTCGTAGGGGCGCCTCTATTCAATATTTCATTTCGAGAATTTGCATGATTTTTTCAAGACGTAGGGGCGCCTCCAGTCAAATTTTTATATTGCATATTCGTATTGAAAATAATTAAGTCTAAGGGACGCGTCCAGTTAAATTTTCATAAAAATGTGGTAGTCATAGGGGCACCCCCAGTCAATTTTTTTATATCGAGAATTTTCATGTTTTTTCAAGTCATAAGGGCGCCTCCAGTCAATTTTTATTAAAAAACTAACTTAATCCACCTATGTGGTTGATGCCTTCCTCACTTTGTGTGTGTGTGTGCAACCAACCAAGCGGGACCACGCGGTCGCTTCTTACAAATTGAGTTGTTTCCATGTATTTTTTTAGATCTACATTCTATACTTGCAAATAACTCGCATAGGCATTTGGAAGGTGTTAGCTCTGCCGAGCTTCGGTGACCCATTTCTACGCTGGCTAGCCGAGCGTGAGGTACCTCAGCTTTTATCGACAAGCCCCGCCCTGAAGAACGTTTGCACCAATCGGATTCAAACGTTATTTAGAACTTCCGAACCCTTGTCAAATGGACAAGGACCCAGCGCGTATATAGTTGATAGTAACAGTATTCCTAATTCCAGTCATAGCTCACTAAGTCGCGAAGGCATAGTGGTTAGCATTTTTGCTTACCAATCAAAGGACGGGAATCGAACCCCGACTCCGAGCGACTTTGATTTTTCGTTCATGTTCAGAGTTTCAAGATTTATATTTCCTTTACTTTCTCGTTGGGAGCAGATTGGAATCGAACCCAGGACCATTCGCTTACAAAGCGAACACCGTAACCAGTCAGCCATGGCCGCTCCCTAGTGGTTGATGCCTTCCTCACTTTTTACCAAAAATGGGTATACTAACTTAATTTGCCAGGGGGGGTTAAACCCCTAAACCCCCCCCCCCTTGTACACGGCCCTGCCATCCTAGAAGGATTTTCAAATTTATTGAATATTTGAATTAAAATATTTGAAGTTCAAATATTTCTGGAATTTTTTTTCTCCACATGGCCTTATTCCAAGTTTTATGTTTATGCTCCAGGAATATAGGGCAACAAGTTTTGCCTAAACACATGTCCAGAAAATGACCCAGATTCCCATCCCAGAAGGATTTTTAAATTTATTGAATTTTTGAATTAAAATATTCGAAGTTCAAATATTTCTGGAATTTTTTTCCTCCACATGGCGTCATGCCAAGTTATATTTTTATGCTCAAGGAATGTAGGGCAACATGTTTTACCAAAATACATGTCCAGGAAATGAGCCAGAGTCCCATCCTAGAAGGATTTTCAAATTTATTGAATATTTGAATTAAAATATTTGAAGTTCAAATATTTCTGGAATTTTTTTTCTCCACATGGCCTCATTCCAAGTTTTATGTTTATGCTCCAGGAATGTAGGGCAACAAGTTTTGCCTAAACACATGTCCAGAAAATGACCCAGATTCCCATCCCAGAAGGATTTTTAAATTTATTGAATTTTTGAATTAAAATATTCGAAGTTCAAATATTTCTGGAATTTTTTTCCTCCACATGGCGTCATGCCAAGTTATATTTTTATGCTCAAGGAATGTAGGGCAACAAGTTTTACCAAAATACATGTCCAGGAAATGAGCCAGAGTCCCATCCTAGAAGGATTTTCAAATTTATTGAATATTTGAATTAAAATATTTGAAGTTCAAATATTTCTGGAATATTTTTCCTCCACATGGCCTCATGCCAAGTTGTATTTTTATGCTCAAGGAATGTAGGGCAATATTTTTTGCCAAAATACATGTCCAGGAAATGAGCCAGAGTCCCATCCTAGAAGGATTTTCAAATTTATTGAATATTTGAATTAAAATATTTGAAGTTCAAATATTTCTGGAATTTTTTTTTCTCCACATGGCCTCATTCCAAGTTTTATGTTTATGCTCCAGGAATATAGGGCAACAAGTTTTGCCTAAACACATGTCCAGAAAATGACCCAGATTCCCATCCCAGAAGGATTTTTAAATTTATTGAATGTTTGAATTAAAATGTTAGAAGTTCAAATATTTCTGGAATTTTTTTCCTCCACATGGCGTCATGCCAAGTTGTATTTTTATGCTCAAGGAATGTAGGGCAACAAGTTTTGCCTAAATACATGTCCCAGAAATGACCCAGAGTCCCATCCCAGATAAATTTGTTAATTTATTGAATTTTTTGAATTAAAATATTTGAAGTTCAAATATTTCTGGAATATTTTTCCTCCACATGGCGTCATGCCAAGTTATATTTTTATGCTCAAGGAATGTAGGGCAACATGTTTTGCCAAAATACATGTCCAGGAAATGACCCAGAGTCCCATCCTAGAAGGATTTTCAAATTTATTGAATATTTGAATTAAAATATTTGAAGTTCAAATATTTCTGGAATTTTTTTCCTCCACATGGCGTCATGCCAAGTTATATTTTTATGCTCAAGGAATGTAGGGCAACAAGTTTTGCCTTAATACATGTCCAGGAAATGAGCCAGAGTCCCATCCTAGAAGGATTTTCAAATTTATTGAATATTTGAATTAAAATATTCGAAGTTGAAATATGGTTTTTTTTCATTCACATCCAAATTTTCATACTCCAGGAATGTAGGGCATTAAGTTTTGCCAAGAAACATGTCCAGGTAATGTTAATTGTTCGTTTTTTTGATTTTTTGGAATCTCTCTTAAAAATTGTTCCTGGGATAACCATGACAAGTTATCCCGCATGCCATAAAGATGGCCGCCATAGCGCTATAAATTATTCCTAGGATAACCATCTGTAGGATAACTTTTCCCACCTTACGTTTTTGGCCAAAAATGACCTCCTGAAAAATAATTTTTCCAATATTTTTGTTAGAATTGCTCGAAAACTATCTAAATGTTTGAAAATCTCCACTTCAAACATTGTAGCGTGTCAATACGATTCCCTCGAACAAGAAACACTGTTGGACGACTTGTTTTAACATATCGTTGTATTTGAGCTTAATTTTACTTTCATTTGATCCAATGTCACCCCCTCTAAGGGGTGAGATTGGGCCAATTTTCAAACTATTGGCATTAAAGGTAGTGTTCATCAAAATCCACCATATTTTGGGAAAATGTGTGTAAACTATCTAAGAACAAATCTACGTTGAAAGATTTTAGATGTTATTTAAATTGATTTTGTTATTAAGAAATTACGAGATGTGTATCGTTTTTGACTCATAGTCTCCCCCACTGACGGTATTTCATTTAAAAGATGTTACATTTTAAAACATTGTCGAATCAAACACATTATGAAGAACATTTTCCTTCAAAAAAGTATCAGTTTTGGTTAAATATAAGCTCAGATATGCCAAATTTCGTAAAATAAAAAGTGACATTCTCCAAAATTTCTGGATTTAATTCCATATCACA
Organism: Culex quinquefasciatus; assembly: GCF_015732765.1. Taxonomy (NCBI): domain Eukaryota; kingdom Metazoa; phylum Arthropoda; class Insecta; order Diptera; family Culicidae; genus Culex; species Culex quinquefasciatus. The sequence continues at coordinate 116,998,046 of NC_051862.1, forward strand.
TGATGAACACCAAAATTATATATAAATCATCTTTTAAACAAAATATTATCATCATTATAATTATCTTGGCCGGGACCCGCGGTGTAGGGGTAAGCGTGGTTGCCCAGTCGGCCTGTGTTTGATCCCAGAAGGTCCCGGTGGCATTTTTCGAGACAAAATTTGTCTGATCACGCCTTCCGTCGGACGGGGAAGTAAATGTTGGCCCCGGTCTAACCTAAAGGTTAGGTCGTTAGCTCAATCCAGGTGTAGGAGTCGTCTCCCTGGTTCCTGTCGCTGGTAGGCAGTTGGACTCTCAATCCAAGGGTCGTCAGTTTGAATCCCGGAGTGGATTTTGAATCCCGGAGTGAATGGATGCCTCGACAATCAAGCCTTCGAACACCTAGTTTCGAGTAGGAACGCCAAGGCAATGCTTTAGAGCGAATAATTTGATTTTTTTTCTAGACTTTAACTAACCCAAGGACATGTTTTAAATTGAGTTAAAAAATCTCTGATTAGATTGCAATACGTCGTAACAGCTATTTTGACCTTCCACAATTATTTGATTTTTCTCTAAAACAAATACAAATTTACATTTTTCTGTAAAGTGAATTTAATGGACGTGCAGATGAATATTTAAAAGCAGTATTGAACTCATTTGTAGTAAATAAATATTTAAGTAGTCATTTGTAGTAAATAAATATTTAAGTAATGTAATTTACTTTTTCGCAAAACATGTCCTGCGTTGCATAGCAAATGGTCTCGTTGCATTAAACGAAAAACAAAACAGAAAAAAAACTCCCCGCCAGAGTGGAAGTACCTAATGCTTATCGCGTCTGGAATAGGCCAAGCACGGCGGCTCCCGGGGCCACAAGGCATAATGGCAAAGGTGACGTGTAATTTGAATTTATGACCAGCCATAAACCACCCACAGGAAAATTTATTTCTTTCTGTCTGCAACTATTCCCGGGGCAGGTCCTTAAACGCCGTCCCCGTTCTGGCCGGCCCCTGCCGACAAGACACATTTCGCCCCGGCTCTGGCTCGAATGGGCGAAAATAATCATTTGGAGCTGAGCATGATGCATGACCCTGAGCGTAAATTGGAGGGTTATTGTTTGCTAGGTGCAAGATTTATGACTTAAGGAGTATAGTGCTGTGGTGGACGAAATGTTAGTGTCGTGATACGCTCTGGAAGCGTGAAAATGAATGTGCTGAGTTTGTAAACAAAACATAAAAATTACTTGATGGTCACGAAACGTCCCTTTGCCGAAGAATGTGATGAGTTTCGATGTTGAAGTCGTTTGTAAGAAATTCATGTTGAGTAAGCTTCAATGCTTTTCAAAATTAGTACAAGTTATTAAAATAAAGCAACTTTCCCTCCACGATATAACAACAAAACTGGTAAGAAAAATTATTCAACCTCGTCGTAATTACTCATCACGATAACGTGCTCTTGAAGGATGGGAATAACAGAGGCCAAAAGTGGCTTCTAAACCCCAACAGCAGAGTTCAACACCTCGTCGGTTTTCTTTCCCGCACATTCACAGGAAAGTCCTGGCATCGAATTCCGGAGATCTTTATCGTTTGATCGGTTTCAAAATAATGGATGTGGCGTGTTACGGGAAACGACCGTGGCATCTCTACATCCTCCCAGGATCAACACGTACGCCTCTTCGGAACCGACACTACAGACACGTTTACAAGGGCCAAGCGACACGGACAAAACGTCCTCATTTGTACAAAAACGGTCAAAATTTAACAAGAAAATATATCACAATAAGCTCTCGCATGAGGCACATCGAGGGCATGAAAGAGGAAAAGAAATCCCGTGCAGGCCCCGAAAAGGAAGACAAAGTTGAGGGAATAAATAATGCGAACCGTTCTCAAATTACAAACAACCGAGATGAGATAATATATTGTTCACTTCTACTTAATAACTTATCAGATAAATCACATCTCATTTATAACACACCGAAAAGGAAGAAGTGGGAAGTGGCTGCAGCCAAAATGAAGACGAAGAAAAAGCAAACAAAAGAAGGCAAGAAAATCTGGCGCAGAATAAGCCAATATTGGTGTGGCTGGCTGGAAGCAATGAAGCAAAAAAAAAACCTAAAAAGCTGGTTGTACGAATTTTTCATCCACGCTGAGATTTCACCATACACGATAAACATAAACCTTAAATCCCATAAAATACGAAACCGAAATGTGAAGAATTCATTATTCCTTTTTATCTTCTGTTAATTCCTTTTTCCTACTAAGCCCCGCGTGGTCTATACGTTTCCTTCTCAGCGTGCAATTATTTATGATCTGTTTTCTCTCTGCCAGCCTGGGCCCGGTTCTCCACGAATTGGGCTTTATGCTGTTTGTGTTTCTGCACGGCTCTGATCGATGTGGCTTGTCTGGTTTTGGGCTGACTGGTAAATTCTCTGAGATTTCGTAAATCGTTTTTTTTTTTATTTTAATTTCGATCGATTTTTGCCTTTCTTACCTTACCTAATCTAATCTAATCTAATCTAACACAAATGCAGCCAGTCCGATGAAAGCATGCTGGAAAGTCTTGTGATTAGATTACGCCCCAAGCACTTTTCTTGTCATTATTAATAATTACAGTACATCCGAGAACACCCGAAAATGTATTGCAAAAATTAAAGCGGCCAGCCCTACTACGTTGTGTTTACCGCAGAGAGGATTCTGAGAACGGATCACATTTCACAGAATCTACAGGGAGGAAGGATGCGTGGACATACCGTACCAAACGCTCCTGTTTACAGTTTCATATGTGTTTTGTAAAATGTGTTAAGTGTAAAGTATAGTGTGGTTATATAATCAAATAAATATAATAATGCAATATAATGATCATTTAATAAAATCCCTTCACCTAATAATAACCACGCACCCAAGCACACAAACATCGACACAAAAGAAATGAATATAAGATTTTCAAGCATTCTTTTAGTGACTCAAATAAAACCATCTTAAAACCAATTGTGCTAGTAGTTGCATGTTCCAAAACCGTAGGACTTTAGCTGTCAAAAGCAACATTTCAATCATGGAGCAGCAGCAGCAGCGCAGTTGCAGGAGACATTTTGTGTGAATTTACAGATTATGAAATAAAATTCCGTTACCATTATTGTTGCTATCTCTGTGAAAACCATTTAAAGCGAAAAGTGATTTGTTTGCGGTTAAAATTATTCAAGGAGCAGTCGAACCATGCCGTCCCTAGTTTGTGATTTTTCTGAGGATTGAAGAAAATTAGTGTTGTGCAATGTCTATGCTGATTCGTAATCCATCATTGGATGAAAACTAACGAGGCAGCAAATGTGTTTTTAATTATTAACTTGACTAGCGTTCAAATTAATTATTTCAACTTCCAAAACGGCATTTTCTTGTCCAAGAATAAGTTGATTTGTTCAAGAATGTTTTAAATTCACAACGGCTTCCTGAAGATAAGATTAAAACTCTTCAGTTTTAGAAATGGCTTAATTAAAACCATGAATATTTTGTTGCATGTATTGCTACGCTCAGTTTGTTCAGTGCAGTTTAGAGGTTAGGTGATCGATTAATAAGAGAATAAAAGTGTTATTTGTGATTATTTTTTTGTGGCGGATGAAACCTATGACAAACGTTGTAAATGTGTATGTGAAATAAAGAAAAAGTGACGAAAACCATGATCATGTTCATGATAAAGTGAAATATAGAATATGTGACGAAATAAAGCCAAACCAAATAATTGACACTTTGGAATACTTTTTGTCATGTAGTATGTTTTTCCGCAGTATTGTTAATGTTATATGAATAAAAAACAGAGCTATTATTGTGTTTATTTATTTAGAGAAAAAATTATGATCAAATCTACAGCAACAATCAAAAAGGGCGCATGCAAATTTTGAACAATTATTATTAAAGTTCTTAGACAACAGGTAACTACTCATCTAAATCCCCTTTGCGGAAGAAAGCTGGAGAGGATTGCTGTTGTTTGAGTGTCCGAGTAATGTGAACCTGAAAATTAGCTACACAGTCGAAATTTTTGTCCACCCTTTTCCCGTGTTGGTCCAGAAATTTCACTACCCGGATCTATTTTCCACCATCGATACAAGCATGCGCTACGGCCAGTGCAACGTGTGATTTAGCCTTGGTTAAAGCAATATCAAGTCTTCCACAAGTCCTACAGTTCTTCAGAAGTCCCCACCAAGAGCATGCTTATAATAATTACATTGTTTTAATCAAGAAAAGAATGGTTTAACGATTTTCGCCATATTGAGAGGCAAGAAATTGGGCAAAAAATCGCAGCCATGTTGAATATTTGAGAGATATCAGAAACTAAACGTATTTTGGCATGAAAATCTTGTAGGTTATTTTAAGATTCAACAAGGCGAGCAGTATTTTTTCGAGGCATCTTGAAAAATTATTCGATCATTTTTTAATGGCATGAACTTTTTGGATATGTTCACTGAATTATGTATGTTTTATTTTTCAATATAGCATTTTCCTTGTATATTTTTGTCTTGTATAATTTTCTAATACTTGTTTATCAAGTAGGGTACACCATAAGACAGAATGGTTTTGATGATAATATTTTTGAATTCAATAAGATCTAGTTAAGGCACGTTTGGTTTTCTTCAAGAGCTGTTCCATTTATATCTTGATTTATTTCAGTCGCTAAGAAGTCTTCCAGGATACTCCAAAACCATTTATCATTTACACAAGATTTATTTAATTCAGCAAGAGTCTTTGAAGACATTGCTAAAACTAATCTGCTAGATTATATCGTTTTAAAACATCCTTGAAAATTGATCTTCATAACCTCCTAAAATAGTCCACTTTGCACTTAACTCAGCTTTAACTCGTGTTTAATACAGCATGTAGGACTAAAATGTTTTATAACCATTTTTGGCCAACGACTCTTAATAATCTCTTCTAGATCGTTTTAAAACTTAAATTGTTATATGATGATTTGTTAAAAGAACATTTGCAGGTTAAAAATTTGCAATTTACCAAAAAAAACGTTACTTAATCCTGGTTGGTGCCTTCCTCATATTCATAAAGTCAATACATTCAGTAAAAATAGCAACATGCAACATTCCCCCTTAACATGTTTAACAAATCAACTTTATTACTCATTTCTTTTGATAGGGTTCGCAGACCTTCAATATTTCTGGCTCATCAGCAAGGTCTGATATAAAACCTATCCAACGATAGTTCACATGGAACATTCAGACAATATTTCTATCACAATATCAGAAATCCGGCCTCCAAAAAGTGTGTAAATAACACTTAAGTGCTAATAATTTTTGTTAGGGTTGTCAGATCTTCGATGTTTTAGGCTCATTTGAAAGGTTTTTTGATTATCTAACTGACGACAGTTCGTATGATAGACCCGGACATAATTTTTATTGAAATATCTGAGATCCGGTGTATAAATAACACTTAAGTGCTAATAACTTTTGATAAGGTTGTCAGATCTTCAATGTTTTGGGCTCATTGGAAAGGTTTTTTCAATATCTTTCTGAAAATGTATAACATGATAGGTTTTCTTGCAAAACCACCCTTTTTACAATCTTCCGGATATAGGGGAGAGTGGGGAGACTTGATCCCCGGGGACACTTGATCCCAAGCCTGTATCTCGTCAGCATGTGGGTAAAACAATTAGCTTTGTTCTAGAAAGTTGTGCGAAATTGACTAAAACTAATTTAGAAAACGAAGAAAAAAAATAAAAAATGTTTAGATTGAGTTACACACATTTTTCTAAAAAGTGCTGCAAAAAACTTTCAAGAGATCTTTTTTCTTTGTTTTGATAAGTATAGAAAACACTCAAAAATTATTCAAATAAATATTTTTATATATGAATTGTTTGATAAAAATTTCAACTTCAAACCCCTTACGCATTTGACGTTAAATTTATCGTCATACTATTTTTACAATCAATTGTTTAAAAAAGTGCGTTTAGGGAGACTTGATCCCTGCATTTTTTACAGTCACTGGAATCAGCCTCAAGATTAAATAATTGGGCTGGGTTTTCGTACATAGTTTCCTTTAGTATAGTTGTACATAACTAGCTGTAGTTTGAACCATTTTTCAAAAGTTTTGTAAACAAAAATTACCAGCTTTTGTAAACATGCTTAATTTTGGTCTAAAATAGAAAATTTTAAGTTTTTAAATATTATACATGCTAAACTTGTTATATTTTTAACACAAACGTACAGGTTTAATGTGAAATTGCTGTATCTTATAGAAAATTAAAAGTTTGGATGAATAAGAAACATTTTGCTTAAGATTTCTTCAAAATGTTGAAAGGGGGATCAAATTACCCCCAACATTTTAAAAATGCCGGTTTAAAATATTTTTTTAAAACGCTTGGCATGATTCGAAGAGTTTTTCTGATAAAATACCCTAATCAGCCAAACAAAGTTGAATGTGTATGCTTTCAATTCATGCAAAAAGTTCATAGTTTTGTGAGAAATTGACAGAGTTATGTGCGATACAAAAAAAGGGGATCAAGTCTCCCCACTCTCCCCTACGCCAAAATCGTTTTTTTAGCATTACTTTTGAAGTACTTTGCTAAACTTGCTGATTTTAAATAGAGACCTATGGGACCCTAATACGGATCGAATGAGACCAATACGGTCAAAATCCGTTCATCCAGTCCGGAGATAATCGAGTGACAATTTTTTGTCCACCCACCTACACACATCCACACAGACATTTGCTCAGTCGATATGTATACGTGAAATTATAAAAAAAGTGTTTGGATTAACTCGAATTGGCAATTAATTCATGTTATTTTACAACTCTAACACTTCAGACTTTCGTAGAATTTTCCGAGGATTCCAATTATGTCAACAAAACTATTGTATAGGGACCATCCATAAACCACGTGGACACTTTAGGGGGTATGGCGATTGTCCACGATCCATACAAAAAAATTGTTTTGTATGGACAATTGTCCACGAAGGGGGGTTGAGATTCCCAAAAAGTGTCCACGTGGTTTATGGATGGTCCCATAGATGTCTCTGTGCTCTCTTACGCTAACTAGATAGGAAAACCAGCAAGCTTAGTACAAGAGAGTACAGAGGCATCGATATAGCAATATTACATCCATTAATGATAAAAGCTATTTCAAACTTGCTTGCACACATGCATGAGTACACAGAAAAGTGTATAATAAATTGCAGAAATGCGTTTTTCCATAGAACTGCCCTGGCTTGCAGGCCGGTCGGCAGGACGCAGAGATTGCCAATTCCGAAGGGATCCCAAAGGCCTAATAAATAAAGACTCTCGAGCATATGTTTACTCTCGTTTCATTTTTTATCTGTTCGGCCTCGGCCGGGTCCTTTCTTTGGCAGGCATTATTTTGTGATCTTTTCTTCCCTTACCCTCCTGACCTGACCGAAGCCCCGGAGCACCATATTGTTTAGCAGCACCTTGTCAGAATCCTGCCGATTTTTATTGTCAGAACAATGGACTTGTGCAATAAATTAGGTACCAGTCTAAAGACCCACTGGCAATGATTGTATTACTGCATGCATTTGCGCACATCTATCTGGCAGGCAGGCAGGCAACCAAAGAAAAGGTGGGAACTCACAGACACACACACACACACACACACAGAGGAGGAGAGGTGAAAAACGTGATTGCAAACAGCATGGCGCTGACCAGGGGACCAGGGGACGGCCGATGAAATATGCCCCTGGTTGGGCTGCTGTGAGGTAGGTCCGTTCGGTCCTGAGTCGGTGGTGCCCTGCTAAGTGGCCACACCGCTGACTGGCCGCGGCCGGGGGTTCTTGAGAAATGTACGATCGCACATTGGGTGCACGACTTTTTACAAATGAGAAAATATGCGATATCATATTTTATTACTTTACAACGTTATAACTTACCACGGTGAGTATTTTGTAGTTGGCCGCGCCGCAATCGTCGTCGTTTCAAGTGGGACACGAGCACCGTGCACTGATTAAGTGGAGATTAATTTCTTGTATATAAATGTGTTATTTATTAATTTGTTTTGTGACATAACCATTCGATGAATGTATGAATGTATGTGCACAACGGGCTTGTTAAACTGATCATTATATATGGTTATCATGTAAATCGTGGTGATGTGAGTACATAATTGGAAGAGATAATTAAGGTCACCAAAACAAGTTTATTATAGCGATCTCAACCTTTATAAATAACTCTGCTTGACAGTTAAAATGGTGGTGGTAAAACAAAGTAAAATCAGTTAAAATCAGGTATAAACACAATTAATAGAATCAATGCTTAAATATTTACCAAAATGTTGGTTATGAGGCTTTGTTTGAATAAATTAATCCTAGAAATAACAAACTTTGAGAGACTGTAAGAACTCATTACAGCTCCAAACATTAGTGCGTCCGACTTGGAAAATTCCAAGATAGAGTTCCTCATTCTTTCAATACCGAGAATTTTTGTTTCCCAGATATTTTTAAAATAATTTTGCTTCAGATTTTCCGAAATTAAAAAAAAAACTTTCTTTTGGACATTACTTTAAATTTCTTTGAGGAAACAGTTGCATGTCTTCTCATTATAATGCATTTATCTTCAAATTGCAAAGTATATATGTTGGTTTCTTAAACCACACTCGACTGGCGATTTTTCATGTTTCACCCAAATCCAAAACTTATGGAACTAATAGTATAGGAGGATTGAGATGTCTACTCTTGGATGCTTTCCGAAAAATTATGATAAACGCTATTGCTTTAATGCAATAATTGTCAATTTGGTTAAAAAGACAATTTTGACTCCGCTTACTTTTTTTGACGGTATATCAGACCACTCAAGACGGTTATATAACACTTCAAATATCGTAGAATCATCCAGATATTATCTTTACAACTCATTTGAGTGTCCTCGTTGAAATTCTTGCAAAATGAGGGTATCCCAGATGTTCCATCATCTTATTTTTTACCCATGAATTGGGCATGCTCAAATATCTTTTTATGATTTTTTACTAACAAAATAGTTAAGGGTTTAGCTGGAATAGCTTTCCATTTTTTTAGAGAGGGTTTAAATTGTATAAACGTTGTTTTTACTTTAGTAAACAGTTTTCGGTAATCCTTAGCTTTGCCAAATATCATTTGTATTACTTACTAGTCACTTGAAGTCCCACGATTTATTGTTTACGGACCTATTTAAAAAAAAGTAATGACCGCCGAGCAAACACTAAACAGCAAACATGTTACAAACAGTCAGTTCACGATAGAGGAAACTCTACTTCGTAACGTTCTTCCCCCATTCCTCGAGTGGCAACATGTATTATTTTTAATCTGGTATATCCCTTTTTATGACACCATTATTGCCGCTTTATCGGCTAATTTCATTTTGGCAAGTAGGAATATCCCAGCCAGAAAATGTTTATCAACGTGCGGAAGGAAGGAAGAGGTTCGCAATAAAAATGAAATATTTCTATTATATTTCTTGCTGGTGGTGCTGCTGCTGCACATATAACCCAGCTGAACTTAGGGGGTACACACTGTCTGGCGTGCTGAAACTAACGCTATTATCCGGAGGGATATTTTGGCCCCGGGATTGATATTTTCTACACCTTCGGTAGAGAGGGAGTGTCTAGCAGGATGCTGGGATGGTCGAAATAGTGCAGAGCAAACACATTTATCCTGGGGCCATGGACAGGCCATAAGACGACTGTTAACAGTTCCTTACGGATTTAGGCCTTTGGGTTGCGACTAGAATCAACCAAATCCAGGACCCAGATAAAAAAGTCATGAAAATGAAATAGTGCAGCAATGGATGGAGAAAACGTGTTTGGAATTTGCTTTGGACTGGGTTCTAGAATAACCCATAATATTTGATATTACATTATCCCCTTTTTGATAGGGTCCAGCATATTGCAAAAAGTCCTGTGGGCTGTTAATCCTTCCAGGTAAAGGGCAGATTTTTTAAATTCTATGATCGATTATTTTATGATTGTGAATAAAAATGTTCATCTTCCATTAATGATCGCCATCGATTTTACCGATTATGAGTACTCACGGCTACTCAAAAGCTACTCAAATTTGTCACTGATCCGACATAACAAAGTTCTCGCTTTCGATTCCGACTCCCGTCCGAATCCGGGACCTGTCATCAAGAATGGTCGTCACGCAATCGAGATGTCCAATAGATAGCCGTTTCCCAGCCATGATGTAGCTCATTAAAATTTAGAGAAGGGGCAGCTGAATAAATCCCCGAATACGAGGATCGCCTCGATTACCATTCTGCCTCCAATGGCGATCGCTTTGAACACTCTGCCCCATAAGTTCCTCGTTCATTTGTTTGTTTATTTATGATAAAATGAAACACACATTTCCCAATGCCTTGGGAATAATTTATTGCCTCATTACGTTTATAGATGAACTTGAAGAAATATCAAATTACGTGAGATATTCGTTTTTTTACGGTCGTTCATAAATATTATTGACAGTTTCAAAGAAATGAGAAGTAGCGTAGTTATTTATCACCGATAATAACAGAATTAATTTGCGAGAATTAATTAGTTTCTGTGGTGAATTCATTTGCATGTTTATCTTACAAGCCGTGACAGCTAGAGATTATTTTTATGTTAAAAATTGGTGAAGCGTGATTTGATTGAGCCACTGTAAATTTAAGCACAAGCAGTATAGAATCGTTCTCTGTATGTTGTGAGTTTTTACGACACGATACCTCTATACGAACCTTCAATTCAATGCTGTTTGGTATCTATTCGCAATGTTTTGGCTGCTTAGGTTCTGAATCGTAAATCTGTGGTGTATGATAATTTTTCAAAAAAGATGATATTATTTCGAACCTTTTTAAAAAATGTATTGAACTCTTAAATTTAGGCCATTTTATGGCCTTCAGTAAGTAAACTTTATTCAATAAACTTAAGCGTGAGGTACTGGATAAATAGCAATCGATAGGATAACTATTCTATTAAAAAATCTCTATATTATATAACGTCATGATTCGAAATCCGGACACTTAGTAGCATATCATCTTTGTTATAGCTGGCAAAAAATCAAGCAACAAGTAGAAATTGTAGAAATATCATCAGGATGTAATATAAACAGTCAGTTTTAAGAGAATGCGTGCAAAATATGGCTTTTCTAACAATTTTTCATCAGAATTTTAAAATGAAAATGACTTGTTGTGCTTCGAATCCCGGACACTGATAAAAGCTGATTCGAAATCCGGACACTTTTGCTTCGAATTCCGGACACTCGTTTTTGCTAATGAATAGCACAAATTTGGACTGAAATGTTAGTATATGGCATTCTTTAGGTCTCAAATAAGCTATTAACATCAAGACAATCGATATTTTATATAAAAATTTGCTAGAATTTAAGGAAATCAAAACTATAAATTCCTGCTTTGCCTTCCCGGTGCTTCGGACACCTATGAAATATTTCACGTGAAATGTTTCGCATTTTTGGTAATCTTATGACATTAACTACAGCGTTCAAACAAACTTCAAATGAAAGTTGATGTTAGAATTCATCAAATAACACAGTTTTGACATTCATAATGCTAACTTATATCAAAATAATTGATAAAACAAGATGAGGTGTCCGGGTTTCGAAGCGTCCGGGAATTCAAATCATGACGTTATAAGCAATGAGATATTAAACCCACAATAGGGCAGCGCCATCCGAGAGAATAAAAAACACGATCTGGTAGTTCACAGGTACCAAGGATGCCAGATACACAGATTTGAGCTTTTGTCAGACAATTTTTGAGGTGCACTGACTTTTAAAAAATTAACTTAATCCACCTATGTGGTTGGTCCCTTCCTCACTTTTTACCAACATTCGGTGATATGATGGGTTTGGACACAAATCCTATCAACTTCTTCTATCTAAATTTCGAGGGTTTTGTTCGAACGCGTATCAATTCAACACGGAGGCGTTGGGTTGCTCTTTGATGCGTTGGGTCCGTATAAGTCCAAAGAAAATTCTTTGCCAAAAAGTTACAACTTTGGCCACTCTGGAACCGATTCCGGAAAATCTGCAGATTGTATGGGAAAGGTTAAAATCAAATTCTGATCAACAAACGAAAAATAGCAGAACGAAGTTTTTCGGGTAAGGTTTGCTTCTCTATAAAAATACACAAATGTCACTTAGGCGGCCATAACTTGAGACTGAGCGTTGTAAGATCTTCAATGTTTTGGACTCATTGGAAAGGTCTTTTGATTACCTATGCAACGATAGATTGGATGATGGATCCGGACATAGGTTACATGCATTTAAGGTGAAGCCGTTGATCATTTTCGAAGAAAATTGATCATCACTATAAAATATTCTGTATTAAATTCAATTTAATGAATTTCAGCATTCCTAGCATGTGCCGGTTGTTGCCTTCTTAAAGCCACTGAAAGAATTTTTGATGTAAATCAAATGTGCTTCAAAACTTATATAATTTTGTGGCACAGTCATTGACGTCCTATTTGGCAATCATTGATTAATGACGATTTCCATAACTTTACAAGGAATGGGATAATCGTTACCAAAAGGAATCATCATGTGTAAGGCACTACACTCAAACCCCGGTGATTTGACACCAACTGTTGTCAAACGAACGGGGTCACTTTTTAGTTTGACACCCCTTTTACACGGGGTTCACACACACTACCAAACATTTGTTTTGATAGTGTGCGTGAGCGCCGTGTAAAAAGTGACAGTTCATCACTTTTTAGTTTGACTTTGACCAACCAATGGGGTACAAACTAAAAAAGTGTCAAACGAAAAAGTGACCAACCACCGGGGGTTGAGTGTATTCTAAACAACTTGTTGAAGGAATTTTGTCAAAATATTGAATGCGACGCAAAATTTATATCTTTGAACGAAAAAACATGACAATGGTGGAAGTCTTCACGTTAAGTGAGATCCGGCTTTAAAAAAGTACACAAATATCACTTAAGTGGTCATATCTCAAGACAGGGTTGCCAGAACTTCAATGTTTTGGACTCATTGGAAAGGTCTTTTGATAACCTAACCAACGATGGGTCGGGTGATGGGTCTGGACATAGTTTACATGCATTTAAGTGAGATCCGATTCGCAACTCTGACACTTGTTTATACGTAACTTTTGAACTACTTATCGGACCTTCAAAAAAATCAATAGCGCAGTATGGGGCACCAACCCGGATCGAATGCAACTTGTTTGACTCAAATCGGATCAGCCAGTGCCGAGAAAACTTGGCAAGAATTTTGAGCACTAAGGGGAATACGCACACACACAGACATTTGTTCAGTTTTCGATTCTGAGTCGATAGGTATACATGAATATAGGTCTACGAGCTGTTTTTCAAAAGTTCATTTTTCAAGCAGGATTATAGCCTTACCTTAGTGAGGAAGGCAAAATTTCAATAATTTAATATTTTGCAAAAATATCAACGGAAACTTTTTTTTTTAGTCTTAAAATGCTTAAAACGCTTTTTCTGACGGATTTCTAAAGCCGTAAATTGTTAAATTTTAATTTCAGACAAATACACAGACATACACAGATTTTTTACAGACATATAAAAAAAACATGTGGCATTCCTGAAAGGTACAGTGCACTGACGCAGAGCATAAATTGTGGTATTTCTGGTATTGCGAGAACGTTATTCTCATGGGTTCATTTTCAAAAAAGTTCACCTATAAAAAAGTATCGAGAATCGAACCCAAGACCTTCAATTTATATAAAATCCGCAATATTGCCGTATCGGCCACTAAGGTTCAATGAACATCAGTTGGTAATATAAACTCTATTTCGTGGTGTTCCACTCGCGGGAGGTTTATTCTACCATTTGATTTTGTTAGAGCTATTCTCTCGACTTTCTATAACGGGTGTATGCAAATAACTGCTCTACTTCACTGTATAGAAATTATTCCATTCATGTTTAACCTGGCATAGATCGATGGAGAATTTCCTGAAAGCCATTCTCCACACGTTTTCATCATACAAAGTATATTTAATGACCTTATAGAAGTGCAATAAATAAATACTACTTACACGCGGGCCATAATTGTGCTCATTACTTTCAACAACAGGTGAGTAAATTAGCGAATAGTTTATGCATAGCTGCATCGCTCTGCCATGAACGAACGAAGTGCATTCGGTATCTTCATACGAAAGCCACCGCTCGAGGAGTCGAGGGTCGCTTGTCTTACACATTAGGTATGCATGCCTTACATGATTTAAGACATACCTTCGGGGCAGCCGAAGCCATGTTTGCTGTCTGATAGTGGCGCGGTGGCGGCGACGGGTGCAAAAGTTGTTCCGTCGGTCCGACCGTCAATAAGTAAGAAACGAGTGGTTAAGTGAGCGCGAAGATGTTGAAAAATTTGCACCACGCTCATTTAAGAGGAGCGTACGTTTGTGAGTGCGATTCTGATCTACATATCCGTGTAAAACATGCCACAATTGCACAGTGGGAGTGGTTGATTGGAAAATTTCGAAACTTTGAAGATAAGTTAGAAATTTGCAATAAGTTTTTGATAATAAGCATTGGTTGAATGACCATAAAGTATACCTTGTAATTAAGTTTATTAATTATTTCAACAATATTTTTCATAGTGAACCATGTTCCCTCAGTTCCGTTAATGCATAAGTGATGTACGCACCACAGACGGATGCATCATTGCATGGTGTACGAGTCTGTAAGATATAATAAAAATAAAAATAGAAGAAATGATAATAAACTCATAATACAATTGGAATAAACATCGTCAATTATGGCAAAATGAAACACCAGCACGAACATTTACAGAAATATTTGTTTTTGTGTACATCAAGTTGCATTTAAATTTAAATGTTTAATGAGGAGCAAAAGAGTTACATATTTGAGCATAAAACACTGTTAAAGTTAGAGTATTTCATTAAAAAGCTGTTTGTTACTCAACAACTAACAACACATGACACAGAAAAAAATATTCCTGTAAATTTACATTATTTATCATGTACCAAAAGGTATCATGATAAATGATGTATATCTACATTAGGTTCATTGGAAATTTGCATTAGCTTCATTGGAAATTTAGATTAGTTTTAAAAATTTACATTAGTTTTGGAATTTACATTAGTTTTGAAATTTACATTAGTTCAAATCAACTAATTCTGATTGGCCAATGGGAATAATGAGAAGCTCGACTTGGATTGCAGTAGGAAAAGGGTGAGGCATATGTTTTATTTTAAAATTATTGAAGTGGGCAGTAAAAGGAAATTCTGATTTTAAAAAGTTGTTTCACAGGTAGGGGACACTTTCTCATCGACGGCCAAGTGGAGTAACGCTGAACTGGAATCGAACGGACGACGGGTAGGATGTACGGTGTAACTGCTGCTACCCGCTGCCGACTGAGCCATCTTCGTATCTTACAAACGAATGGCTAAAGCCTCAATTTGTTCAGGTCGAGGCTCAGGCAGTGCGCCAGCAAAGTATGAGAGCGATAGATAGAGAACCAAATATAACTATTTGTAGTTCGGGTAGTTTTGAAGTCAACGTTTGGCAGAAGTACATACGGGTAGAAATTCATCAGATTTGAGTTTCCATGCTCAACGTTTCCATTAGATTCATGATTTACATTAGATTTTGATTTACATTGGAGTAATTTCCATGACTTTTTACTCTTTACATCATATTTCAACAATACATTGAGTGAGTTTACATAAGAAACAAATTTTCGCACGTCTAGAATTGAGCAGAAACTTACAACAGAGACCACAAAATGCCCGGGGGTCGTTAACGTGCTGTTAAAGTGCTTTGTTTTTTGTTACACAAAAAGTTCTTAAAATTCTTTTTCGCAATTCCACTGTGAAACAGTTTTCTGAACAATTTCCACAAAGAAATATCAGTTTTGGTTCAACGTAGTACAATATATTTCGTAAAATAAATAGTGACTTTGTCCAAAATTACTGTATTTAATTACCTTTCACATGATGAATACCGCCAAACAAGGGAGACAACGATAGGATTTCAATTAATTTTCAATTACTATTCAACTGTTAAAACTTGTTTTGGTGTTAATTGAATATATTACGTCAAAACGATCAATGGTATGGTTACTTTTATTGCTTAATTTTAAAAATTCACAAATATGTGTATTTTTCAAACTTAATTCATATGCTTAAAATATAAAGTTTGAAAGTTATAAAGTTTGCTAGAAAATTAAATAGAACTAGATTTTTATTCATCAAAATTGTAATTTTTTGGCCACCCACACCAATTTTGTACCATGCTCCGAAAAAATGTATGATTCTTTACATACCGTAAACCGGGGTGACTTTGATAGGATTTCAATTTGTTTTTAGAATATTTTCCAATAGGTAAGGTTTTTCTCAAGATTATTATTTTTAAAACATGTACTGGGGTAGACCACACAAGGTCCATGCACTATTTCGAAAAAAAAGTTTTTTCAATAATGTTTAGAAAAATAGTAACGTTCAAAAATCTTAGTTTTAATTCCGGGGTGACTTTGATAGTCATAGTTTTTCTTGTTAAAATCATATTTAAGATGTTCAAACTTTATTTGTACGTAAAAAGTACCATAGCTGATATAGCTTTTAAGAAAAAAAATCAATGTTTATATTTAGTTAACCAAGTTTATAAGCTTTTTTAGCAAAATACATATAAATCTTAGGTAAAATTGTTAAAAAGTCGGAATTTTGCTGGAAATTTGTTAAAACTAGTTTTGTTTATAAAATTATCAATTTATATTGCATTTTATACTGAATTCGAAGCACGAATCACAAGTTTTTAAATTTTACATGAAATTTGTCCAACTGAAATTGCCTATAAATTGGGAGATTTTTTTTAATTGTGTTTCAAAAACACATATTATTTATTATTTACAAACTTTTTTAACCTTCTCTTAGTGGAAAATTGTCCAAAGAATCCGAAAATGCATTCCGTTTTCCGATAAAAAACAGGGCAATTGAGAAAATCATGAAACTTTAAGAAGTCTAACATAATGACTTTCATCAACATTTCCTTGACTATAGTTAACTAACTTTTTAAACTTGTCAACATTTTATGAAAAGTTCTTCTTGAGGTACTTTGAACACTTCTCTACCACGGTCAGTATGTTTCTAATCCATTCCTTGCGTAATTTAATTGTACTCTTCATTTTGCGGAAAAATCGCAAACCTATCAAAGTCACTCCGTTTTACGGTATTTTAAAGAACTGGAAAGACCAAAAAAATCAAACCATTCACTTTACCGACCTCCAGGTCTTTTTTGGTCTCTATTGCAAGTTTCTGCTCGAACCTAGGAGTCCACAGGCTTGAATGGGGAAAGCACCCGAACCTATTTTTACTCCAAGGAACCTTCCACTCCAGGGTTCGAACTGACGACCTTTGGATTGCGAGTCCAACCGCCGCCAGCGATTCCACCGGAGCAGGTTTGGTTTGGTGGGTTGGTTGTTCTTATACGGGGGAGATTTTTGCTCCAGTGGTAGAGGATGTTTCAACACATCTTTCAAATTTGAACTTCACTAAAATTGTGTTTAGTTTTGGCTGCCGATTCGATATACCAGACGGCTAATATCCCATTCTCCTTCAAAATTGCTGTTGCGAAGATTTGTTGGCAAAACTAAAGAGCGTTTTCTCGGAATAATTGCTTTCGCATAATAGTCGAATCTTCAGACAGTTGCGCTTATGCTTATAAAAAAAACATTTATCGCCAGGTTCCACCGAGATTTGAACTCGGATCGTTGGATTCAGAGTCCAAAGTGCTAACCATTACACCATGGAACCGAAATAGTGTTAGCTGAGTGAAACCTCCGAAAAGGAGAAAAGCATTCAAAAGTAAACCGTTTGGTGCGAATTGAAATGTTTGAAAAATTATCTACCTCTCTCAAAGCAACGAAAGTGCAACTCAAAGCTGTGCTCATTGGTATTCTTTAGCAAGTTCTAGCACATCACATCAACCAATCGACCAACCGCCGAGTGACGACGCCAGACTGGCGACGGAGGCGATCCTGTTCAACGGCCGATTGACTATGAATGATGATTTGTTGTGTTCCACCTCCCCGTGTGTCCGTTTAGTCGAGAATGACGATGTTTACACAAATTGGACCTTCCAGCAGCAGCAGCAGCAGCAACGGAATAGGTAGGTAGCCGTCAGCGGACACTCCTCCGCGCTTCATCAACCCGCGGACATCACGAGGGCCGGGCCCAAACCCAAGCCAGTTGTCCGGGGGAAAAATGGATCGAGTTTTATTCGCCACCACAAGTCGGGCCTAGGATGATGGATGATTGTTATGATACCTACCCTGCTGCTGCCATATGACTGATTGATATGTTGTAATAAGCGAACTGGGAACAGGGAGTGAACCATTCGACTAATCTTCTGTTTTCCCCCTTTTTTTAGTCTGTCAGGCAGCGTGTTTGAGGTCTAATCATTTAGTGATTGAAGCGATGCAGCCTCGGTTTTTGATCGATCGAAAAGAAATGCGTTCGGAGATAATGAATGGACAAAAGTGGTTCGGTTTGTCTTGGCTGAACCTTAGGGATTTTTTTTTGTATCTAATAAGATGTTGATTAGTGTCTTATTCTATACCCGTTTGAAACTTTGAGGTTAACCAAACACGATCTGGTAGTATGAAGGTACTGTGAACGGACACAGAAAATAAATCGCGAGATTGACGAGAGCGGGCCAATATCGAAACTCGTACCCAAGACTTTTGACATATCGAATCGCACCTTTGCCGTATCGGCCATCAAAGTTAGATGACTATGAGATGGTCATTTGGAAATATAAACCACTCACAATTGGATGAACTGTTTCAATGAACAAATGAACACAATTTCGTGGTGAGAGTTTTATTCTTCCATTTAATTTTGGTAGAGTTATTCTCTCAGCTTTCTACTGTGGGTACAGGTATGTAACAAACACGGCCAAAATGACGTAGGACTAGCGCATAAGTTTGGATGAATATCCATTAGAACAGAGTTGATTGGAAAATCATAATGCAGCTTGTATAATATTTTTATTCCTCAGCTTAGCGAGCAAACGCTTCATCTGTAACCCCGTTCCACAGCCGTATCCTGAAGAAACATCCTGTGGAGTGAATCCTTGATGAAACGAGAAAGAAAAATCTCATCCAATTACGAACTGACGGGCTCTCAACGGCTGACGACTCGGTCAAGTAAAAGACGATCCGGTCCGGCAATATGAAATGCCGCTGGCGTTGCCGGCACTCTCGGGGACCCATAATTCAAAGGGACACACAAGTGTGCCTTCCTCGGTGATTTGGCGTTTGATAAAATAATGAATCTCACTCTATTCTGACGTATGAAGACGTATTGATGTCTACGCCCTGGGATCAGTTGGTGTCCTGCGTCTTGTCCGAGTTCTCTGGCTCAGTTGTGCTGTCAGATACAAACACTCCACTTTGGACGCCCCTTGGTCGGCACAAATTGACGCGAGTAAAATAAATTAGCTGCTCTATTATGTTGGTCGTCGTTGCTGCGCGCTGAATGCTAAGCTGCACGGTCGGGAATTTTTATCTTGATGGGATGTAATTTATCACAATGATGGCTGGCTGACTGACTGACTGTGCAAAGTACCACCACCACTGGTTCTCTGCCGGCGTTGGTGTGGTCACGAAGAATGAGGAAGACGATGAGCTCAAGGGAAAAAGTCGATTCGTTTGTTCGTTCTCTCGTTTGCAGAAGTCATTAATTTTAAAAACTTCTGAATCACATTCCCAGATAATGTGCGATTTTTGTGCCGGACTGAAGAGAGGAGATTTGATAAATGACGTCCAATCAAACGGAATATAGCTGGTGGTGGTGTGGTTTGCCGGAAGCGTAATGACAGAGCTGTTATTTAGTGGTTCGTAATCAATTAACACCAAAGCTGCTAGATTCCCTACAGGGGATGAGTTTGAGAAAAACGGAAATTTGAGCATTAACCAGAACAAAAGAATTCTCCTTGGTAAGTCTCATCCAAAATGAGTAAAATACTCCGAATATCTACTTATTGTTGAGTCATGTCGGAGCATTTGTCACACGGCTCATGCCAGAGAGGTGAAGTGCCCTGCCTTCGATTACAGCGAATGATTAAGTGCAAGAGCAGTCGAGCGCCTCGGAGGAACACATCTGAGTAAATATACACATCACCAGTTGGTACGTACATAAATCATTATTCGTCGTGTTTCCCACTCATTTGTGTCACCGATGTGCTCCACTATGCCACGCTCGAGTTCCACTCTCTCTCTTCAGTGCTAGGGCATTATGGGGGCAACGAAAGCGCGCGACCTGACGACGACCGTGATAGAACATAGATCATGTTATCCGGTCGGCAAGGTTTTACAGTTGAACTTTGTTTAATACGGATTGTTACTTTTTAACTAATATTCAGATTCACTCCAAATTCTAGAACCAAGAGCTGTGATGGTGCGGTTAGAGCTAAACTCAATCCTTTTTAAGAACTCAGAATCCAAACATCTCTTATGCATAATTTCGTACTACTCTATAATATAAGATTATTAGAAACTGTTAACAGCCAGGCACTTATCCCACGTACATTATCAATGTTAAAGTATCTTAACCCTGATTGTCAGAGATCTCAGTCGAAGTCAGAGTTGTAGTCGAAAGAGTCTAGAACACATTTAAAGTCAACATTGAAAGATTCTGAGAAGCTGGAGTCGGTGTCGCTAAATCATGAGATGCCGGAGTTGCCTAATTATCTTTTACTTTGTATGGAAGTTGTTGTTGGAGTCGTAAGAGTCGGGCCATTTCGGAAGGTCGTAGTCACTAATTCTTCAGAATCCGGAGTTGAAGTTGGAGTCAGATTCGGTTTCGGAGTAGCTGAAAAAGCTAGCCGACTTCGCAGCCCTGTAACTTGAAAAATCTAAAAGAATTCATCCTTTCAACTCGAAGTCCCTCTGTAAAGGTTCCAGGAGCGACCACGCCGGCTAATCGACGATGTTTGCAGCCGATGTGGATTCGTGTTCCGAGGGTAAACAAATTAATCACTTTCCGTCCCAGTCGGCTCAGTCAGTTGAGCTCGGAACATTCGGAAATGTTTGGTTTATGGCTGCCACTTTGCTTTGCCTGCCTGCTGACTGCCTGCCATGGTCGGCGCGGTTCGTTTCGATTCGCTTGGCATCAGCAGCCATAACACAGGACAGGATCAAAGGACGAGAAAAATGAATTACAAACATGCCACTGCCTTTTTCATCAATCATCTTTTGATGTGACAGTTGGAAGATATATGCGGTGTGTGTGTGTGCGTACATGTGCTGGATTTTGAGTCTGATTTGTATCGTTGGAATAGTGCGCTAGTGCGAAGTGAGGTACCTTAAGGTGAGGCTTATTATTCGCTGCCATGTATTGATTACTGCTTACCGGTGGGATTCGTCTTTTGTGGTCAAGAAATTGGAAAGTCATGCCTTCGATCGTAATCAATTCTCATTTGGGACTGTTCATCATTCATCATTTTGGACTGCACGGCCAGAAACGCGGTTCCTGGTTGGTATAGAAATTGTAATCTAATTACAGCTGATGATGGTGATGATAACGATTTTTCATGAGTTGAATGTTTTTTTTCTTTGTTTTGGTAGCTTCTTCGGCATATTTGTCTTCTCTTGCTTTTATTCAAACCAGCTAGTCAAAAGAATCAATGACTAAGTGAACTATCAACGGAACATTTCGTAGAAAGATTCTCTGGATTTTCTTAAATACATGCTTTATTTCATCGATTTGCAAACGGTTTTGATGGAATATCGTCAAAAGAAATTTGTTATTTATTTTGTTATTTGTTATTTTTATTTTATTGTCCATCCGACATTTATCTGTCTTAATGGACTGGGTGGTAAAAGCCCGTTCGAGTTGGATCGCTAAATTCGCCACTCTCGAATAGGCATAAAACCCACCGTCTTTTAAACATGGTCAATACATTTCACGAGATACAATATAAACTTAGATCTAAACAAAAATAGTACGGCGTAAGTTAGAAATAAAGGAATCTACAGACATCGAGTAATCAAATAAATCGTCAAAATCATTGAAAACGTCACACATCGCCCGGATAGGTTCCTGCTGTCCATATTGAGTACGATGAAAGTCTAGGCGGTGCGTTCCACGTTCTGAGCGGCCGCGGGATGACGTTGAAGTTGATCCTGGCGAGGATATTAGGAGCGTCGATGGCACCTAATAACAGTTTCCCACGAAAGCCGCCCGTAAGAACTGCCTTCTCTTAGAGAGTGTTTCCATCCCTAGAGCCTCGCAGCGTTGTTCGTAGGATGGCGCTACAACTTGATCAGGCCATGAGTGGAAGCGCAATGCGAATCTTGTGAACTTCCTCTGTACCGACTCGATTCTAGTCACCCATTCATCAGTGTGCGGGCTCCAAGCCACCACAGCAGTCTCGAGGTGAGAACGAACGAGTGCGTAGTAAAGAGCTCGTAGGCAGGCAGGATCACGAAACTCGTTTGCGATCCGAAAAATGAACCCGAGATTGCGGTTTGCTTTGGAGATAACGGCGTTGTAGTGGGCGGAGAGGCTGAGCATTTCATCGAGGAGTATGCCAAGATCCTTAACAACGGTCGCCCTCTCCAGCGGTTGGTCCCCGATGGTGTAAGGCCAGCAGATGGGGTGTTTTTTGCGTGTGAAAGAGATAATAGAACATTTAGAGAAACTTACTGACAACAAATTTGAATCACACCACTGAGTAAAAGACTCAATCAGCTGTTGGAGCACCCGGCAGTCGTCTACGTTGTGAATTGGCTGGTAAATCTTTAGGTCGTCGGCGTAGAGAATTCTGCTTCCGGGTGGGAGCACAAAGGTAACGTCGTTGTAGTAGACAGAGAAGAAGCTTGGTCCTATATTACTCCCTTGAGGAACGCCAGACGTCATACAGAACGGCACTGATTCGGAAGCACCGATTTTGACCGAGAGTGTTCTGCCAGTCAGGTACGATGCAACCCAGTTGACGACTTTGCATGAAACGCCGAGGTGGTCGAGCTTGGCGAGTAAGATGCGGTGGTCGATCCTGTCGAACGCAGCCTTAAGGTCGGTGTAAACAACATCCACTTGTCCTCCGCCTTCCATGTTTCGTTTGCAAAATGAGATGAAGTCGACTAAGTTTGTACTTGTCGAGCGTCCCGAAAAGAACCCGTGCTGTGCTGTTGAGATGTAACCCTTCGTTGCGTTTATCAGGAGCGTGTTTACGATGATTTCCATCAGTTTGGAACCGGCACAAAGAGATGTTATTCCCGGTAATTGGAAACGTCCCGCTTATCCCCTTTCTTGAAGATTGGGAACATGTACGATGATTTCCAGCAAATCGGGAAGGTTTCGGATTGTATGGACAGGTTGAAAATTCGCTGCAACGGTTTTGTGACGGCGACAGCACAGGATTTCAGCACAATTGATGGGATTCCGTCAGGTCCGGCAGACGATGAGGACTTCAGCTTTGCGATCGCCATTCGTACGTCCTCCTCCGTGATTGGTACAGCGCTCAGGTGAAGTGCGTCTGCGGGGACAGCGCGGAGTGCGCTGCGCACTTGATCCGGAGTTGCAGGCGAGGGACGAAATACGCTCAAAAAGTGCTGAGCGAACAAGTTGCACGTCTCCTCCGTGGAAGTGGAGTTAGCTTCGCCGAGGAACATTTTAGCTGGGAGCCCGGTTTCTTTGCGTTTCTCGTTCACAAAAGACCAGAAAAGTTTTGGATTACGTTTCAGATTCTCTTGAGTACGGCGAACATGGATTCCATAACGGTGTCTTTTGTAGTGCGTGTAACGTTTGCTGGCGAGACGGAAGGCGCGATGGGTTACAGGATTCCGTCTAGCTGAATACTTCCTCAAAGCAGCGGCACGCCGTCGTTTCAGTTTTTTCATGCGATCATTGGACCAGGGAGGTTTCCGAGGAGGTGCACGAGTTGGAACGTGATCTCTGAAGGCGGTTTTCAGTGTAGAGTTGAAGAATGCCACAGCTTCATCCACATTCTGCGTTTCATTGAGGGCATTCCAGTTTACTCCAAGAAGTGCGCGATTGAGGGCGGGAAAATCCGCCTTATAGAAGTTGTATGATCGGGTATCAGGTTCGTCGATGAACGGCACTGGCACCCTCAGCGAAACAGTTATCTCCAGTGGGGATGTGGCGGGTCGATTCTAAGCAGCGCTTCCGGGGCCTCAGCGACAGAGCAGTAGTTTACAGAATCGTCATCTATGAGCACCAAATCAAGTGTGCGATTTAAGTTATTGCTAACATCATTCAACTGTTTCATTCCAAGCAGTGCCATGCCGTCGAGTAGTGTAGAACTGGAAAGCGGATAAGATGCAGACGAAGAACTGGGGTGCGCGTGTCTCGAGTTGAATTTTGCCCAAGTTATTTTAGGTTGGTTGTAATCGCCGAGAAGCAGGTGCAAATCGTTCGGACGCATCGCTTCGGCCACAGCGGAGGCCGAGTTAAAGTGCGACTCAATAACTGCTGAATTTCTGGCAAGATCCGGGCTGATGTAGACGGAGCCGACGTACAGCTTCTGATCTGCGACGCCATTGATGACAACCCAAAGCTGTTCGAGGCTGCTGGCATCCGTCGGAACAGGAAATTCCGTTGAATCAAACTTTTTCGAGACAGCGATGCA
Organism: Culex quinquefasciatus; assembly: GCF_015732765.1. Lineage (NCBI taxonomy): Eukaryota > Metazoa > Arthropoda > Insecta > Diptera > Culicidae > Culex > Culex quinquefasciatus. The sequence continues at coordinate 117,022,587 of NC_051862.1, forward strand.
GATTCCACCGCCAGTTTTCTTTCCAGTGCGAACAGTGTCTCGATCGTTGCGGTAGACTACAAAGCCAGTCCCGAACAACTGGGGCGAGAAGATTTCATCGTCTAGCCAGGTCTCCGTAAGAACGATGACATCATAATCGCAATCGATCACAGCCAGGAACAGATCGTCGATTTTTGTACGAAGTCCCCTTACGTTTTGATAGTAGAAGCTCAGAGCGCGCTGCGTGTCCAACCGATTAGGAGCTTCGGCCGCTGATGTAGTCCTCAGGGAGGTACTGGAAACCAACAGATCATCAGCGCGGGACATATGTTCAAGAACGGGGTACTCGCCTGAGAGTTGCCGTTGGAAGACCCTCACGATGGCCGTACGCAGGTTCGGGACGGCTTTGCTGAGCGTTGACATGCGGCAGGACTGCGACGGGTCGTTCGGGGGCTTCCACAGGACTTTGTATCAGGCGTCCCGAGTGAAGTAGCGCGGCAGCGCGAGCGGGTGAATGTCTTCGGTCGGAGCTGGAATGCGGGTGATCGTCAACGAGAGAAAAGGTTCCGCAACGTGAGTACTTGCCCGTGCTGACGATTTGGGAGACCCTCGCCCCGTACCCGCACACATCACCAGGACGACTTAAATGGCCAGCAAGTTGGGTCTTCGATATGGCTGGCTCTGCGATGGTATCGGCTGCGGCGGGAGTTGAGGGCTCCGGTACTTAGCAAGAAGCGTCCTGGAGAAGCAGTCTCGATGGAATTCGGTGCGACAGAGATGCGTCTGGAGACTTCCGCGCTGACGATAAGGTTGCTGACAATAGCCGGGCCAGATAGCTGGAGTGTGGTAGGGGGCAAGGGCTCCCCGTAATCCGAAAAGTTGCGTACAGACTTCGACCGGGCTGATGGAATCCATAGGATTGAGTTCTGCAGTGGCTGGCGTGAGGATGATTTGCTGGAAACCAAACTTTTATCAAGTGGGGAATTACTGGGACAACATGAATACTTGCCTGAGAAGCCAGGTCGGAAACCCCAGCTCGATCTCCGTGCGCCGGGTAAGGATGACTAACAACAGGTACGAAGCGACTTGAAGCCGCAGCGGAGAGAGAGGATTTCAGTGTGCTTGATCATGCATCCTATTCCGACATAGCATCCGTTCCGGCCGGTGAAGTCTGTGGACGCAACGGCGTTGTAGTCACGGAGTTCAGCAGGTCGGCAGAGGTTGTCGGCGTATCGGTAGAAGGATCCCAAAATTTTCCGGCCGTACGGTCCTCGAATTCCCGAACGATAAGGCCGGCCGGCCAGGTGGCCCTCAAGAGCCTTGGTTTTGAGTTCCTTTTTCATTCCGATTTTGAAGGAGATGAATGACATCCGAGAAACATCCTTTCCTTTCCTCACCAGTCTCGTGACCTCGAGGTCGGAACATCCCAAGCGGTCAGTGGCGAGCTTGGAAACTTGTTCGACCGTAACGTTACGGGAGATCCTCGAGAGGTAGAGTTGAAACATTGTCGATGAGTCATTGGCAACTATTGATCCAAGCGAAGGAGAAGCAGCGATCCCAGTAGCAACTGTTGAGGGATCTGGTGGGTTCTGACGACTTTGCTGGTTTTTGAATAGTTGCCGACCGTTCCACGGTTTACCTCCAGCACCATTATTACGTTGGCCTGACATAGGTGTAAGTGAGTTTGAGTTGACCAGTGCAGCAAAGCTTTGTTTCAACTCCTTTTTCATCTCCGTTAAAACGTCCGACTTCAGCTGCTCAAACAGGTGACTTTGCGAGCCAGAGGCTTGGTTTTGCCCAGCAGCGTAAGCAGTTTGGACACTCCGACGCATCCGCATATCGCTCATCAAACCGCTGCAAGACTTGCACAGCCAAAACAGCTGTTTGTTTTTCACAGCTTCAGCGAGCAAAGCGGCTGGGAGATTGGTACATTGGGGGTGAAAGATTGCACTGCAGAACCCCTGGCAAGCAATGTTTTGATCGTCAACTTCGTTTGCGCAAGAGTGACAGACAGCGTTGGAACTCATGATGCTTCGCGGATCGAACACTAGGTGGTGCAGCGAGCGGCTAGTGGTTGATGGCGCGTAACAAATCCGAAGTGGAATAAAAATAAACAAAAACTTCGCGTTCAAATTACGGAAAACCCGACACAATTATCGTTCGATCTTCACTATGATGGCAAAGCACACTTTACAATCTGTGAGTTAAGACCGAAACCGAACTTGATGAGGCTAAAAAGCACGTAATTTTTCAACGAAAACCGTGAGTGTATAAACAAACTGTAACTGTAGCGTGAGTAAACACATATGGTTGTGATGTGAAATAAAAAAGATTCTAAAATACAAAAATACAAAAATACAAAAATACAAAAATACAAAAATACAAAAATACAAAAATACAAAAATACAAAAATACAAAAATACAAAAATACAAAAATACAAAAATACAAAAATACAAAAATACAAAAATACAAAATACAAAAAATACAAAAATACAAAAATACAAAAATACAAAAATACAAAAACAAATACAAAATACAAAAATACAAAAATACAAAAATACAAAAATACAAAAATACAAAAATAAATACAAAATACAAAATACAAAAATACAAAAATACAAAATACAAAATAATAAAAAATACAAAATACAAAATACAAAATACAAAAATACAAAAATACAAAAATACAAAAAATACAAAATACAAAAATACAAAATACAAAAATAAAAAAAATACAAAAATACAAAATACAAAAATACAAAAAATACAAAAATACAAAAATACAAAAATACAAAATACTACAAAAATACAAAAATACAAAAATACAAAAATAAAATACAAAATACAAATACAAATACAAAATACAAAAAATACAATACAAAAATACAAATACAAAAATACAAAAATACAAAAATACAAAATACAAAAATACAAAATACAAAAACAATACAAAAATACAAAAATACAAAAATACAAAATACAAAATACAAAAATACAAAATACAAAAATACAAAACAATACAAAATACAAAAAACCTACAAAAATACAAAATACAAAATACAAAATACAAAAATACAAAAATACAAAAATACAAAATACAAAATACAAAAATACAAAAATACAAAATACAAAATACAAAATACAAAAATACAAAATACAAAAATACAATACAAAAATACAAAAATACAAACAAAATACAAAATACAAAAATACAAAAACAAAAATACAAAAATACAAAAATACAAAACAAATACAAAATACAAAAATACAAATACAAAAATACAAAAATACAAAATACAAAAATACAAAAATACAAAAATACAAAATACAAAAATACAAAAATACAAAATACAAAAAATACAATACAATACAAAAATACAAAAATACAAAATACAAAAATACAAAAATACAAACAAAAATAAAATACAAAAAAATACAAAAATACAAAAATACAAAATACAAAAAAATAAAAATACAAAAATACAAAAATACAAAAATACAAAATACAAAATACAAAATACAAAAATACAAAATACAAAAAAATACAAATACAAAATACAAAATACAAAAAAATAAAAAATACAAAAATACAAAATACAAAAATACAAAAATACAAAATACAAAATACAAAAATACAAAAATACAAAATACAAAAAATACAAAAATACAAAATACAAAAACAAATACAAATACAAAATACAAAAATACAAAATACAAAAATACAAAAATAAAAAATACAAAAATACAAAATACACAAAAATACAAAATACAAAAATACAAAATACAAAAATACAAAAATACAAAAAAATACAAAATACAAAATACTACAAAATACAAAATACAAAAATACAAAAATACAAAAATACAAAAATACAATACAAAAAAATACAAATACAAAAAAATACAAAAAAAATACAAAAATACAAAAATACAAAAATACAAAAATACAAAAATACAAAAATACAAAAATACAAAAATACAAAAATACAAAAATACAAAAATACAAAAATACAAAAATACAAAAATACAAAAATACAAAAATACAAAAATACAAAAATACAAAAATACAAAAATAAAAATGGCATTCTACTAGAGAACTTCTCAGCGTAGCAAGGCCCAAGGTGCGAATGAAAAATGAACGGTGGAAAGAAAAAAGTTATTTTCTTTCATGGCAGAGCGTGAACTCATTAATCATTTCTTTTTTCGAGTGTCATTTTCAGACGTTCTCTCTCGTATCCAAAAGTGAGTGTTGAATCAACAAAAGTTTGTAAGTTGAGCCCCTCTGCCCGGTCGGTGGCGTGGCCTGGTGGGTATATCTAATAGGATGATATCTGTTTTTCTTTGCCTCATTCTCTCCGCAGGGTGGGCACTCCACAAACTCATCAATCCTCACTTAACCTGAAAGCGCGGGACTTTGATCAACTACTGTGTGTGTGTGTGTGTGTGTGTGTGTGTGTGTGTGTGTGTGTGTGCATCTGTAGATAGACATCGCGCGGCGCAAGTCATGCCCCGTCCAAGGCTTACCAGTTTCTTTTTTTTTCGGCAGCAGCTCGTATTACGGAAGCCTATTCCTAAAACGGCCGAGCAGGGCTCTTGACGTTGGAACTACTTCTTTTCGTGATTCGAAAATTGCTGCTTAACACTTTCACCCTCTTGTCGCGCACACACACTCTTGATAGATCTTTATATTTTTATCTTTCGCGTGCTGGTCATGGACTGGGCTTCAAGTCCGCGGCCGCAGCCCCCCCGATGGTCTGTAGTGTCAAACAGTAGTGCGTTCAAGTCCGCTGTCAATCAGTTGAAGTGATGATTGGCGCGCCGGTCACTGTTTATGGCGCGTAATTGTTTTCGCTAAGGCCAGGCCACTTGACACTCTTTCGATTGAAAATGTCATGATCTATGGGGCTTGAGGCGGGTGCGTTTATATTTTTTCTTCCAGTAGGTAACTGTCCGTCACTTTTCGACGTCGACGTAATTTAACCTGTCTGTCAGTGTGGCCGCGAACAAATGGAACCTTAATGGAACTGCACTGCATTCGCGTGGGCTGTCGAAAATGGTAGCAACGAGAAAATTAAGTGCTCTTCTGTAGCAATGCAGGGCAGAGACTTGGGCGGGTTGACAAATTCAAAAAGGTTAAATGGCCTTCCTCATGTTTTTAGCTTTTTCATTGTTTACAGATTTTTGATGATTTTTAAGCCCCAGTACAATTTGAATTCATCGAGAAACAGAGAAATCAGGTAGAATAACGAAATCATCAAAGTACCCTGTCCTAAGGGTCTTCAGAAACCATCGAATTAACGAGGGGTTAGAAACTTTTTAATAATCGACGTTCAAATATATTCTCAAAACTTGTTGTACCTAGCTATTCATTTACATATACCAATATTGTTCACCCTCAGACAGTACTGGAAGCCTTAGGCAATTTAAACTTTTTTACCCGTCCTACACAGGGTGATAGTCCTTCACAGCGATATATTCGACAGGGTTGGGTGTTTTCGTAATTGATGGAAGAACAACAAAAACTAACAGCTACTTGGCGAAACATTCATCAAGTACCACCACCAACGAACTCTTCACCCTAATCGATCTCTCTGTCTGTCTGTTGGTCTCCCGCTTGGGGGCAAAGTAGAAAAAAATACCACCTGCAACTGTTTACCCACTCTGTTTACATGGCATCCGCGCGAGAAGAGTTCTCCGGCTTCTTCTGCATCTTCTTATTTAGATGTGAACGGCGATAATGGGGTAATTCAGCCTCTCCATTTCGACCACTTGGCGCACGTCGATGACTGCCAGCACTTTGAAGTGATGAAATCTTCATTTGCATAAACCAACAACCCTGGGGATGGCCGGGCACTGTAAGGAAACCGGCCAGGTATGGAGTTGGTTTAGAGTGTTTTTCGCTAGAAACATTATATTTGTTGCTAAAATTTGTTCATATTTTTAAAATTTTTCCAACTGTAAAAAGATGGTAATTAAGCAATTTCGTTTCTATTAATATAATCGTTTTATAATTAAATATAAGGCTATATTTTCGGTTTTCAAACATAAAATGATAAAGTATTTTGCTTTAGATTTGATCCTACATTTAAAAAATCACATGATTTATAACGTCCGCATTACATTGCCATGTTAAGTATGGCATCCTAAAAAGTAGTTAGCAATCATTAATCATTACAATGAATATAGCGTATATGAGCGTGCAGAAAGCGTGTTAACCGACCAGGATGGCCAGTTTGTTAGAAAGGATCTGAGCACCGCAAACTGTAGAAAGCAGCAGGATACGCACAGTCAGAAAGTGTCATGATTCAGCAAGATTGTTGCTGGTGGAAATTTATTATGTTCCAGTCATGTCTTCCATCGCCCATCGATTACTTGGGCACTGCTTCCTGGAGCCCAGCTGGAAGAAAGTTTTTTTGTGTCTTTTGTGTTATCGCAATGTTGACGGCGTATTTACGTTTTTGAATTTGTCAAATTCATAAAACTGCTCGAAAGTGTTTTTTTGTTGTTGAAGAAAATGCTTATTTTTGTTTTGTAACAGAGCTGAAAATGCGAAGTTAATACCTAAACTGCGATTTACTTTAAGGGTGCACCGCAACGAAGGAAGTTGTTATCATCTTATTCCAAAATTGTCAAACTTACGGACCCAATCTTGCAACAACGGGATTGTAAAATTAGTCAAACTTTGAGGACAGTTCTTTAGGGGATGAATAAAAAATATGTCGAAAGTACCCGTAGTTTTGAAGATACTAAAATTTGGGTACAAAAGCTCTGATTGATGTGCACCGTTAATAATGGTAATGTGGTTTGTTTTTGAGGATACAGTCTCGACTCGATTATCCAAAGGCCTCGGAAAAAAATCACTTCGTTATCCGACGTGATTTTTTTTTCCGAATCATGATTGAACTTTTTTTTTTTCGTCGGCTTATTTTTTTTTTTGAGCTTAAGTATGACCCCTAAACAACGCTAAAGTATTTCATTTTTTTTAAATCCGGGATGGTGGCCAAAATGGCAAAGAAGAAATATTGAAAAATGTATTTTGTAATTTAATGTGCATTCAACTATTCAAATTTGACTAAAATTAGGTCGCAAAACTCGAATACAATGATAAAAACAAGAAAATAAAAAAATACGAAAAAAAAAATTGTTTTTTATCGTGATTCGATTATCCAAAGTCCCATATAAACCTTTGGATAATCGAGTCTGAACTGTATAACATATAAGTGACTTATTATTGTAATTACATGGAAATTGTACATAATATTGATTCTAGCTGAATTATAACACATCATGGCTAGTCCTATCTACACCCAAAATTCAGAGTCGAGATAATCGTTCTCTCAAAATTTATTGAGGGCTCAGTGCCAAAATCTATAGAATAATGGTACCAACTCACACCATCATAACAAATGAGTTCATTCGTTAGTTGAATCAATAAATTTCCAAAAAGTATCATACATCGACTTCTGACTTCTCCTTAGTCACCAAGCTGTGGTGGCCGAGGCAGCTAAGTCATTGGATTGGTTTGTCAAAGGTCTCTGGTTCGATTCCCGTTGTCGACACTTTTGGTTTTTTTGTTTGACGGATGAACTTTTTTTGCAAATGAACCTCGAGAGAATAGTTCTATCGCCCATCTCGAGCTGTGTTCTCTGCGTCCGTAAATGGTACCACCCGACTCGAGACCATCATTCTCTCGGACTAGCGCTGCCAGTTTTGGATGTAGCTAAAGCCACGATTTCAGTTATCCAAAGTTTCAATTTTAATATGTTCGGTTATCCGAAGAGGTTCTTAGAAACATAGGATAATCTAAGCATGTAATAAAGTTTATTTCTGTTTACGACCAATATGGATGCTGAAAAATATTTTTCAGTTCGTTATGTTTTATGTTTTGAAAAATATTTTCATGCGCCAGGAATCATTCATATAAAAATTTGACGCAACTTTGAAACTTTTTATCAAATTAACCTCGAACCTTGAAAAACTTTGGAAATAAGGAAAAGTATTCTTATCCAAACTGTTAAGGGGAATACCATGCGAGATTAACGGAGAAGACATTTACAAAGCGGATTTAATTGCCAGCTGTTGTCTGCTTCTTTCGCAATTGTTAACCCTTGTTAAATATTTATTACCGCGAACTTTCTTTAATATAAAACAATGTACACTTGTTCCGTTGTACTTCAACTCTACTCGTCCAAGGACGAGCTCACTTTTATTAAGTATTTCCATGTCGGTAGATCAACTACCTCCCTAGTATTATAATTGACTACCTATCGACTTCATTTTATCTCCTAGATTTAGTCATTGCGTTTACCTGTTGACGTACATAAGTTTTATTGTCTTATATCGCCAAACAGAGATGGTAAATATGGGAAAAAGGCCGTGTTGTGGTTCAGGCCACAACATCACTATCCCCCTCGGAAAAGGTTTTTTATTATCTAAGAGATCTTTTTTTATCTTATCATTTAATGTCGTCAATAGTGCTACAATACTTTGAAACCTATTTATGTGACATTTATAGATGTGTTGTCTGAGTTTGTAGAGGTTTTGTTTTATGTAGATTGTTGTCATTTGTTTCATAAGTTTTCATGATGTTTTTGTTTTTTTTCTGAAATACGGTATTGTTTTGTTTGGTACATATTGTTTACAAAATTTACTTAAACTAATGTTAGTTGATGGAACCGATTACCCGCGGTTTACTCGGGATTAGTAGGATACAATAAAAGTAGTAAATCAGTGATAATTCTTATGGCTAAATAATAATATTTTTATGTTTACTGATTTTGAATGGATTCGTTTCATATTTTTGTTTACTGTGCTATTATTAATTTTACTTTTAATTTAATATGTTTTTTTCTAGACAGCAAAAATAATGTTTTACAATTGAAAGACGCGAAAGTTATGCTAGTTACATTGATTACATTTCCTAAAATTTGAAAGATTTCAATAAAATATATTTGAAATGTGAAATGTGCAGGATGACTGTAGGCGTTGAAAATGTGTGAATACACTTTGTGATAATGGTGCTGAAGATGTCTTGATGTTGTTGTTTTGGAACCGTTTCGATTATTAACGATTTCGTTTTCGTGAATCTTTTGATGACGACCACGATCTCGACGACGATTAGATGAAGATGAAGATGAAGATGGCAAACAAATAGAATTGTTTGGTTCTGAAGATTTGAACGTGGGGGTCTCCTTCCCCCTACAAAAATTAGTTTTGTCTTATGCAGATTTTACTTATTTACTTTGTATTTATTTTACTAAACTACAAATGTATTTTATAAAATTTCAAAACTATGTTTAATGATAATCAAGATGTTTGTTTGTGTGTTTATATGTGTGTTTTTAGTGTATTTTAGTGTTTAGTGTATTTTATAATTATGTTGTATGTTGAAATGTGTTAATAATGCATGTATTTGTGTTACTAATTATTTTTGAACAGTTTTTTTTAATTCAATTGGTACAACTATAATATTTATATTTTCATGAATAATAACTGATTTTTCTCTTTTTATACATATTTGGTAACGTTTTTTTAAGGGATCTATATATTCATATGTATCTACGAAATTGTTTGTTGTTCCTTTTTTAATACTATCATTCAAATCATGTTTATTGAGTATAAAGTCACAATTTTTAATCTCCTTATTTTGTTATGAACTAACTTCCAGTAAAATAAGTAAAATAAGAGAAATTGTTATATTAAAATACTTAAACAAACTAGTTATTATACTAAATGAAGTGAAATTATGATGTTTGTGTTATGACAGCAATTAGTAGACCTATTTGAAAATATTTCCATGTATATTGTCCGTTTGAAAACTTTTTAACTTTAAGATTATTTCTTGTGTCTGATTTGAAAGTGGAAAATATGAATCAATCTTGTGTGAATTTTTTGATTAGTACATTACATTATGTTGCAGTGTTCTTAATAGAAATTTATTCAATATATGATGGTTTTAAATTTATGTTTTAAAATAAATATATGAAATTGATTTTTACAAACCAAATTAAATCAATCAAACTTAAATCATATTTTTGCAATTCCGTCGTGAAACTACTTACTTTTCCTGTCATTCTTGAACGACGAAATAGCTTACTTTTCTGTACCAAAAATAACAGAATCGAATAGCAACACTTTTCAAAATAAATGCTGAAAAGTTCTACTTTTCAGCACTGAAATGGGTGCTGAAAAGTTGAACTTTTCAGCACTTGTTTCGAAAATTAACACTTTTCAACATTTTTTTTGATTCAAACGATTTATTGACAAAATACATGAAAGTTTTACATAAAATTTCACTCAATGCGTGTTTTTCGGAATTGCAAAAAATGTTGTATGGAACTCGTTGCAAAACTTGATTTTCTCAGCACTCTTCGTATTTATCCAACTCGGTGAAACTCGTTGGATAAATGTACGACTCGTGCTGAAAAAATCCTCTTTTTGCAACTTGTTGCATAAACTACTATTACAATATCGATTGATTAAATTTGAAGTGTTAAAAGGTTGATTTCGATATCTTTGATTGCTCGTCTGTTTTTTTCGACATACTATGATTTAAATTAGGAAACTATTTTGCTAGTTTTTGAATTATTTGTAATATTTGTATAATAAATATAATGAATTGATTTACTTTTAGCTTTTTGCATTGCATTTTTCTTTGTTCAATCTGTTATATGTTCTGAACCATTTATTTTTATTTTTTACGAATAATTTGTTTTGAAAATGATTTTGTATTTAGCAAAAATATTTGCTTTGGTTCATTTTTATGTACGCTGAATGCTTTTCTTAGATTTTTGCTAGATAGAATTTTTATTATACTATCGCTGAACTTATATTTAAATCAGATGTATTCTCCGGAAAAATATATATCATTTTAAATATTTTGTTCTTACGATCAAGGTAGAGTAAATCTTTAACATTCATTGATAATTGATATTGGCCAGATATCAACATAATTGATGGTTAAGATATGTCTATCATGATTGTGTGTGTGTGTGTTTTTTTTTTGTTTATCAGTAAGAATACTGATTACTTAGATCATCTAAGTATTCTATAAATTGTTGGTAGAAGTGATCATTTTTATTTAAAAAATATTTTTCTCGTTTTCAATGAAATAATTTTTAAATTTGTTTTGTTGGTAATCTAGTTTTTGACATTGTTTTTATCTTCATTTTTATAATTTTAATTTGCTCATTATGTTTTTCGTTAAGCTCGAAAATTTTTGAATTATTTTCGATTTCCCCATAATTTTCATATTCTGCTGTTTTTTGATTTTTATGTAGAATTGGATTTTCAGTATTGTCACAAAGGTTTTCACTGATATTTGGATTGTTGAAATTTCCAGCTTGAATATACGAGATTTCATCATTTGAATTGTTTTTCGCTAAATAATTTTTATTTTTTGGCATACTGTTTTGCCAGTAATGATTATATTTTGTGTTATAGTTGTGGCAATTATTTGTGTTATCATAACCATTGTTGCGAGAGTTGTTATTTTGAAAATTACCATTTGTCATATTATTATTATTGTTGTTATCGTAATTGTTTATAAAATAAGGTCTTTTGTTTTAAAAAATGGAACGAAAGTTTTACCCTTATAATTAGGGTTAATTTTTGTATCTTTATAATGAATGTTTTCCCTTTTAGGAACAAAATATTTCCAATTATTTTTACCGTGAAAGTAATTCATGTTATTTTGTTGTCGGATTCTATAAATATTTTCTTGTTTTGCATCATTATTGTTATTGTGCAATGGATTAAAATTGTTACCCTTATACCTGGGATTGAAGTTTTGGGGACCTGTTTTCCCAGAATTTAAACATGGTTGAAAATGGTTTTTGAATTTAAAATATTGAACTCCGTTGTTTTGAGCTGTAGATTGTTCTAAATTTCCTGCTCTGTCAATTAATGGTAGAAATTTACCATACATTTTTTGTCACCTAAATTTAATTTTTCCAAAGTAATTTTGATTTCGTCTAAAGTAGACGCTTGGCCTAAAATAATAATTGTGTCGATGGACAACAAATCTTTTATTTTCCATACAGCTTTACCCATGGCATGCTGATGGAATAATTCAAATTCGGAGCCACAATTGTTTTTTATTTTTGTCAGAATATAATTAAGTCTAGCAATGAAATCAGTTAAGGTTTCATTTTGTTTGATTGATGATGCATTCATTTCGTCTAATAATTCCAACATCAATTTTAAACTTGGTTTAAATCTATCTTGCAAAAAAGATTTAAGTTGGTCCCAAGTATCAATTTTTTTGTTTTTGAATTCATATTGTACATTTTCCGAAAGTTTACAGTATTTAATCACTGTAAGGAAATGTTTCTCATTTATATTTTTTGTTTTATAGATTTCGTGAAAAAGATCCACAATTTCTATAAAGGATTTTAATTTTTGCACCGAACCGTCAAATAGTTCGATATGTTCAAATTTCAACCAATTTTCCATGTTTGTTAAAGTATTTTTTATTATATGTTACCAATCGTGTCCGTGTTTACTGCAGGGTTCCTGGCCGATTATCCTTTTTTTTAATCACTTTACTTCAGCTACATTTTTGACTTCTGACACCAAATGTTAAATATTTATTATCGCGAACTTTCTTTAATATAAAACAATGTACACTTGTTCCGTTGTACTTCAACTCTACTCGTCCAAGGACGAGCTCACTTTTATTAAGTATTTCCATGTCGGTAGATCAACTACCTCCCTAGTATTATAATTGACTACCTATCGACTTCATTTTATCTCCTAGATTTAGTCATTGCGTTTACCTGTTGACGTACATAAGTTTTATTGTCTTATATCGCCAAACAGAGATGGTAAATATGGGAAAAAGGGCGTGTTGTGGTTCAGGCCACAACACCCTCTACAATCCAACCCCGCCTTTAAACGGGCTTCGATTTAAAAAAATCACCAAAAATGCATTTTCAAACAATGTTTAATCTTTAAAAAGCATTGGAAAGAACTCTGTAGAACTCTTAAAATTTTAGAAAATTTATGGGTTGGAAGTTTTACTTGTTTAATGGGTAATTCTCCGCCAACTCACACAGCAGTTGCCCCGACCCCTCTTCGATTTGCGTGAAACTTTGTCCTAAGGGGTAACTTTTGTCCCTGATCACGAATCCGAGGTCCGTTTTTTGATATCTCGTGACGGAGGGGCGGTACCCTTCCATTTTTGCACATGCGAAAAGAGGTGTTTTTCAATAATTTGCAGCCTGAAACGGTGATGAGATAGAAATTTGGTGTCAAAGGAACTTTTATGTAAATTAGACGCCCGATTTGATGGCGTAATCAGAATTCCGAAAACGTATTTTCATCGAAAAAACAATAAAAGTTTTAAAATTCTCCCATTTTCCGTTACTCGACTGTAAAATTTTTGGAACATGTCATTTTATGGGAAATTTAATGTACTTTTCGAATCTACATTGTCCCAGAAGGGTCATTTTTCATTTAGAACAAAATTTTCATTTTAAAATTTCGTGTTTTTCTAACTTTGCAGGGTTATTTTTTAGAGTGTAACAATGTTCTACAAAGTTGTAGAGCAGACAATTACAAAATTTTGATATATATACATAAGGGTTTGCTTATAAACATCACAAGTTATCACGATTTTACGAAAAAAGTTTTAAAAAGTTGGTCGTCATCGATCATGGCCGTTCATGGTCACCCGCGACAGACACGGACGACGAAACAAAGAGAAACGAAAAAGTAACTTTTTCAAAACTTTTTTTCGTAAAATCGCGATAACTTGTGATGTTTATAAGCAAACCCCTTATGTCTATATATCAAAATTTTTGTAATTGTCTGCTCTACAACTTTGCAGAACATTGTTACACTCTAAAAAATAACCCTGCAAAGTTAGAAAAAACACGAAATTTTAAAATGAAAAATTTTGTTCTAAATGAAAAATGACCCTTCTGGGACAATGTAGATTCGAAAAGTACATTAAATTTCCCATAAAATGACATGTTCCAAAATTTTTACAGTCGAGTAACGGAAAATGGGAGAATTTTTAAAACTTTTTATTGTTTTTTCGATGAAAATACGTTTTTTCGGAATTCTGATTACGCCATCAAATCGGGCGTCTAATTTTACATAAAAGTTCCTTTGACACCAAATTTCTATCTCATCACCGTTTCAGGCTGCAAATTATTGAAAAACACCTCTTTTTCGCATGTGCAAATGGAAGGGGTCGTACCGCCCCTCCGTCACGAGATATCAAAAAACGGACCTCGGATTCGTGATCAGGGACAAAAGTTACCCCTTAGGACAAAGTTTCACGCAAATCGAAGAGGGGTCGGGGCAACTTTTTCCGATTTCGTGTGAGTTGGTAGAGAATTACCCTAATGTGACTTTGCCAATGTTTTTTTTTACCGAGCCACGTAGCCCAGTGGCAACGCTTCCGCCTTCGTTCCGGGTTCAAATCTCGGCTCGGACCAACACAACTGGTGATCTTTTCCCTTCTGGAATCGATTGCTTAGTAAAGGGAAGGTAGTGTATCGTCACAAACTGGACCTTATCACGACACCTTAGGTAGGTGCCCTATGGAATGTTAACATTAACCTTAACATGTTAACATTAAGTTGAGAATGAAACTGCCACTGAAACCGCTTTGTAAATGCCAGCCCCGATACTCTTCAAGGGTGTTTCCCTCAGAAACTGGGAAAGATTTACTTACTATGTTTTTTAAAACGTCATTTTTTAGGGGTCAACTTGGGCTATGTTTTTTTACTAAACTCTCCTATATTTTAAGTAAAAAGAAGTATGCAGTAATTTGGCTAGTGCCCCAGGCTATGCCTCAACGCATTTATTTACAATTTAAATGATAATGGTGCCATTTTATATCAGAAAATGCAGAAAACATGAAAAAATTAGATAGGCAAAATGTAATGATAGGAGGTGGTAGAGTAGGCCAAATACTACCGAAAACAAACATAAACTTAACAAGATAAATGCAAATTAAAATACCAAAAATGAAACAAGAAAAAGATAAAACAAGAGAAGTCAAGTTTTTCGTAAAACAAAAGTTGCTCAAAATGAGCTCCTAAACACGGGAAAAATAAAAATATTCGAAAAAAAATTGGGCAATAGAGGGTTAATTTACGTTTTCAATCCTGTACAAATCTAATGAAAAATAGTATAATTTTTTGTTAAACTTTTTTTTAAAGAATAAGAGTAATGAATAAAAAGTTGATAAAAATTTTCCGTAATTTTAGGATGTTGAATTCTTTTTATCAAAGATCTCAGAGATCCAGACTTTTTTTTAATGTGTAATTGTGTAATAAATGTTACAACAAAATATTTTAACATGACAGCGTCTTTAACCTACACCATGAAAATCACTGTCATACATATTGGCTTCATCATTGAACATTATTTTCCCCAAAAATAAAAAAAAACTGGAAGATTCGATACCAGGCGTACGAGATTTATGTGCGTACATATCAATTTTTCTTGTCGCCTTTGTACATTGTAATGTGATGGCCTCGAAGAAAAAAAAAAGGTAACATTTGCTTGACATATGCTAATTTTCATGGCGAGTGCCTAATGGTTTATTCTTTCGTTAACGTCAAACCCAAATGGGAAGGACAGAATGGGGCTGAGGTTCTTTTGCACAGTCCCAAAGTAAAATCGATTTGTAACCGAAACCATTAAACATTTCAATGGATTTTTTCTGCTGAGTTAACACAGCGGCGGCGGCAGGCAGCCAGTCACAATGACGGATGAGGATCGTTTAGAATCTATTTCTCCCTAGTTTTCTTCCGCCGCGGGACCAAACGTCGAACCTGGACATGGGGTGTTAGGGGTGGGACAGAGACCAGAAAGAATGCCGATTCATGTACGTTTTTGGGTACGAGTTTGAGATGGTGTGACCAAATGAGAAAATGTGATAAATTGTTTGCCAGTGACAATTAATATTTTGACAGTTTTCAGAAGTCATTGACGAGCGGTGATGCCGCGCTTAATTGGGATCATTTTTCAACTTAACACCCCACGTGTGTACCGCAAAGCAGATACTGATACGAGAAAAAAAGCATTAATAATGTCTTGCGATAGACTTCTGAATGTTGTTTTTTCATAACTTATTTTTTTAATTTAGAGCCAAACTGCAGAATACCAACTTAAAATCGCTCACAGCTCTCGAACATAAGGATGACAATGTTATTACACTAAAAGCAATATCCAAAAGCGTCTTGTGCAAGTCCCGGGGAATAAACAAAGTGCATTACCACGAGAGAAGCTGTTTGGCAGCGTATTGCGGCTAATGCATATATGCAATGACAGGTCGGTCGGCATTCGGCTTTGCAAACCGTCAATGTGCGATGACTGAGGCCACGACAATTGCGAACGTTATACATATGCAAGCCAACGCCGTTAAGGGGAAGCTGGAATATTAACATAACTTTGATTTGTACCGATGCCCATTGTAAAGCTAATTGACAATGTTGACAGTTTAATTTGCATTTAGATCGAATCTAACGAGCGAGTGGGTTTGTTGAGATTTCAGGCTGACAGTCTTGAAATGTCACTCTGGTGCTTTGTGTTTTTGGTGTATGACGAGGGCGTGAAAGAAATTGGAAATGGCGCTTGGTTAGCGAATTTATTACAGTGTAGCAATGTATAGATGTATGAAACCACCATTAGTTATTTAAATTTAGATCTTGACGCCATGTAACCAAAATAAAATTCAAAAACTATCTTTATCCACCTATGTAGTTGATGCCATTCTCACTCTTTACCAAAAATGGGTCACACAAAAGATCCGGGAATAGGGGAAATACACCCATTTTAATCACACTAAGCCGTTCGACCAATTCTCATCACTTTTGCCGTTTTCCGCTATTAAATCAACATTTTCAGATGTATCAACAATGATGGCTTACAGAGCGAGTTTTGGCGCTATAACCATGGCAAATAGTGTCCAGGGCATTTGTGGAAATTCAATGTCCCATCCTCGAGGGTCCCGGAGCACCAAAACTTCTTAGCATGGTGCTCCCAACGATTCATTGCTTAAAAATAACAGGAACGTGAGCGGGGGATCCCCACGTTTCTTCCTCCCCTGTAGATTCAGAAATGTATTGTTGTTTGAACACTCGTGCTCAAACTCAATGCAATTCAACGAATCATCTTTGCGGTGAACTTTACGCAGTTGGCCTGGCCACTTTAACATTTGTGATCCCAAGTAACATTTTTTCCTAGGAGTTCTACAAAAGCTCTTCAAGATAGCTACAGCATAGCAGTTTGGACCGCGGTAGGATAACATTTTCTTCCAAACTTCTTCAGGAATTTGGAAGAGTACTTGAAGAGAATTGTATCTTACCGCGGTCCAAACTGCTATGCTGTAGCTATCTTGAAGAGCTCTTGTAGAACTCCTGGGAAAAAATGTTACTTGGGATGTTTCAATGCAATTTAATGCAATGGGGCACTGCAATTGTTAATAATGACAAGAGGATGCTAGGCGTTGATCAACCTAAGGCATTTTCCAGGATGCCCTCGAAAGACTGGCTGCGCTAGGGTTAGATTAGATTAGATTAGATTAGTATCAACAATGATGGCTTGTTCACTTTTATTTGAGCTTTTTATTACTTTGGAACAGTCAAAAACACTTTATTTACACGCAGAAAAATCTGATTGTGACCATGGCACAGCTGCTAAACACGATAGTCATCTCGAGGCCGGCAAACATGTTTGTCAAATTCAGCTTAACATGTTTGTGGATTCAACATACATGTTTGTAATTGCCACGGCCTGACATGTTTGTAAATATAATAAACATTTGGGATGATTTAACAAACATGATTGTTGATTCAAAGATCAGATTTATGAAAATCAAAAAATTTGGGTAGGCTTTTCTTCTTCTTCTTTGTTTTTTAACATGTATGAATCAATGCAAGGTTTTTTGATAGTATTTATTTCACCTTTTTTTACTTAAAAATAACAATATATTATGGAGAGTTCCAGCCACGTTTATTTTACAATCTTTTTCACTGGACGCTGACAAGAAATATCAGCTGCTGGAGACATGGTGCAAGCTACCTGAAAAAGAAATTTTTGAAACATCGAACTCATCGGGAAAATAAAATTACTTAATTTTTACCTCATTATACCCGGATATAGTTTCCACCAGCCAAGTTGTATGACAGGAACAAGGACTGGAACAAAAAAATATTTTGTTTATTTGTAAATTAAATACCTAATAAAACACATATTTACCTATTTCATGAACAGAGCTGAAAATGTCAGGGGTCCTGACGCGAAAATCGGCGACGCATACACGATTTTTTCAGATCCATTCACTGAACCGCAAAACCGTGACATAAACAAACCCGACTCAGTCGTGAGTGCCCTAGCTCACTGAGCAGCTGCAATGCAAGGCAGTAGTCGACCAACGCTCATTCGACGTTGCACGCACACACATAAAGAAACAAGTTTTTACAAAAAAGTTGGTATTTATGCGTGGAAATGTAATTTTGAATATAAGTTATGGTTGTTTTAAGTGTTTTGCACTGTCTAGAATCATTCAATTGTTTAAAAATAGTCAAAATAGTGTTTAGAGAGGATTTTACGAGTCAGTCATACGACAAGAATTGAGTGAGTGTAGCTCATTTTTTCACGTCTCTCATTCTCCAGCAGCCGACCAGCACGAGTCAGGCGGCAGTGGTTGAAAGGACACAGTAGGCTTACAGTCACATGCTAGCAGTGAATTGACATTTTGGTTTGCTTCATGTGTACGCTGGGTCGGAAACATTTTGCAGGCCTGTTCATGAACATCTCCAGAATTCCACATTCTCACTTCTGCCATATTGTTGTTGAAGTTGGATTGAAAACATACACTGTTTATTTTCCTAACACGTTAAATTGAGTTGAGGTTCAAACAACAAACGTGTTTGTCAAAATGGCAAAATGTTAGTCGAACCAAAAAACGGTGATTATTGAAATGATAAAATGTTGTAGTGACGCCTACAAAACGTGATAGTTGATTTTAATAAACTGTTTTGCTAATTCAAACTTACACAATTTTTGTGCGTGCGGAACCACTAAATCAAAAGACGCTTCAGAAATGTACATAAAATATATCAATACAAACAAACGTTCGGATAATCGAAACTTCGGGTACTCGAAACTTCGGATAATCGAGTCTGGGCTGAGTTCTTAAATTTTCAGGATAAAACTTCCAATATATTATGAACGCCTAATTAATGTATGTTTAGCCTATGAACAGTAGTTGAAATTACTGAATTTATTGTTCTTTAAGTAAGGAGATGCAAGAAGAATTCAACAATCTCTCTCTCCCTAAGCAAATGAAATAAAGGATTTCAATGCTCAACACACCAAAATCTCTTAAACGTCACATGTTACGGACGCACTCGACCATCATCCGGTCATAATTCAACGGACGTGGTGGCAACATGTTTCCCTCGTAAGCCATGTTAGTGCGTTTGTTTTTTTCCAAAAAGGCTACATGCAATAAAGATAGTAATCATTATCGTTAATGCCAACAGGCAGTTAATTCCCTTCAGAACCTCTGCCTGGGAGGACAGAGAACACGATCATGACTTTCATCGTCCGGTTCCGTGGCAAACGGGGAAAGATGAAAAAGAAGCAGCTGAGCACGTTGTAAATTACTTTCGAGCGAAAAGTGAAAATTTATGTTACGACCTTTTATTAGTTTCAATTTTCAACCCTGCTTATCGAGGCTAGAATTGTGTGCAGTGAAATTTATGATCGGAGTTGGGCTATGAAATGGACCAAACAATGTTAGTCATATAACCTCAAACAATCATTGCTTTAATGAAATTATTGTTTTGGTTTGCGTGCAAATTCAGTCATAGTCAAAAATTATTATGACTCAGCTGGGTGATCAATTTCTCACCCTCAAACTGTTGATACTATCGCGTTAATAATCAAACAAAATCAGCATTTCATCAAAAGAATAAAGTGATTTCAGGTGAGCGATCAAATCGTCATCCGTTTTATGGGCCGGAAAGTGAACCCTCGAATCAATTTTAATGGTATACCAAAAGAGTCCGCGTTGATGATGGCACCATGGGGCGCGTTGGGTTTATACCCTTGCTGACAACCCATTAGCCCAAGGTAACCCCTAGGCGAACTCGATGCCACCAAAATCGGTTGGCCAGTGGTTTTGGCTATGAATTATGGGAGAACACAAGTTCACCTAACTCTGGCTCGAAGATCAAGAGAAATCGGTGGAACCAGTCCTCTCCGAATGGCGTGTAAATGTATTTTCTTTATGTCTTTTAATATGATGTTTTATTAAATTTATTTCCAAAATATGATAATGTGCCCCATCTACTAGGCTTACGATAAACATAACATTTAAAGTTTTTTTTTCTCCTTCTTCTCTGGACATTTTATCGCTCCGTATCGCCTCTCTGCGGTATATGCGCAGAGTCAGTTTTTTGGAAGCATGCATAATTTTAAAAGTCGACACTTTGAGAATGGTCGGAACGGGTGCCAGCACCAGAGCGGTTCGGTCCGCCAGGCAGTCAGGAAGCGGGCAGATTCAGAAATAATAGATATGAAATGGCCATTAAATAAATCTTGTTTGATGGTTATAATGGTGCGGGGACCATTCGTGGAAAGTATCACACTGTTTCTCAATTCTGATGTATGATGACAATTTTACTACAGCTTCGTGGCAGGCAAATGGGCCTTTCGAACTGGGGGGGGGGGGGACATGGGAGCTGTTTTTTGGAGAATCTAGCGACTTTAACAGATCGTGTGATTGAAATTGATTAGATTCATCAAATTGTAGATAACTTTTGAAATATATCTTGATATTTTGTTTTTTAGAAGCTTAATTGTTAAACAATAAATCGATCTTACCTTAAAAATGGAAAGGACTGAGCTATGTAAGCGGTAGATCGGGATTCGAATCCCGGCTTGGACCAACACAACTGGTGATCTTTTTCTGGATTCGGTTGCTTAGTAAAGGGACGGTAGCGTATCATCACAAGCTGGGCCTTATCAGCCAGGGCTTTGGAGTCGGAGTCGGAGCCGGAGTCGGTGGAGTCGGAGTCGGAGTTGGAGTCACCAAAACTCGAACAGCTGGAGTCAGAGTCGGAGCCGGAGTCGGCTAAATTTTTATGAGGTAGAGTCGGAGTCAGAGTAATCTCAAATTCAACAAAAAATGTGATTTT
This sequence comes from Culex quinquefasciatus, assembly GCF_015732765.1. Taxonomy (NCBI): domain Eukaryota; kingdom Metazoa; phylum Arthropoda; class Insecta; order Diptera; family Culicidae; genus Culex; species Culex quinquefasciatus. The sequence continues at coordinate 117,043,734 of NC_051862.1, forward strand.
TTTAATTGTTCAGTATTTGCTATTAAACAGCATCATTAACAAAACTTCTTATATTTTTAATTGTTTTTAAGTTGTATGCACTGCGTTATCATTGTATTTTTTAGAGATTTATCAGATGCCATTTGGTTTTTGAAGCTATTTATTGTGATTGGAAAGCTAAATACAAAAATAAACAATATTGATTGTGTAGTCAGAATTGATTGTTGACTGCTTCCTTTTGCCTATATTTATGTACTCTTTCAATTCAAATATGACCAAATTTAATCCAGTTCTTCCTAAAAAATTTAAAAAAGGCATCTTTTAGCCCAATAACGAATGTCTTGGTGGTCGAAATCGAAATCACTGATAGTATAACTCTTCCAACAAATAATCAACGATTAAAAATTATTTTACTTGGAAATCAACATGCGCCTTTTGCTTATAACTAAGTACAGACAAATCAAAGTGTTGCATTTAAAATAATTGAAACTGACAAAAAAGTAAAAAAAATATTTTTTTTATCTTAATGTTTACTATTTCTCTACTAAAATTTGAGAATGTTGACCTTTAAGCAAACTGTGTTGATATCGTTGAAAAAATCTCAGGGTTTCAGTACCAAAAAGGACTTAATGAAAATGTATAGAAAAAAATGGATGACAGGATCTAAAAAAGTATTATTAAAATATTATTCAACCGTTAAAAAATTTCTCATTCTGTATGCCTCATGCCAATATGACGAAAGGTGATTTTCATTGTATATCAATGTACGTCAACAAATCTTCTTAGATAGGTAGGTATATTTTACGTGTGTTTTGTTGTTTTTATCCAATTTTAAGTTTTTTTCATATATTTTGATTGTGGCACACGATCATTCATAATGCTTCGTTTTTGGTGAAGATTTAAAAAGTATCGTGCGCCTCTGTTAAATATATAGAAAATTTCAAAATATAAAAAAAATAACAAACAACTCAGCTGATTTTCTAGGTCACGGATTTTTGAAAAAAGGACACCTTAAGCGTCATTTCCACGAAGATTTCTTTAGATACATTGATTTGCTATAATAATCTCCTTCCGATAGATGTGATGTCCATGTACGTCTTAAAAAAAAAAACAATGGAGCTTAAAGAATAGTTTCTTTTAAAATGGTTATTTAAAAAAATGACTTTGACAGTTACTTTGCTTGTTAGACTAAAAGTGAGCAAATTTAATTTATGTGTTAATTCGATCATTTAAGCCAGGTTTCATTTAATTATTCATTCAACAAATAACAATTTAATATTTAAATTTATTGGCTTTCAAAAAATTAAATGCGTATTTAAGGTTAAGTACATAAATCCAAATTTACTTACAAAACTGTCCTTCTGAAAATGCTTTCAAAACTGGAGATATTTTTTGATTTCGTTTTGTGATTCGAACTTATTTTCCTCGAGAAAAACATGACGCTTAGAGAATAATTCAATAATCCTATTTATCAATGATTTCATAATAATAGTTAACTAACTTTTGAAACATTTAATAATATGTGGAGTTGGAGTCGGAGTCGGAGCCAACCATTTGTTGAAAGCTGGAGTCGGAGTCGGCTAGAGTTGGTAGGCCGGAGTTGGAGTCGGAGTCGAAGTCGGTTGGAGCTGAAAGCCGGAGCCGGAGTCGGTGTCGGCTAACCCGAGCAGGGGTAAATAACACGGGAATAGCAAATTTTGATATTACTTGGGCAAATAACAAAGACCAAAATGTGCCCTGGTTGCCCAGTAATAGATGGTAAAATACCATGAAATCATACCAAAGTCTTGTATGTGGAAGGGCAAAACGATGCCAAACAATGTTATTCCAAGGGAAAAATAATACCTCAAAATAAAACCATTTCAATACCAAGTTAAGGTCTTCTGAATTTTTGAACATTGCTTGAATACCAAAACTTGGTATTGACATGGTTTTTTTTTTTAGTTTTTTTATAGAGACTTTACACCATTGTGCATTCATCTCTTCAAGGTGGATAGTGAAAGAGGAAAGATTACAGAGTTTAAAATCACTTCAATAATTATTACCATGCCTTTTTTCTAACGATTTCTGTCTATGTTTCAAATATTTAGCGGAATATTTAAAGAGTGAATTATCAAGTTCTTCAAGTTTATCTTCGTCCTCTTCTTCCAGGGATTTTGAAGTTATCTCACAACACTTTTTCTTATAATATTTTGCTTTTATGACATCTTCATCTTCTTCATCTGTTTCTTGTGCAGCCATCTCTGTTCGTTTTTGTTAGTTCGTCTTCCGCGTTCAAATATGCCTGTAAGCGCTTTCGGCGGCGGGTGTGCTTAGAAAGCACGGTCTCGAATCCATCGTTGTCTTCTTCATCCATTTCACTTGTTTCCATTGCATTTTGTTCTGGTTTACTATTGTTGCTTTTACTGCTGCTGCTGCTTGGTTCGGGTTCAATCGGTTGTGTACTGCTTTTTTGGTTCACATTTTGTCTCGAATCCGCACATTTTTTGTTCTTTGCTTTGAGTTTGCAAAGCGATTTTTTGCCTATAATCGTCACTGTTGCAGCAGCATTGTTTACAGTGATTGATTTCGGCGTTGGCTGTTTCAGCAACATCCGCAGGGTCCGAACTCCATTTGGGATCCCTGGGAAGAAGTTAATCCAGCGGTCGTTGGTGATGGTCAAAATTTCGCCGTATTTACTCATCACTTTGACTACGTCATCATTGCTTATGCCTAGAGGTAGGTCAAGCACACGAACTTCCGTAGCGTTGTTGTCCAGGTAAATTGGGATTTTGCAACCCTGATATACCAGAGGTTTGTCGATGATGGACGAGGCCATTGCTGAGTCGGCGAACTGCAACACGGCTATTTTTCTTCTATTGCATAATTGCAATGCTCGCAAGTTTTCTTGGTTTACTTGAAGGTCTGCGAGAAATTTTTTTACAAGCTTTGGGCTTGGTTGGTTTTGGAGTTGACAAAAATCCAGAACCACACTGTTTTTGTCTACGGTGCACATTTTAAAAAAAGCGGCGACGCGCACTCAAACTGCGGACTGGCGTTGAGAATGCGACTTGTAAGGTCGGCGGTTACTTTGCAACTGGATTGACATGGTTTTATTTTTAGGTATTCCCGCGCCCTTGGAAAATCAGATTTTGGTATTTCTGTGGTCTTTCACATACATGATTTTGGTTTGATTTCATGGTATTTCACCATCTATTACTGGGCAACCTAGAGCACATTTTGGTCGCTGGTATTTGCATGAGTAATACCATAATTTGGTATATTTATACCATTTTAAGTGCAGGAGTTGCAGTTAGTGAAAAAACGGAAATGATCCATATGCAACAGCCAAATCTACTCACCTGATGATTCCATGTTGTTCTAAGTGATATTCGTCACCACATCGAATCCATTTGTCATTGATGAACGGCCTGTAGGGGAGAGTGGGGAGACTTGATCCCCGGGGACACTTGATCCCAAGCCTGTAAACCAACTCCAAAACCCTTACGCATTTGACGTTAAATTTATCGTCATACTATTTTTAACAATTAATTTTTTAAAAAAGTGCGTTTAGGGAGACTTGATCCCTGCATTTTTACAGTCACTGGAATCAGACTCAAGATTAAATAATTTGGCTGGGTTTCGTACATAGTTTCCTTTAGTATAGTTGTACATAACTTACTGCAGTTTGAACCATTTTTTAAATGTTTTGTAAACAAAAATTACCAGCTTTTGTAAACATACTCAATTTTGGTCTAAAAAAGAAAATTTTAAGTTTTTTAATATTTTGCATGCTAAACTTGTTATATTTTGAACACAAACGTACATGTTTAATGTGAAATTGCTGTAACTTATAGAAAATTAAAAGTTTGGATGAATGAGAAAAATTTTGCTTAAGATTTCTTCAAAATGTTGAAAGGGGGATCAAATTACCCCCAACATTTTAAAAATGCCGGTTTAAAATATTTTTTTAAAACGCTTGACATGAGTCGTAGAGTTTATCTGATGAAATACCCTTATCAGCCAAACATAGTTGAATGTTTAAGCTTTCAATTGATGCAAAAAGTTCATAGTTTTGTGGGAAATTGACAGAGTTATGTGCAATACAAAAAAGGGGATCAAGTCTCCCCACTCTCCGCTACTTAAAGTTCTTCAAGAGTCTGAGAAATAACATGATTGAAAAATAAGTGTTATTAAAATAAAACTGGATTGAAATTCACCAAAATTCTAGAATTTGTCGATAAACTCGTTTTTCAAAGTATTTGGTTATCCCAACTTAGAGGAAATTCAACGCTTATTAAAAATTTAGTGGGTGTATCAAAAATGTTTAAAATCAGTTTTAACATTTTTGGGTTTCAAGTCATTTTAGCGCAAAATTAATTATTGATTAATTGTTAAATTGGTCAAAATTTTCTCATAGTTTCAGAGGAATTTGATAAAACACTTTACTACCAAAATAATACCAAAATGTGCCATCCTGACTTAGAAAATTTTCCACAATTGTAAGTCATTTTTTTAGGGGGTATATAAAAAATGTTTAAAATCAAGCTTGAAATTTCCAGTTTTCAATGATGGCATTCGCTTTGAGACATCATTTTAGCGCAAAATTAATTATTTTGTCAAAATTGGTCAAAATTTTCTCATAGTTTCAGAAGAATTTGATAAAACACTTTAATACCAAAATTATACCAAAATTTTTGTTCGACCATTGACAAATTTTGCAATTTTGCAATAACAAAACAATACCTTCAATTGATATGATACCACATTTTGCTCTTGCATAATCCTTAAGACAAATTTTAAAGGGTCCAGGTATTGATACCAGAGAAAGGTATTATTACGCATTTCCCTTGTTATTTACCCATGCTCGGGAATCTGAGAAAGCCGGAGTCGGAGTCGGAGTCGTTTGAAATATGACCCGACTCCGCAGCCCTGACAGAACATTTTTTTCAACTTTATTATGCTTTCCAAGATTATTTAAACTTGTGTGGAAGTATTCAACCAGAGATTCGCTTTATTAAGTTCATTGTAAAAATTATTAGCTGCCTTTGTTAGAGTTTTTCAACCAATAGATATCATTGAAATTGTTGAAATATTACATCCATAGATTTTCGGGATTACAGACATCTCCCTCTCTCAAAAAAGCAAAGCAATCCACTAACGACCTCCGGGTCTTTTGTGGGCACTGTTGCAAGTTTCTGCTCATTTCTAGGCGTCCGAAGGTTATGTTTGGTGAGTCACCCAAAACCTCTTTTACCCAAACGAACCGACGTTTTACTTCCACATCTGATAGAAGGCCCTCTCCCCCTGTCGCGCATTTTTCCTATACACCCCCCCCCCCTCCCCATATTCAACGACGTAATTTTTGAACGAACCCTGAGTACCTCTTTTATCGAAGGTTTTACTTGACCGTTGTCAAGCTAAATAGATACAAACAATGTGAAAACCCGGAAGTGTGTGTGTGTGTGTCGCATAATAATAACAACAAATTCACACCAACCTCCCCTTAACCGGAGAGCATGATTAATCGCGGATGAATATTTATGATCGAAACCTTCGCCAAAGTGCATGCAAACTCGTAACTTCAGCTGATGTATTTTATATCTCATGATAAATACGAGCATATTTGTCATGTCTTTCCTCACGAGCGTGCCCTCGAGTCGCGGATGTTTTCGTCGTCGTCGTCGGCAGTGAAAAAAAAAGAGAAGCGCTTTGCTTCGGGGAGGAAAAAAGGGTCCACGCTGAGTAACTGCCAGCTGTTTCATATTTTACTTACACACGAATGAAGATATTAATTTATTTCGCTGTTTTCCGAGAGCGACAGAGCATCACTGGAGAAATATGCTTTCGGCAAGTGGCTCGGCCCTGGGATCAAGTCCGTGGCGGCGCGGGAAAACAAATGAGTTCGCCCGCGTGAAACGTGAAATTGATGACACACGACTCTTCGACTCGGTTCGCCTCCCTTTATCTTTTCGTTTTTTTTTCCTCAACTCTCCGGGAACTGCCAGCAGCGCCAGCGGATGACAAATGACTTGGCGTGGAAAAATGGGATGTGTTAATTTTCCTAATTTATGACCTCGATGCGAGCAATCATTTGTTATAATTTGGAAAGCTTGTCAGGCGGTGGCGTGTTTGCGTACCGCAATTTGAATGGCCCCGCTCTCTCGCTCGTTCTCTACTTGAGGAGGTAATGAGTTGCGTCAGAACCACTTTTGGGAGTTTCAGAATGACCATGCTTCGAACTAAAAAAAAAAATCCCTCCCTCCCGAAATTGCATTACCCACAAGAAAAGGGGTTCGGCAAAATCAATCACCAAAGTGGACAGCGTAGGGCAAAAAGGGGGCCACTCTCCGAAAAGGGTTTATTCCTTCACGTTAACTGACAGTCCTTTACGTCGTCGTCTGTCTCGAAAGTCCGCCCGTCGTAAATATTCATCAAAATTTATTAGCAGACAGCCGGACGAGAAATAAAACAATCGTCCGTCCACGTTGAGTGACAGTGATATCCTGTCAAAGTGATCGAGATAGAAGGCAAAACAAACACAGACGCGCGGCCATCGTCGGTTGATCGTCGGTTGAGGACATCCCACAAAACCGCCGCCGCATGCCACTGCTACCTGGCCAGAACCATGTCTGGCCCAGCAAAAAAAAAAATCTGAACCCAATTAAAATACATCAGAATAGATTTCTTCACAATTGACAGCGGTCACAATAAAAGATTGAATGAAATTTCAAACCGACGAGAGGGCAAAAAGTCCTATAACTGATTCAGTTTTCTTTCTATTGTATTTAAATTTTAAATTAAATTTCGACCTTCCGGTGCCGATTTCTTGTCATGTCTCCGACGACTCGCAACAACCGAACGGGAATACGCTCTCGGATTCCCAGGACGGTTTCGAAGACCGATGATGATGACGGTGCTGCTGGGACGAGCTATGTAGAACATGGACGGGACGGGATTCGCCGTCAGAGGCTTTTTGTCGGGAGCCGATTCAATGCATTGATAGATGTCAATAAATCGAACAAAGGATGGGAGCAGAGTGATGAGATTCATACAAGGGAGTTAACAAATTAATGGAGCTCGTTTTGAATTTAGAATGCGAGCGAGCGAGGCCAAGTAAGACAAGCATTTTTTTTAATTATCATTTTACATTTTACGTATTTCATTTGTATTAATCTCAAACCAGATAGACCGTGGGTAATCGGCTCCCCTCCAACTAACATTAACACACAAGATTCTCTGTATTTACTCTTCGCTTTAAGAAAAATGTAATTACAAAAGCCGACTCGGTCCTAACCAGATCCCAGCACCGAAAATATCCTAATAAAAATAATTTTATGAAAATCTCAAACCAGCAAAATTTGGTGACATACAGAGATTAAATTAGATCTTTTGTACCATATTAAACCAGAATTCGAAAAGCCTAAACATTTATCATCGTGTCCGATGTTGTTTAATTTGTGATAGGTATGCCTTCTTCCTTTAAAATAGGGCTTCGGAGTCAGATCATATTTCAAATGACTCTGACTCCGCCTTTCTGGATTTATTTGACTCCGACTCCGAGTCCAGTTTCCAACATCTCCGTCACCAACTAAGTATTAAAAAATTTTGGAATATTTCAGCCATGACAGTTTGATTTTTTGTATTTTAATACAAAGTATGAGTTTATCTCCAAGTAAAAGATATTATAATTAGGGCTAGTGATTTATCACGGTAAAAAAAATTATTCTAAAATTTGCCAAAAATGTGTTATTTGAGAATAACTTTGTTCAAGTTCCCTGACACAAAATATTCACGACAATTCATATTTATATATCAATTGAGCAATTCTCTACCAAAACCGGAAATGGATTTTATTTGTATTTTTTGATTTGGCTCAAACTTTGTGGGGGCCTTCCCTATGACCAAATAAGCTATTTTGTGTCATTGGTTCACCCATACAAGTCTCCATACAATTTTGGCAGCTGTCCATACAAAAATGGTACGTACATATTCAAATAGCTGTAACTTTCGAGTGAATTTTCTTATCAATTTTGTGTCTTCGGCAAAGTTGTAGGTATTGTGAAAAAATAGGTAAACGGAAAAAAATTGCAGATTTTTTTCAGTGGCCAAAATGCTTCAAAAAGTAACATTTTTGAAAAAAATCTTTTTGCCTTCCTCACCTCACTGAGGCAAGGCTATAAAATCACTCGAAAAATGAACTTCTTAAATACACCTCCTAGATATACCTTCACGTATACCTATCGACTCAGAATCAAATTCTGAACAAATGTCTGTAGGGATGTGTGTAGACACGATTTTTTTTCCACACGATTATCTCAGAACTGACTGAACCGATTTTGGCCGGATCCGCCTTATTCTGTTCGTTTTGGGGTCCCCTAAGACCCTATTAAATTTTATTTTGTTTAGTAAGGTATTTAAAAAGTTATGCCAAGAAAAAGATTTTTGTAGATACAAAAAAGGGTGATTTTTTGCATAACCTCAAAATGCCGGGTCTTTTTGTTTACGTGCGAGAGTCACGCCAGATGCGAAACGCCCGGTTGCCACATTGCTTCAAATGAGAGTCTGCATGTTTTCTGGAAAAGTTTGTATCAGGTATTTATTTTTTTCAGAAACTTATTTTCATTATTACTTTGTAAATGTGAGGAAGGTACCACCCATGGATTTGGGTGGATTGGGAAACGTTTTTTAAGGTTTAAATCCCATTTTAAATTCAAATGCAAAGCGCTAGCTCCTGTTACGACCAATCAAGCTCATATTTTGGATTTGGGCTTAGTATGCCCACCGGAACAAACCTTTGAGTGCCCGCCAAAAAGTAATTTTGGTTACATCCTAGTACCTTCTTGACATATTTTGTTTTGCATTAAGAGAGAGTCTGAACTTAAACTTGATAGAACTTTCTGAGTAGTCGGTATGTGTGGAAAACAACTTGGAAAATAAATTATTTATTTTGGGTTGTAAAATCTTAAAAGAAGAAAATGTAATAAACGTAACAAACTACATGTACTTAGAAATAACTATCTCGAGCAGAGTTTTACAAAAAGCTGCTAGATCGTGACTAAAAACTTCGTAAACTTTCCTCTCCCACTATCCACATTGATGAAACGAATGCAGGGAAGTTTTTCAAACTATAATAATAATTAAAAAAAAGCATGTACTATATTTTCACCAAGACTCGTTAATTGAGCATTCCAGTTAACGCTAAGAAGTGCGGCAAAGCACAAGAATTTGAACCCATCCATCTGCACGCGCGAAATCTCTTCCATTGTGCATTCTGAGCAGCACACAGCATAACTGAAAGGTAAAAAATGTCAATCAACAAATCAAGAAGTGTTCACATCACCGGCAAAGTTGAAGTGGTGCCGCGCGCAATTGTCTGCGATCTTCGGCCCTGTCAGTGCAGTTTCTTTGCGTGTTTTTGCTCTCTCTCCTGCTCCTCTCAACACCACCACGGATCCAATTCACTTTGACTTGGCTTTGACAATGTGATGCTTGATAGCTGCTTTTTTTGCGCGCGCTCACTCACTCCATACTCAACCTTCCTTGCAACCATCACCCCGTCCATCCCAGCTTCACTTTTCCCGCCGAGGACGTTTGCTTGTCTACGAGACGATTTGTGGTGTCATTTTCGCTGTCTTTGCTTCGATTTTTTTCCTCTCTCCGGGTGTACAGAAAAGCTGAGAGCAATAGAGTTAATGGCTTTTACCACATCAGTCAGTAATGCTTCCTCGCCAAAGACTCCTGATGTTTTGTCCTCAGCTGGTTGCCTGTTTTTTTAGCTCATCTTGCTTTGGGGAACCTGGATGAAAGAAATGAAATATTGGTAGTATGCTAAATAATGAGCTTGTTGTTATTATCAACTACGAACTAGAAAAATGAACTATGAATCAACCGAACAAAGCATTCGCCAACTAATCGTCTAAACTGATTTTTTTATTCGTTGCCGTGCCACCCAAGCAGTGATGCCTTGAAATGTACAAATCAATTTAATAACTTAGCTCAAGTTTCATTTCCCTGACCCAGGTTACCCAGTCTTAACCGCTTGTGTCGGCCCTTTTTGCATCAATGCCACAGCAGCAGCAGCAGTCACAAGAATTGCTCATGGCACATGACACATGACGAAACGCGGCCAAATGCGGGGATCAGTTGGAGGTTTTGGCAGTGTTGAATAATGAATGCGTCTTTGAAATGTGAAAGAGATAGATTTTTTTTGGTGTTGCCTCACTACGTCGTCTTTTCCAGGACACCAGAAGAAAGATGGAGCACCGAGAAGGAGAATCGGCATCGATTGATTTTTAAACTTGTCCTCGGTTTGATGAAACACTCGGCACGGCACACGAGACGACAGCCGGGGGCGGATTGATTGACGGATATAATATAGAATGACGGTTCAAATAAATAAAAGTAGCGACTTTACACAAGATGAATGTTTCCTTTGGCCTTTTTTTGTTTTGCTAGAGAGCATTGCAGCAGTGGGTTCATCAGTTGCTGTTTTGACCTTGGTGTCATTGCTGGCTGATCTTCTGAATAACTGAAGAAAAAAAACTAAGCTGAAAAAACTGAAGAAAAAAAACCATTCAACATCAGTTTCTTAAATATGAAATTAAATACAAATTTTATTTGATTCTAATATTCTACAGTACGAAATGGTTTTCTTGCGAAGGCTTCGGTAAGTTGAATCTGAACTGAGCAGTTCTCTACGGAATTGGTCTTTTTTCTTTAATTTTAACTTTTGTATTTTTTAACCCAGATGAAACTTTGTTGGTGCCTTCGGTATGCCCAAAGAAGCCATTTTGCATCATTAGTTTGTCCATATAATTTTCCATAGAAATTTGGCAGCTGTCCATACAAAAATGATGTGTGAATATTCAAAAATCTGTATCTTTTGAAGGAATTTTCTGATCGATTTGATGTCTTGGGCAAAGTTATTGTTTTCGAAAAGATCAGAAAATTTTACGAATGTTTCATATTTTAACATTGAAAATCGGAACATTAGTTGCTGAGATATCGACATTAGAAAATGGTGGGTTGTTTGGGTGAGACTTAAAAAACATCAATTTTCCTGTTTTTAACCTTTCCATGGCAATATAGCAACAACTAAGGGTCGTATCAACAAAGTTCAATAAAGCAAAATATAGAATTTTTTTCTTTTTAGGTGGGCAAACATGGGCATTAAATTTAAAAAATGAAAAACTTCGACTATTTTAGAAAAAGTTACCTAAAAACATGAACATGAAACACGGTGCACTTTATCAAAAATTCACTGAAATACTCTTGGATTGCAAATTCTATTTTACATCGAATAATGAAGTTGGAAAATTTTTGCGACCAACATTTCGATTTTTTGAAAAAAATCTGATTAAAATATCATAACTTGGTCAAAGATTTTTTGCCCATTCTGAAAATTTCTGAAAAGTTGGCATTTGATGTCCTCTAAAACATAAAAAAATAAAAATAGTGCTTTTTTGCAAATCAAGTTGTAGTGACAAAAAGTGAAATTAAAAATCACAATTTTTTTTTTCAGTGTAGTCCATATCCATACCTACAACTTTGCCGAAGACACCAAATCGATCAGAAAATTCCTTCAAAAGATACAGATTTTTGAATTTTCATATATCATTTTTGTATGGACAGCTGCCAAATTTGTATGGAAAATTATATGAACGAACTAATGATGCAAAATGGCTTCTTTGGGCATACCGAAGGCACCAAAAAAGTTTCAGCCGGATTAAAAAATACAAAAAAAATCGATTGATCGAAATCTCAGAGAAATGCTCAACTGTATTTGCCTTAAAAAAACAAATAGCTAATAGAGCACACAAAATTAGATTATTAAAATCACCCAAATCATGACAGAATAATTTAGATTACAAAACCAACTTAAACCACTGAAATGTTCTAATATAATAACAGTACCTTCATTCCTTCATACACACTGACCAAGCAATTAAACGCATCCAATTTGATTTATGGTCAATTATTATAAATCATGTTTACCCACCGCCCAGCGGCATACAACACGAGTCGGTTGAGTTTCTGATGATCTGGAAATGAATTATGTGCCTTCGGCCATTAGGCACTGCTTGGGTGCATACATCTTGCTTTAGCCTGCCCGATCCCGGAAAAGGCCTGCCTGCCAGCCGTGCGTTTCTTCGCTTCGTTGCAAACGGAACGGTCCCGGGGAGGTCCAGGAAAGGGGGGAGAAACATTACAAGAATTACAAACCATCACTGCCGCATCGGTGCAGCAGTCCATCGGGTGAGATTAATTTGTAATGCAGCTTCTCCTCATATGTCAGATTTCAACCGAATAGCAGAGTAGAAGTGCCCTGTGACAGACGTGTAGATGACCAGTGAGCAGTGTGGACCCAGATCGCTCTATCTCTTCTCACTTGGGCATGAAAGATGCAATTATTCAACAGAGATGTCCATATAGTTGTCATCTCGAAGTGCCTCGGCGTATGTGTATGTCATTTGATCTTGTGTTTTGTTACAGAACATCTTGTTTCTTGGGCAGATCTCATGGCTGCAGCCCCCCCTCCCCCCCCCCCCTCCTTCATCTCCTTGGGGTCGGCAAAGATGAAAAGCGACACGACGACCGACTTTTGTCCTTGAGTCGAATGGACTTGCTTAGGAGTGGATGGGGGGAACGGTGTGGCATAAAGGGTTCTTTTACCGAAAAAAAAATACCTGGGCCTAAGCATCCGAAGAATTTGTATGGGCTAATAGGGTGTATTTAGAAATTTTTAAATTCATTTGATTATTGTCTCTGTGAGTTTGAATGGGAAAACAAGTACCGGTCTCAATTTGGATTTTAGTGCAAAATACACATTTTATAGAACTTCGAAGCTTGCTTCATCATTTATAGAAGCAATTAGCCACATACTCACTTCCATGCTTTCAGGGCAACTTTAAACGAGTTCGATTTTAACACTCAAACACTCGGGTATAGAGGTGGGCAAAAAAGAGCGAACCGCTCAAACAGCCGGTTCACTTAAAAGAGCGAACGAACCGTGGCTCTCAAAAAAAGAACCGTGCTTCTTTTTTAAACTCCGGTCTTTTGGAAGAACCGTTTCAAGATGGCATGATTTTTGTAATAAATATATTTTATATTGAATTTCCAAAAAAAATGTAGTACATATTTTTTTTGAGAATTGCAAATGCAATTTCAAATATTTAAATGCTTATAAAAAATAATCCCAAAAGTAAATGATTTTCTAAACGAACTGAAAAAAACGCTTCATTGTACAACTGATTGGATATTAAAGTATGACCGGAATACAAATTTGAGTATTTCAAATTGGATAAGTTGTAAAATATTACCAAAAATCTACTGAATCAAAACAAAAATCAATTCTTTTGTCCAATAAAACTTAAGCGTTTATAGACTTTATCAGAAAAAAAATCAGAATAAATCAGAATGTAGAAAAGAGGTCACAGAATATTTTCTCCTAATAAAATATCAGCATAAGTTCTATTCTTGCAGAAATAAACGCTATTTTAAAATTAATTGCAGTTTTTCCAGCTTCCCTAGATTTAAGTTTGGATGCCAATCAATTACTCGAATGTTTAGGTCCGAGAAGAAATTTTGACATAGAGACCATAAAGACCTATGGTTTTCAAGGGCATCTTCTCGTTTTGAGTTTTAAGTTTTTTTTTTATCAAATAATTTATAAAAGTCCAATGTGAAATAACTTATAAAATCACGCGATTCTTAAAAAAAAACCCTTTTCATCCAAATTTTGAAAAAGAGCGAAAGAGCCGTTCAAAAGAGCGGCTCCTAAAAAAGAGCGATTTTGCCCACCTCTACCCGGGTAGTTATTTGACCTTATTTTGTTTTCTTATAAATCTCATAACTTTTGGTAGAATTGACCAATTTGGATGCTTCTGCTTGCAAAAGATCTAGATTTGTCTATATTTTTAACTTTCAGATGGGGGACAAATATGGTCCACTTTTACCGGAGATATTCCGGATTCCATTGGGGTACCTCGGCCCTCCTATTTAGGGGTTTGGTCAATAGAACAAAAACCCATTTCACACAACAATGCCGGAAATGATGCAAAACTTTAAGGCATCATTCTTATACGGGTAATTCTCACCAACTCACACGAAATCGGGAAAAGTTGCCCCGACCCCTCTTCGATTTGCGTGAAACTTTGTCCTAAGGGGTAACTTTTGTCCCTGATCACGAATCCGAGGTCCGTTTTTTGATATCTCGTGACTGGGTGAGAGGCAACCACGGTTACCCCTACACCGCGGGTCCCGGCTTTAATTTTTTTTGTATCGGTTAAAAATTACATAAACAGAAAAAAATGATCAATTTGATGCTTTAAATACTTGAATAACTGCTGTCTCTTTTCAAACTGTAGTCTCGATGATTCTTAAAAATGCTAAACCAAAACATTCAAACTACAACTCCAAAGTCTTGGCGGTATCTATTGCATGGTCACTCGAATCTAGATCGCCCAAATCACCCTTTACACCTAGATCTCTTCCACTCCGGAATTTGAACTGATGACTTTTGAAAACATGTGCGTGGCCGAATGGTTACGCTGTCCGCTTTGTAAGCGGATGATTCTGGGTTCGATTCCCATCTGCTGCAACCTTCCATCGGATGAGGAAGTAAAATGTCGGTCCCGGCCTTGGTTGTTAAGCCGTTAAGTCATTCCAGGTGTAGGAGTCGTCTCCATGCCATAAGTACAAACAACACACCAAACCAAGCCTACTCCGGTGGAATCGCTGGCGGCGGTTGGATTCGCAATCCGAAGGTCGTCAGTTCAAACACTGGGGTGGAAGGTTCCTTGGAGTAGAAAGAGGTTTGGGTGCTCTCCCCATTCAAGCCTTCGGACTCCTAGGTTCGAGCAGAAACTTGCAATAGAGACCACAAAAGACCCGGGGGTCGTTAATGTGGATGGTTTGATTTTTTTTTGAAAACATCTGCAAATTTGTATGATCCAATCTCACCCTCAAGACCTACCCCACCCACTGAGTCCATCAGTCCATCAGGTCCATGTCAGACCTAGATGGCTGTCAGGACCATTTAAATCTGGGGTGAATCGGGACTCCAGTCTGGATAGGGACAGCACGTTTTAGAGCACTTGTAAGCTCCAAATTAGGAATTGAGTTTACACATATTTTTGCTCTGAATTTCACTAAAAATATCAAAATATGCATCATTTCTTAAATCGCTGTCCAAATTCGCACCAGATGACGCTACAACAGTTTTACACCGATTGTTGAGCCACTCTCAGTCAGACAGTCAGTTGTAAGAGCTGCTGTGCGATCTGCTTGTTTTTTTGCATCCTACTAACGTCATGATTCGAAATCCGGACACTTAGTAGCATATCATTTTTGTTATAGCTGACAAAAAATCATATAATAAGTTGGAAATTAAGAAATATCATCAGGATGTAGTATAAACAATCAGTTTTAAGAAAATGCATGCAAAATATGTCTTTTCTAACAATTTTTCATCCAAATTTGAACATTAAATGACTTGTTGTGCTTCGAATCCCGGACACTGATAAAAGCTGATTCGTAATCCGGACACTTTTGCTTCGAATTCTGGACACTCGTTTTTGCTAATGAATCGCACAAATTTGTACTGAAATGTTAGTGAATGGTATTCTTTCGGTCTCAAATTAGCTTCTAATTTCAAAATATAGAAATTTGCTTGAATTTAAGGAAATCGCAACCATAAATTTCTGATTTGCCTTCCCGGTGCTTCGGACGCCTATGAAATATTTCTCGTGAATTGTTTCGCATTTTTGGTAATCTTATAATTTTATTTTATTTAATTGTTTTGACATTAACTACAGCGTTCAAACAAACTTGAAATGAATGTTGATGTTAGAATTCATCAAATAACACAGTTTTGACATTCATAATGCGAATTCATATCCAAATTATTGAAAACAAATAAAGCCAGGACAAGTGTTTTACTTCCCTATCCGATAGAAGGGGGGAGAGATCTTGTGACATGTTCTATTCTTTTACAACAGATATGTTACAATATAGCACACAAGTGACGATGATTCCTACACCCAAAATTGGGCAGTGCTCGTCCGAGAGAATTATGGCCTCGAGCCTAGAGAATAGTGGTACCATTTACGGACACAAAGAACACAGCTCGAGTTGGGCGAGAGAATTATTCCCTCGAGGTTGATTCGCAAAAAAAAGTTCATCCGTCAAAACAAAAAAAAAAATATATCGACTACGGAAACCAAACCAGAGACCTTAAACAAACTAACCCAATGACTTTACTGCCTCATCCACCACAGCTTGGTGACCAAGGTCTGGTCAGAAGTCGATATATGACACTTGTAGAAAATTTATTGTTTCATTTAACGAATAAACACCTTTGTATTGATGGTGTGAGTTGGTAGCATTTTTCTTTCGATTTTGGTTCTGAGCCTTCAATAAATTTTGAAGGAACGATTCTCTCGACTCTGAATTGTGGGTTTACGATGGATTTGGAATATGTTTTTAATGTATTTATTAGAAGGTGGACGTAATTAAACTTTTTAAACCATTTCCATGTTTCATTTATAGTCGGCTATCTGGTTGTCGATCTTCTAGATATCAATATTGCTCCAGCCGTTAATACATTTTTTAGTCCCTTCCAGAAGGTTGCTTTGATTTTTTGTTCTATGATTTGCTATCTCCCGCTCTCGACGGCCCCTTCAATATCGACAACGGGAGAGGCCACTGTATATTAAAGAGGATAAAAGGAAATGATAAAATACTATTCTGAGTTTTTCACATAAACCTTGCATCAGACCCTCCGTCCCCAATGTTCTACACTCGAGGTGTACCAAAGACAGTTTCCCTTCATTAAATCATTTGTTCTAACGTTTGCATGCAGCAGCACGAAGAGGTTTCTGCCGACCAAGATTCTTTAATAAATCATCGTAAATTTAGAGAATAAACTAGCCAACCAGGCTGTTTGTACATATATGCAGACTCTCGCTTGCATAAACTCCGGTTGGTACTCCTTTGAAGCTGGTGGAGGCTCCTCTCACTCAACCGACCCTAAGGAAGATGAACTAGGCATCCCACCTGCCATGCCTCCTCGCCGGCGGAACAGCAGAACGGCAGCTCTCCTGTCGGATGTCGGAGCGGGAGGTTCTTGAAAACCTATAAATTGAATATACGACCGGGCGAGGATACCCCGATGACAGGCCCCGACCGTATCAGGGTGTAGAACAAACTGACACTCATCAGTTACACCAGCCATCATCAGTTTCAGTTTCAGTATGCTTGCCATTCGTTAGCGTCACCATCGTCGTCGTTGGCGTTGCTGGCAGAGGCCAAGGGAAGAGCAGCTCATCCTCACACGCAAGACAAGACGGACTATCCGGCGCGCTGACAGACAGAGCTCCACGCTTGGAAACAGGAGGAGCAAGAAATGAAACGAATTTAGTGAAATTATTTATGAATCTGTTGAGAGAAGACAGACATCGGAATAATTTACATTGATTTATGTGACAATTTACAATTTCTTTCCTCCGGCTTTCGGGTCGCCTCGGTTCAGCGTTTTATGCAGTTCTGAACTTCTAGAGTTGAAAAGTGAAACGAAATGGTTGAAATCATTTGTCATAAGATATATGTCCTCCGGCAATGTTTGTTGTAGGTAGCACACAAGGGATCAAAAGTTGGGAAACCGTTATTTATTGATCCTTTTGGTGAGCACCGGCATGACACACACCAGTGATAAATTACCAAAATAATGTTTGCCATATTCGCATCATCAATGTTGTGTTTCGCAATAATTTTGAAAAGGGAAAGTTCCCAACAAAACAAAAATTCAGAGCTTTTTCTACGCTATTTACAAAACCTAACAAAACAACACTAACTGAAGCAACTTTTCAAGAAAATCATGCATCTAACTCCATCACCACCATTACCACGCTGCTGATTGCTAAAACTAATTGAAGATTACCGCTTTTCTTTGATCGTCGACACGCCGCACAACGCGCGCCTGTTGGAAGATCAGACAGGCGTTGATCGTGAGCGCGCCGCCGCCGCCGCACTTCAATCAATGAAGAATGCTTCATCATCGTGATTTTGGCCGCTGCCAGTACCGATAGTTGAAATGGAATAGTTTAGTTGGAGGTTTTCATCGGTTCCAATGGACTCCACTTCCTCTTTTGGAAAAATAAATAAAATAAAATTAAGAGAATTTTTCCACGTTTTCGTAAATGAATTGGATTCTAAAAATTGGCTACAATTGCAAATTGAAAAATCAACTAAGAAAGGCTTTCTCGACAGAAAGTATATTGCGTGGACATTCTAAGGGGACCATGGTAATATGGAATGAAAAACTCAAAACAACATTTGTAGAGTAACAGCGGAGAGCACAACTACCAAAATTATAAAAATAGATATATCGATAATATGTGTCTTGAGAAGGAAATATCCAATCGATTTTTTATATTATGCAAAGTTGTATGTTATTCAGAAAAATCCAAGTATTGGTGAATCTATATGAAATGTTCAGATAGTTGAGAGTTTAAATTTTATATATCTGGAGTTTTTTTGAAAAGGTCCAATAAACCAAATTTTCAGTTTTTGCTTTTTGAGTGTTTTTTAATACCCCTGACTCAAGGCGGCTTCAAAAACACCTAAAAACCAAAAAAAGGAAATTTTGTTTATTGGATCTTTAAAAAAAAAACTTCAGATATGTAGAAAGTATAGCTGCGAGAGGAATTTTCAAGAGAACATGCCTCTCTTCTCTTTCTTCTCTTCTATTGTGAATTAGAAACTCAAAAAACCAATTTCAGTTTCATGGGGTTCAATTTCAATTTCACTACAAAATTTGCAGGTTATTTAACTTATTTATGTTCTTTTGGAAGCCTGGGATTTTTTTAAATTTATTTCTTCTGTTACTCTCGCGATAATTTAAATAAATAAAATCATCCCTGCTGTATAGAAAACTATGGATAATATTTTATAAGCAGCTTTTATATCGTTTAAAATCTGATGGAAAATGTCAAAATATTTATCTGTTTCAAGTTTGCTCACCGGTTTCGAACATAATCCCAGCTTGAGAAACAAATCAAAGACCCACACCGCTTGCTTCAGCTTCCTGCTCTCTTCAATCTTCTGAAAAAAAGTTAAGACTATCGGATGCTGGTGACGAGCTGACACAAACAGAGGCCGCGACCGAAAAATTGAATGAAACATGACTTGAATTTGTGCACCGAAAGAATGTGCCTCCTATCGTCCGTCTTTCTTCCATCCGTCACATGTCAAACAAGATGAATGACTGACAATTTCAAGAATGATTTGAAAGAATTCTTCTCCACTTGCTTATATTCTTCGCCGGCGAGAGCAGCACAATAAGCCGATTAACAAGCGATTCTTCTTTGCTGACAACTGAACCGACTCTGCGTGACGGGCTCAAGAAGGAATCGACGACGACAATGACGACGGTGACGGTGACGACCACGTTGACGGCGCGGCCAAGAGGAGGATTTAAGATGAAAAAAAAAACTTGCACAAGCTTGCCAGCCGCAAGGACCTGCACGGAGAAAAAAGAGTTCCCAAAATCGTGAACAAGCGTTCATGAAAATGAGAACCACGAACAAAGTGTTCAAATTTCATGGTACGTTTTTCAAAATCGTACCATGGGATTTGAACACTTTGTTCAAGGTTCCCATTTTCATGAATGCTTGTTCACGATTTTGTGAACTTTTTTTCTCCGAGTGGGCCGCTGCGGCAAAACAGTAGCTCTAAAAGGGAGAAATCTGAAGGGGAAGAGAGTAAAAAAGTGGTGCTAAGTGGTTGAGAAATTCATTCCGGTGGTGCGAGCCGGAAAGACAAAACAAGAAACACACATAGGATATCTGGATGTTTGGAAAAGCATTCATCCGATTCATAGTACTGGCTTATGAGGTCCCTTGTCATATAACCTTTTACAGATGAGTATAAATTATTTGTTGCGAATTAGTTTGCTGAAATCCTGTTTGGTAAAAGATGTCAGAAAAATCTTAAAAAAAAACTTTCTAAAAGATGTTAAGTCAATCATGAAATTAAAAATTGTTGTGACAGCCATTGCACAGTGGGCGAAATGGAACCCAAAATCGGACTTAATTGAACGCGGCTGGTTCCCTGGTATGAAAAATAGTGTTTCTTATGTAAAAAATTCCGGGTAATCGATTGGTGATGGTTTCATCCACCGCACGAAACGGCAAAGGGTCCATTTTGCCCTAATTCCCCATTTTTTACAGTTATTCTTGAAAATCGGTCTGTATTTAGAGCGGAGGCTTTATGCGGCCATCCAAAATGCGCTTTACTTATGTGAAAATGTCCCAGAAATCCAGTAAAAATATCCACTTGCACCGCAAAAATCATCTAGGGTCCAGTTAACAACAATTCCGCTATGAAAGCATTTTTGGCCATTTTCAAATATCAGGTCAGATTTTAAAAATCTGAAAATATTTTTATCGTAAAGATCAGACAATTTTGCATAAGAATGACGATTTGCACTTGATAGTTTGACACATTTATGTTGATATAGAAATTAAACTAAATAAAAAGACTGAAGAATCAGTTTTGGGCCAATTTTCCCAAATGCAGAATAAACTGCCTTTTACATAATTTTTATTATTATCAACATAAATGTGTCAAACTATCATGTGCAAATCGTCATTCTTATGTAAAATTGTCTGATCTTTACGATAAAAATATTTTCAGATTTTTAAAATCTGACCTATCATTTGAAAATGGCCAAAAATGCTTTTATAGCGGAAATGGGGTTAATTGGACCCTAGATGATTTTTGCGGTGCAAGTGAATATTTGAGCTGGATTCCTGGGACATTTTCACATAAGTAAAGTGCATTTTGGATGGCCGCATAAAGCCTCCGCTCTAAATACAGACCGATTTTCAAGAATAACTGTAAAAAATGGGGAATTAGGGCAAAATGGACCCTTTGCCGTTTCGTGCGGTGGATGAAACCATCACCAATCGATTACCCGGATTTTTTTACATAAGAAACACTATTTTTCATACCAGGGAACCAGCCGCGTTCAATTAAGTCCGATTTTGGGTTCCATTTCGCCCACTGTGCATTGTGCTGCAGACCCACTTTCAA
Organism: Culex quinquefasciatus; assembly: GCF_015732765.1. Classification (NCBI taxonomy): domain Eukaryota; kingdom Metazoa; phylum Arthropoda; class Insecta; order Diptera; family Culicidae; genus Culex; species Culex quinquefasciatus. Next base: position 117,064,788 of record NC_051862.1, read on the forward strand.
CATCATGTTGGGGAAAAATGGGAACATTAGGATTTGCTCTGGACGTGATCAAACATATTAGAAGGTTTTGTAAATAAAAGAATGAACCAGTCAACAACAGCAACACCATGGATCTTATCCTACAACGGACAACATCGACGATGAAATTAGTTGGCGCCCTCCTGGATACAGTTCAGATCTTGAGCCAACTAACCAGGACCTTGTGCTCTCGACCCAACTGCAGTACCATCCGCCCACCTGTTCCTGACCTTGACACCGTAGCCGGAGGCAACGATCCTCTGAACTTCACCGAAATTTTCGAATCCGCCATGAATGGCGAGAAACGACCACGTTCGAGCAGTTTATCCAGACAATCATTATCGCAGCCGGAGAAAATCACGAGAGTTGACGTTTCAGTTAACCAAACTGCTGCTTCCAATATTACAGTCCCTCCCGTTTCAGACTCCAATGACCATCTCGCTGTTGACACGGAACAGTTTTGTTCTGACCCCCTCTTCGACGCGGCCTCCAAGGTTGCTCTAGAAGTTGCAGCCCTTGCGGCGGAGTTCTCCGCTGGATATTCTACTGCACCAACCGAGCAAACCAACCCACCCGCCTCGCCAAAAATCTCATCTCAGCTAGCCGCCGACCAGCTCGGCACTCTTCAGCTGACTGCTCCACAACAGATCTCTACGCAAGCAGATTCAGCGTCGCAAGTAGCCACCGCTCAGCAAGCCGCCGCTGCACAGCAACTTGCCACTGCACAACAAGCCGCCTCTGCTCAACATGCCGCCACTGCTCAGCAACTCGCCACTGCCCAGCACGCCGCCACTGCTCAGCATGCCGCCTCTGCTCAGTATGCCGCCACTGCCCAGCACGCCGCCTCTGCTCAGCAACTCGCCACTGCTCAGCATGCCGCCTCTGCTCAGCATGCCGCCTCTGCTCAGCATGCCGCCTCTGCTCGGCAACTCGCCCAGCAAGCCGCCACCCAGCAGGCCGCAGCCCAGCAAGCCGCCGCACAGCAAGCCGCCGCCCAGCAGGCCGCAGCCCAACAGGTCGCCGCCCAGCAAGCCGCAGCCCAGCATGCCGCCACACAGCAAGCCGCAGCCCAACAGGTCGCCGCCCAACAAGCCGCCGCCCAACAAGCCGCCGCCCAACAAGCCGCCGCCCAGCAGGCCGCCGCACAGCAGGCCGCAGCCCAACAAGCCGCCGCCCAGCATGCCGCCACACAGCAAGCCGCCGCCCAGCAGGCCGCCGCACAGCAAGCCGCCGCCGAGCAGGTCGCCACCCAGCAGGCTTTACAAACTGCCGCCACTGCAAACGCTCAACAAACAGCCACTATCAATCTTGCAGTTGCCTCCGCAAGTGCATCCACCGATTCAACTCAGAAATGGTATTATGTTACACGTTTTCAACCACACGAAAAATCTGCCAATATCATCAGGTATATACAAAGCAAAACAAACTGTGACCCAGACCAGATAGTATGTAACAAGCTCGTAAGCAACAACAAATCAAACGGTAGGCCTTTGTCATTTTTGTCGTTCAAAATAACCGTGCCAGATTCGATTGAAACCATTGTAAACACACACACTTTTTGGCCTGAAGGCGTAACTATTCAACCGTTCTTGGGAAACCGCACGCGTGCAACCGCCAGTACCAAATCCAAATCTAACGGCCCTCCTCGTACACGATCGACCGTTCCCTCTCGAGATCGAGATGTCCTACCAAGTGCAGTACCGAACACACGAAATACCAATCTACCACCCTTCCACGGCCAGACTCCTTTTCCATCGGGCTTCCGCTTGCCGCATCCTCCGTTGCCACCATACCTGACACCATTCCCGATGATACCGCAGTACCAGTTGTACCCAAACCTACGGAACGAGTTAAGGTCCCTCCAGCCCTAGAAACGAATCTGCTCCTTTTTTACCAGAACATTGGTGGCTTAAACACTACAATCGCTCAGCACTCACTCGCCATTTCTGATGCATCTTACGATATGTACGCCTTTACTGAAACGTGGCTGACAGCTGACACTCTATCCAGTCAGCTTTTCGGCCCCGAATACGAAGTGTTCCGTTCCGATCGCACCTCTGTCAATAGCGATAAAATGTCAGGGGGTGGTGTTCTACTTGCTATTCGATCCGCTCTGAAGCCACGCCAGCTGTTTCCACCAAATTGTTCAATTCCCGAACAGGTCTGGGTCAATGTTCCACTTGCTACATCAACGCTGTTCATTTGTGTAGTTTATATCCCCCCGAAACGTGACAATGATCGGCCTCTGATCGAACAACACAGAGATTCCCTGGCCTGGGTGACATCCATGATGAAAATTAACGATAGTGTTATGATCATTGGTGATTTTAATTTTCCTGCTCTCCGCTGGACGCGTAGTCCGACAAACAAGCTCATACCGAACCTCGCCAACACTCCAACGAATCAGCTTAAACTGGATGTTTTGGACGACTACTCTGTAGCTAACTTGAAACAGTTGAATGATATCCCCAACATCTCTAACAACGTGCTAGATCTATGTTTCGTTAGCTCTGACACACCAACTTGCTGTAGTCTCCTACCTGCTCCACAGCCGCTTGTAAAATAGATCGTTTCCATTGTCCCCTACTGGTATCAATTTCATGTAAAACTCATGCCTTTCGAGCTTCAAGCTGCAGCTTTTTCCACGATTTTAACAACGCTGACTTTGCTGGTATGTGTGTCTACCTGAATAACATCAACTGGAACGATTTGCTGCATAACCTCGACGCGAATGGAGCCGCCGAAACTCTGATGAACATCTTACGTCAAGCAATCGACACGTTCGTGCCCAGGAAGGAGCGACAACCCGCTAGATATCCACCATGGACAAACGAGCGCCTACGGATCTTAAAGACGTCAAAACGGGCTGCGCTTAGGAAGTACTCAAAACATCCAACCGACCGCTGGAGAAACTTTTTCTGGGCAGCTAGTAACCGATACAGCCACCTGAACAATCGGTTATACCATCAGCACCTACACTCCATCCAGAATCGCTTGAAACGGGACCCCAAGAAATTCTGGAACCACGTCAACGAGCAGAGGAAAGAATCCGGCCTACCAACCGTGATGGTTCGTGATGACACCGAAGCGACGAACCCGGAGGATATCTGCGATTTATTCCGCTCCCAGTTCAGCAGTGTTTTCAACGACGAGATCGTAGACGACGCGATCATCTCTAAGGCTGCCAACAACGTCCCAGTTCGCCCTCCGATTGGACAACATCCGTTTGTGAATCCTGATGCGGTCCGCCGAGCTTGCTTGCGCCTGAAAGGATCTACAAGTTGTGGTCCAGATGGCGTTCCCGCCCTAGTGCTGAAGAAATGTGGGGACAGCTTAGCGGCACCATTGTCTCTCTTGTTCAACCTCTCGCTTCGTACTGGTGTGTTCCCGTCTTGTTGGAAGAAATCTTTCGTTTTCCCGGTACACAAGAAGGGGCCAAAACGTGATGTTCGCAACTATCGTGGCATCGCCGCTCTTTGCGCAACAAGTAAATTGTTTGAGCAGATTGTTTTGGACTTCATCAAGTTCCAGTGCTCCAGCTACATTGCGCAGGAGCAACACGGGTTCATGGCTAAACGATCCACCAGTTCCAACCTAGTGGCATACACTTCCTTTATCCTGCGGACCATGCAACATCGAAAGCAGATCGATGCCTTATACACGGACCTGTCTGCGGCTTTTGACAAATTGAATCACCGTATAGCTGTGGCAAAACTGGAGCGTCTGGGATTTGGTGGTTCGCTTCTTGACTGGCTAAGGTCCTATCTCGCTGGTCGAACGATGTGCGTCAAGATCGGTGATGTTGTTTCTGCTGCTTTCGCTGTATTTTCAGGCGTACCCCAAGGAAGCCATCTTGGTCCATTCATTTTTTGCTCTATATGAACGATGTACATCTACTTTTGAAGTGCCACAAGCTGTCTTATGCTGACGACATAAAGCTGTATGCCGTCATCGAAACGCGTAGTGACGCATTGTTCCTGCAGGACCAGCTTAACATCTTCGCCAACTGGTGCATGGACAACAGGATGTTGTTGAACGCTTCCAAATGCGCTGTAATCACTTTCACTCGGAAACGCTCCGCTATTGCATTCGACTACAAACTTACTAACACACTCTTGTCCAGGACATCTTGCGTTAAGGATCTCGGCGTAATGCTAGATAGCAAATTAACATTTTCTGATCACCTAGCATACACCACAGCGAAGGCTTCAAAACTCTAGGGTTTATTTTTAGAATCGCTAAAAATTTCGCCAAATAAGCTGCCTCAAGGCTTTGTACTGTTCCCTTGTCCGATCCACTTTGGAGTACTGCTCGGTTGTGTGGTCGCCCTTTTATCAGAACAGTATCCAGCGGATCGAGTCTGTTCAACGGAAATTTGTTCGTTATGCACAACGGCACGTTTTATGGGCCGACCCGTTGAATCCTCCATGTTACGTCGAGCGCTGCAAAATGTTACAACTTGACCTTCTCTCTACTCGACGTGATGTGGCTAAAGTAACATTCGTTACCGACCTTCTCCAGTCCTCAATCGATTGCCCATCAGTTTTGGAACTCATCGACTTCAACATACGCCGGCGCACTCTCCGCACCCACTACTTTCTGAGGGTTCCCCGAGCACTTACGAATTACGGACATCATGAGCCACTATCCAGCATGTGTCGTATTTTCAATTCCTGTTCTGATTTTTTGATTTCTCTCTCCTCGCAACACTATCAAAAATCGAGTCCTCAATCATCTTAGGAATTTGTAGCGAAGATCTGTGATATTATTTTTAAGGAAAGTGACATAAATGTTAATCGTTAATTGTAATAATTTGTTAGATTTAAGTATGCTCGTCTTGTATCATTGGAGTTTGTAAACTTGTTGATGCGTTAAGACGAGGTGGTTTTGTGCCTCTCTGAGAGAGTGTCCTCTGACACAACTCAAAGGGGCTTTTCCCCACCTCCAAATAAAAAAACAAAACAAAACAAAACAAAACATAAATTTAAATATATAAATATAATATATAAATATATGTATTTTTTTCAAAATTAAGTCAACTGCAAAAAAACACAAATCGTAATGTACCTAGAGTTCTTCCCTTAAACTATTCAAGTCTCATTTAGCATCGCATTAAAAAATAAAAACATGCGAAATTAAAAATTGTAATTATTTATCGTTACTGTCATGCAACTGACAACAATAAAAATTCTATGGTTTGTGGTCCTTTTCTGATTTCTTGTTCCAAAAATAGAAATTTGTTAAAAAATTATTTGAAATTTGTTTAATTCTATTATTTAAAAATAATGTTATTTACATTATTATACAAAAAAGTTCAAGATGGTATGTCAGAGACATAACCGAAAGACATAGGACCAAACAATTTGAATGTGTTGTTGGATTGCTAGTGAAATCTGGAATAAGGTTATTTTATTTTGTTTCATAGATTTGTCGGCAAAATTGTCATAAATGTTCTCCCAAGGTGAACCTTCCATGAGGGCACCGGCAACTCCAGGTTGTGGCCACTACTGTCGAAATGGCCATTATTATGTTCAGTATCAAAAACCATGAATTTTGATACCCATATTGCCACAACTCGTATGGTTCTATAAATGTCCCCCCGGGCCCCGAGGGAACCTTCTTTGAGGGCACCGGCCACTCCAGGTTGTGGCCACTACTGTCGAAATGGCCATTATTATGTTCAGTATCAAAAACCATGAATTTTGATACCCATATTGCCACAACTCGTATGGTTCTATAAATGTCCCCCCGGGCCCCGAGGGAACCTTCTTTGAGGGCACCGGCCACTCCAGGTTGTGGCCACTACTGTCGAAATGGCCATTATTATGTTCAGTATCAAAAACCATGAATTTTGATACCCATATTGCCACAACTCGTATGGTTCTATAAATGTCCCCCCGGGCCCCGAGGGAACCTTCTTTGAGGGCACCGGCCACTCCAGGTTGTGGCCACTACTGTCGAAATGGCCATTATTATGTTCAGTATCAAAAACCATGAATTTTGATACCCATATTGCCACAACTCGTATGGTTCTATAAATGTCCCCCCGGGCCCCGAGGGAACCTTCTTTGAGGGCACCGGCCACTCCAGGTTGGGGCCACTACTGTCGAAATGGCCATTATTATGTTCAGTATCAAAAACCATGAATTTTGATACCCATATTGCCACAACTCGTATGTTTCTGTAAATGTCCCCCCAAGCCCCGGGGGAACCTTCTTTGAGGGCACCGGCCACTCCAGGTTGGGGCCACTACTGTCGAAATGGCCATTATTATGTTCAGTATCAAAAACCATGAATTTTGATACCCATATTGCCACAACTCGTATGGTTCTATAAATGTCCCCCCGGGCCCCGAGGGAACCTTCTTTGAGGGCACCGGCCACTCCAGGTTGTGGCCACTACTGTCGAAATGGCCATTATTATGTTCAGTATCAAAACCATGAATTTTGATACCCATATTGCCACAACTCGTATGGTTCTATAAATGTCCCCCGGCCCCGAGGGAACCTTCTTTGAGGGCACCGGCCACTCCAGGTTGTGGCCACTACTGTCGAAATGGCCATTATTATGTTCAGTATCAAAAACCATGAATTTTGATACCCATATTGCCACAACTCGTATGGTTCTATAAATGTCCCCCCGGGCCCCGAGGGAACCTTCTTTGAGGGCACCGGCCACTCCAGGTTGTGGCCACTACTGTCGAAATGGCCATTATTATGTTCAGTATCAAAAACCATGAATTTTGATACCCATATTGCCACAACTCGTATGGTTCTGTAAATGTCCCCCCAGGCCCCGGGGGAACCTTCTTTGAGGGTACCGGCCACTCCAGGTTGTGGCCACTACTGTCGAAATGGCCATTATTATGTTCAGTATCAAAAACCATGAATTTTGATACCCATATTGCCACAACTCGTATGGTTCTATAAATGTCCCCCCGGGCCCCGAGGGAACCTTCTTTGAGGGCACCGGCCACTCCAGGTTGTGGCCACTACTGTCGAAATGGCCATTATTATGTTCAGTATCAAAAACCATGAATTTTGATACCCATATTGCCACAACTCGTATGGTTCTATAAATGTCCCCCCGGGCCCCGAGGGAACCTTCTTTGAGGGCACCGGCCACTCCAGGTTGTGGCCACTACTGTCGAAATGGCCATTATTATGTTCAGTATCAAAAACCATGAATTTTGATACCCATATTGCCACAACTCGTATGGTTCTATAAATGTCCCCCCGGGCCCCGAGGGAACCTTCTTTGAGGGCACCGGCCACTCCAGGTTGTGGCCACTACTGTCGAAATGGCCATTATTATGTTCAGTATCAAAAACCATGAATTTTGATACCCATATTGCCACAACTCGTATGGTTCTATAAATGTCCCCCCGGGCCCCGAGGGAACCTTCTTTGAGGGCACCGGCCACTCCAGGTTGGGGCCACTACTGTCGAAATGGCCATTATTATGTTCAGTATCAAAACCATGAATTTTGATACCCATATTGCCACAACTCGTATGTTTCTGTAAATGTCCCCCAAGCCCCGGGGAACCTTCTTTGAGGGCACCGGCCACTCCAGGTTGGGGCCACTACTGTCGAAATGGCCATTATTATGTTCAGTATCAAAAACCATGAATTTTGATACCCATATTGCCACAACTCGTATGGTTCTATAAATGTCCCCCCGGGCCCCGAGGGAACCTTCTTTGAGGGCACCGGCCACTCCAGGTTGTGGCCACTACTGTCGAAATGGCCATTATTATGTTCAGTATCAAAAACCATGAATTTTGATACCCATATTGCCACAACTCGTATGGTTCTATAAATGTCCCCCCGGGCCCCGAGGGAACCTTCTTTGAGGGCACCGGCCACTCCAGGTTGTGGCCACTACTGTCGAAATGGCCATTATTATGTTCAGTATCAAAAACCATGAATTTTGATACCCATATTGCCACAACTCGTATGGTTCTATAAATGTCCCCCCGGGCCCCGAGGGAACCTTCTTTGAGGGCACCGGCCACTCCAGGTTGTGGCCACTACTGTCGAAATGGCCATTATTATGTTCAGTATCAAAAACCATGAATTTTGATACCCATATTGCCACAACTCGTATGGTTCTGTAAATGTCCCCCCAGGCCCCGGGGGAACCTTCTTTGAGGGTACCGGCCACTCCAGGTTGTGGCCACTACTGTCGAAATGGCCATTATTATGTTCAGTATCAAAAACCATGAATTTTGATACCCATATTGCCACAACTCGTATGGTTCTATAAATGTCCCCCCGGGCCCCGAGGGAACCTTCTTTGAGGGTACGGCCACTCCAGGTTGTGGCCACTACTGTCGAAATGGCCATTATTATGTTCAGTATCAAAAACCATGAATTTTGATACCCATATTGCCACAACTCGTATGGTTCTGTAAATGTCCCCCCGGGCCCCGAGGGAACCTTCTTTGAGGGCACCGGCCACTCCAGGTTGTGGCCACTACTGTCGAAATGGCCATTATTATGTTCAGTATCAAAAACCATGAATTTTGATACCCATATTGCCACAACTCGTATGGTTCTATAAATGTCCCCTCGGGCCCCGAGGGAACCTTCTTTGAGGGCACCGGCCACTCCAGGTTGTGGCCACTACTGTCGAAATGGCCATTATTATGTTCAGTATCAGAAACCATGAATTTTGATACCCATATTGCCACAACTCGTATGGTTCTATAAATGTCCCCCCGGGCCCCGAGGGAACCTTCTTTGAGGGCACCGGCCACTCCAGGTTGTGGCCACTACTGTCGAAATGGCCATTATTATGTTCAGTATCAAAAACCATGAATTTTGATACCCATATTGCCACAACTCGTATGGTTCTATAAATGTCCCCTCGGGCCCCGAGGGAACCTTCTTTGAGGGCACCGGCCACTCCAGGTTGTGGCCACTACTGTCGAAATGGCCATTATTATGTTCAGTATCAAAAACCATGAATTTTGATACCCATATTGCCACAACTCGTATGGTTCTATAAATGTCCCCTCGGGCCCCGAGGGAACCTTCTTTGAGGGCACCGGCCACTCCAGGTTGTGGCCACTACTGTCGAAATGGCCATTATTATGTTCAGTATCAAAAACCATGAATTTTGATACCCATATTGCCACAACTCGTATGGTTCTATAAATGTCCCCTCGGGCCCCGAGGGAACCTTCTTTGAGGGCACCGGCCACTCCAGGTTGTGGCCACTACTGTCGAAATGGCCATTATTATGTTCAGTATCAAAAACCATGAATTTTGATACCCATATTGCCACAACTCGTATGGTTCTATAAATGTCCCCTCGGGCCCCGAGGGAACCTTCTTTGAGGGCACCGGCCACTCCAGGTTGTGGCCACTACTGTCGAAATGGCCATTATTATGTTCAGTATCAGAAACCATGAATTTTGATACCCATATTGCCACAACTCCTATGGTTCTATAAATGTCCCCCCGGGCCCCGAGGGAACCTTCTTTGAGGGCACCGGCCACTCCAGGTTGTGGCCACTACTGTCGAAATGGCCATTATTATGTTCAGTATCAAAAACCATGAATTTTGATACCCATATTGCCACAACTCGTATGGTTCTATAAATGTCCCTCGGGCCCCGAGGGAACCTTCTTGAGGGCACCGGCCACTCCAGGTTGTGGCCACTACTGTCGAAATGGCCATTATTATGTTCAGTATCAAAACCATGAATTTTGATACCCATATTGCCACAACTCCTATGGTTCTATAAATGTCCCCCCGGGCCCCGAGGGAACCTTCTTTGAGGGCACCGGCCACTCCAGGTTGTGGCCACTACTGTCGAAATGGCCATTATTATGTTCAGTATCAAAAACCATGAGTTTTGATACCCATATTGCCACAACTCGTATGGTTCTGTAAAAGTTCCCCCAGGCCCCGAGGGAACCTTCTTTGAGGGCACCGGCCACTCCAGGTTGTGGCCACTACTGTCGAAATGGCCATTATTATGTTCAGTATCAAAAACCATGAGTTTTGATACCCATATTGCCACAACTCGTATGGTTCTGTAAAAGTTCCCCCAGGCCCCGGGGGAACCTACTTCGAGGGTACCGGCCACTCCAGGTTTTTTCCACCACCAATTCGAAATTTTTCATGAGAACCGCCGCATCATAGTGGCTTCAACGCGGTCCACTTCGCTCGAATTTCCTCCTTCTGCTGCTGGTGGTTTTTCCTTCTGGTTGCTGGTCCTCTTCTTCTATTGGCCGCTGCTGCTGCTGCTGCTCCGCGCCGGCCCGACGTGCACAGTTCGAGTGCTCGTTCCAAAGTGACTTGCTTTTGCGAAATTTTCTGCTTAAATAGCGGCACAGCCGGAGAACGGCACAAAAGGGGCGCGGTCTCGAATGCATACGCTCGCTCTGATTGGTCATCTGTCCGATTTGTACTGAAAAATTACACATTTTGATTGCATGTTTTAAGTGCTTTAACTATGTTTAGTCAAACTATCTATGTAGTTAAACAATAGCTGAAGTCTTCCTCTTTCGATTGGTGGTCCAACCGTCTGTATTGATTCACAGGGAAAAAAGATATAAGCGTTCAAAATGTCCCCTTTTTTAACGCTTAAATGTGACGCTTTGGATCGAATTTCTGAACTGGCCCCCCAATATAGTAAGTAGAGACATAGTCCTATGTCAAAACATTATAAAAAATTAATAGCGAGCCATGATTTAAACATTTGGATGCAAAAATTGTTTTAAAATTCATGTTATACCCCTCAATGTTTTCTTATAGAGCAGGTCCTAATGAAAATAACACAAACCAAAACAAAAGTGCTCGGTTCAAGCTTAAATTTGGAGCAAGGTTTTCCTGTGTGGTAAATTTTTCTTTCTTTTTTAGAATTTGCGTGTTGAAAACTCTCCATTTTTGAATCATACTTCAGAATGAAGCTCCCACTCAATGTTGGGTCGATCAATTATGGGTCCCAGAAATATTTTTTCAAACATCTTTAAAATTTCTATGAAATTGGACGTGCAATCAACTGGAAACAGTTTAACAAGCATTTTCCTGCGTTGATTATGATTTTTAGTATGGTTAACAGTTAAACAATATATTGAATTTTTATTTTTATTTTTTTCGTGACAGGTTTTTGGAAAACAAAAGATTATGAAACCACTCCTCTGATTTACAAAGCATTTAGCAACAATTTTTTTCATTGAAATGGAACAGAACAGGTTACATACAGGGAAAAAACTTGAAAAACTTGCAAAAACTTCCACTCATTTCTTCTACATTGAGTATGAAACAATTGCAACTTTAAACGATTAATTTAGGCGATTGTTCTTTAAGTGAAGAAAAGAACTATACTGAGAACAAAAGCTGTTTTATTCAGCATGGAATTTTTGACAAACTCTCTCGCTCTCTCTTTTGAGGGATCGTAAACAAATCATAAAATGGTCCCAAGAAGTACAATGTCAAAATAATTAATTATTTGTCAACCATTATTTATGACCCGGAATACAACCATCAAGCGGTAACAATAAAACATCATCAGGTATCATGCACACACTATACAATTCGTCGTTCATCAGCCGTGCCATTCAGCAGCCTTTTTGCCATGGAGTCGACAGGGTGAGACACATTTCCTGAAAAAGGCCCAACGATGTCAATGCGTTCAGCCCTGCTGTCCAACGACTTCACTTCTCCCGAAGACCGAGCAGTCCGAGCGACAGTTTAAGGTCAATAAATTATTGCCTCAATGCACTTTCGAAAAACGCTTGTAAAAATCGAGGACATCGGAGGCAAAGAGCCGTAAAGCATAATTAAGGTTCAAGGTTAGACCGATGGTGATAATTTATGGTAGGTGTCTCTTTTCTGGTGACTTGGCTCTGACGCTGGAGTTGGCTCGGCGAGGCCATTTTTCACTTCCTAGGAAAAGTGAGCACACACAAAAAAATGTGCACACTGTGAAAATCATAATGTGTATAATAATTTACAAGCACCATCTGTGATCCTGGAATTGTCCTTGTGCGTAACCTCTCGAATGGAGGGAGGAGCAGCCGTTCGGAATGATAAATGGATTATTTTTGGTACAACGGTGCCTGTATCCATCAGGACAGATCTGAAATCTTGTAAGTTGTGGAGTACATATGATTTTGAGGTAAGTTGAAACAAACTTGAACGTCATAAAACTGTCAAAACTTGATTCAATAGTGTTTTTATTGTTTTTGAAAAGTTTTAAAATCGTTCGAATTAAAGCCATAAACTAGAGTGAATTATGGCAACAAATAAAAATCAACTCTATTTTACTTTAAATCCCATCTTCACACCTCATATATTTACATCACTGTGTGATGGCATCCCCTGAAATCCCTGCCGTGTCCTGTTAACCAACGAGTGGTGGGCACTCTGTTGAAATTTATAACGCTACAAATCGTCCTTTTCCCTCTTTTTTCTCACTTATTTGCTCCCTTTGCCTTTGTCAGCAATAATGTTCTTTTTATGTTTGGCTGCTCGTTCGACCAGTCAGCCCCTGTCACGCTGGACAAAATGAAATGATAATAATTCTATTATTTACGCATTGTGTCCTTCTGGACTGGCTCCTTCGCTCTCTCTCTCTCTGTATTTGTGTGCGTACGTCGTGTATGTGTGACCCTTCTCCGAAACGAGCTCATTTGGTGCATTTCACACAGGGAGGTTTGCCCTCCACAAAGGTTCCTTGCGGCGTGATTTATGTGCTGTCCGTTTGTCTACAGTTTGTCCAAATAGGATGTTTTGTGTGTGTTTTCATGGCTTTCCGGGACTGGTGACGGTGATTACGATCATCGGTGGGCTGGCGAACAGATTGACAGAACTGTGTGCTGTGGTGGTCATGAGTGATGTGACCATGATCGGTACCACATGTGCCGTATGGCCTTCTCCAGATGACACATGTGACGTTTTCCACGTCCGTTTCGTAATTGTTTGCACAGTGACCTTGTCAATTATGCTGTGGAACATACACTGTAGATTGTATGGTAGGTACTTGTTTGCTCACAAGAAACGTTTTATCGTTGATGTTGTCCAATGTTAATGTCCATCGAAACTTAATTCTTGAAGCAGGAATAAAAATCCTTGCCAACAGAATGGCGTCATCCATTAAGTACGTCACGCTCTAGGGGGGGGGGGGGGGGAGCGGTGGTTTTCGTAAGCGTGACAAAGTGTGACAAGGGGAGAGGGGGTTCCGTGAGACTGTGACGTCACGTTAGACTATTTCTTGAATTCAGTCTTAAAATATATTTAGAAAAAGTTAGATGTTTGGTAAACTTTACTCGTAAATGAAACACGATACAAGGTTTTTAGAAATAAACTTTTTGATAATTGATTTAATATGATTAAATCATATTGAAAAAAATGAATAAAAAAATCCAAACACAACATGGGTTCATGGGTTTTCTATCCAGATAGGACCTTTTGAAAATTTAATCTAGATTGTACAAACAATCAAAATGGGGGCGAGGGGTCCGACAATGCGTGACGTGCTTTTCAAGGGGGGTCGGAGCCAGCGTGACAAAGTGTGACATAGGGGGGAGGGGTGGTTAATTCTGGCCGATTTTAGCGTGACATACTTTATGGATGACGTGGAGCGGCCGTGGCTGACTGGTTACGGTGTTCGCTTTGTAAGCGAATGGTCCTGGGTTCGATTCCCCTCTGCTCCCAAGGAGAAAGTATAGGAAATATAAATCTTGAAACTCTGAACATGTACGAAAAATCAAAGTCGCTCGAGTCGGGGTTCGATCCCCCGTCCTTTGGATTGGTAAGCAAAAATGCTAACCACTAGGCCATCGCGACTTGGTGAGCTATGACTGGAATTAGGAATACTGTTACCACAATCAACTATATACGCGCTGGGTCCTTGTCCATTTGACAAGGGTTCGGAAGTTCTAAATAACGTTTGAATCCGATTGGTCCAAACGTTCTTCAGGGCGGGGCTTGTCGACAAAGCTGAAGTACCTCGCGCTCGGCTAGCTAGCGTAGAAATGGGTCACCGAAGCTCGGCAGAGCTAACACCTTCCAAATGCCTATGCGAGTTATTTGCATGTATAGAATGAGAGCTAAAATACATGGAAACAACTCAATTTGTAAGAAGCGACCGCGTGGTCCCGTTTGGTTGGTTGCACACACACACACACACACACACACATACTTTATGGATGACGCCAATCACGTTTTCCGATATAAACGAAATCATGTTTGACCCATTTCGAAGTTAGAGTAAATTTCTCAGCAACAAGCCCATTTAAAAAAAAAAGAAAAAAAAGGTATCGTTTCGATTTCTTCCAGAGTAAATTTCAAACTCGCTGTATGGATAACTTGATGGAATACTTACTAGGACGTAACAAAATAAGCCAATTTCAGGGCATGTTGTCCTAGGTGTACTGAGCCCGAATCCCAAATATGAGCTTGATTGGTTGCGACATACGGAGAAAAAAAGAGTTCCCAAAATCGTGAACAGGTGTTCATAAAAATCGGAACCACGAACTAAATGTTCAAATCCTATGGTACGTTTTTCATAAACGTACCATGGCTTTTTCATGAATGCTTGTTAGCGATTTTGGGAACTCTTTTTTATCCGTGCAGGACCTGGCGCATTACTTTTGAAGTTTAAATGGGATTTAAGCCGTAAAATCAGTGCGTTTTGGTTGTTTTTAGTTTTTAACCCCTTGACGATTTTTGCTTTTTCAAAAACCTCATAAGCTTATAGTTTGTGTTCCAGGTAAAAAAAATGCTGAAGAGTGCGAAAAGATTCGTCAAATATTAAGAATGTTACAGAATTTATAAAAGTTCAACTTTTTTTCAAGCTCTTCTGACAGCACCATCAGCTTGCTTGGTTGCATGAGCGTCGTTACGCCTACCCTGAATCTTTTCTGCCATAGCAGCAAGTTCTGCCAGAAGGGAGTGAAGAAAAAGTTTAAGTTTTCAGCGGTGGTGTCATAAATTCCGTAACATTCTTAATATTTAACGAATCTTTTCGCACTCTTCGGCAAAGTTGTTTTCTGGAACACGAAAAAATGCAAAAATCGTTAAGGGACTCAAAACTGGCAAACACGAAAACGCACCGATTTAACAGATCAAATCCCATTTAAGCTTCAAAGTCAATGCGTCAGGTCCTGTTGCAAACAATCATGTTCATATTTTGGATTCAAGCTCAGTCCACCTAGCGGATGAAGGCCTGAAACGCCCGCAAAAAAAAACATTTAGTTACATCCTTATAAAATAATTCTCTACAAACTCTTCTTCAATGTGCGTAAAACTTTGTCCTAAGGGGTAACTTTTGTCCCTGATCACGAATCCGTGTTTTTTTTATATCTCGTGACGTTACGACCCCTTTCATTTTTGAACATGCGAAAAAAGAGGTGTTTTTCAATAATTTGCAGCCAGAAACGGTGCTGAGATAGAAATTTGGTGTAAAAGGAGCTTTTATGTAACATCGGACGCCTAATTTGATGGCGTACTCCAAATTTCGAAAAAACGTATTTTTCATCGAAAAAAAAAAAAAACATCAGAAGAGTTTAAAAAACTCTGCCATTTTCCGTGATTTAACTGTAATTTTTTTGGAACATGTCATTTTAAGGGAAATCAGAGGGTCTTTTTTTTCATTTAGAACAAAAATTTTCATTTTAAAATTTCGTTTTTTTTCTAACATTGCAGAGTAAGTTGGCGATAAGTTGGCGGAGAATTAGTCTATACTCAAACAAGATTTAAGCAAAACTCACAAAAGATACCTCTACCAGTCTTAAAATCCCCCACACACACTTTGCATATAGTCCAAACCAACCGTCCCCTACACGGAGAAAAAAGAGTTCCCAAAATCGTGAACAAGCGTTCATGAAATTCGGAACCACGAACAAAGTGTTCAAATTTCATGGTACGATTCTGAAAAACGTACCATGAAATTTGAACACTTTGTTCGTGGTTCCGAATTTCATGAACACTTGTTCACGATTATGAGAACTCATTTTTCTCCGTGTAACATGACAGTTTTCGTGAGTTGCGCGTATACACCGACAGATGGCAAGTGGGCCTCGTACGCCCATAAAATACGCAACTCAAAATTTGCATAGCAAACTTTTTTTTTCATGACGGCTTTTGTGGCACGCTCACTTCAACAGTTCTAGACTAATATTTGAACGTGGCTTATCTCTAAACAAGTTTTGAAAGAAAATGATTCCATAATGCTTATTTTGTCGTTTTAAACCAAAACAAGGCAAAAACTATATTTAATTAAACTATTCGCTATTTTCAAATCTTTGGCTAGATAATATCGAAGGCCGCCATCTTAGGCCCACTGGGCCCACAAAACGGGGTATGCTCAGTTTGTATGGGAGCTGTCAACATGCTCCCGGGCTGGTCCAAACAGCTTGCCACCCATACTATTATGTTAAAATTGCATAAAATTACGCTTACACTTACATATCGTCTGTTGTGTGCTATCTTGTGACAACGACCATTTAGTACTTTTCGAGAAAATCAATTTTTAAAAGTTTGATGGTAAATAATTTCAAAACTATGAAAGATGGAGTCAACGTTTTTGAAGCAATCGGTTCGTATATTATCACTGACCAAACGCTTCAAGTTTCAACTAATTTGGTTACACCAGTTAAAAGACACAGTAAATTCTGTAAACAAAAATCTAAAAAGCACGTGTCACAAGTGTGTTTTGAAAGTAAAATTGTACTACGTGTCACTAGTGTGCACAGAATTCCCATACAAACTAAAATAAGCTCAAATCAATGGTTTTATTGACAAGAACAAAAGATGGAATTGCTTTAAAAATAATAAGTGTCAACACAAATATGTGAAAAATAAATTCCGCATTTTTTAACAACTTGTATGACGAGTCACAAGTGTGCACGATCATTTTGATGATAAAATCTGGAGTTTTTTTGAAAAGGACGAATAAACCAAATTTTCAGTTTTTGCTGGAAAATTTGGTTTATTGGACCTTTTCAAAAAAAAAAAAAAAAAAACTCCAGAAATGGTCTATGTCACAAGTGTGTATTGTGATATCCGGGAAACGGAAGCGAATTTCCAAAATTGGATTAAAGCATCTTGTAGTGTTTGTTAAGTATAGCAAAACGTCATCATTAACTCATTTTCGACTAAAATGGTCGTTGTCACATGATAGCACACAACAGACGATGTCATAACTGATCCAGAGCGTTCCGACGGTATGTCCACGCATTCTTTCTTCCCTGTTTATTCTGTGCAATGTGATCGCCTCACAGAATCCTCTCTGTGGTTAATGCAACACAGTAGCCCTGGCCGCGTTAATGATGGTAACACAGCTGTACTCTTTATCCATCATGTGAGCCATTTTTTGATCGAACCTATTCAATGATGAGTCAAAATAGGTCAAAATGCTAATGTTATCATTCTATCTCAATCTCTAATTACAAAAAAAAATAGGACCCTTTAAAATGCAGCAACGTAGCTGAAGTAAATTGTACAACATTTAATTTACAAATGATCTCTGTGGTATTGAGTAACTTTTGTAATCCCTTAATGTTTTAGTAAAATTTTCGGAAAAATCATATTCTTATGACCTCTCCAAAATAGACATTTTTTTGAAGATTGTGTCAAAAAATTGCAGAGAAAAAGCCATGGTGTGTTGATTATTTGGTACACAAAATTGATATTTTCGAAAAATTTCAAATTTTGCTGTAACGTGATGATGTTTTACATAATTTTAGATTTAGCGAGAAAAAATTACAGAGATCACATTTCGTGGTCTCATAGACACGAAAATTATGTATTTATGTAAGACTGTAAACCATTGAACAGTGGCCCAGATCGCAAAATTAGGTGGAAAATGGATTTTCCGTAAAATGATGAGGTTTTGGAGCTTTGGTGTCTTCAGAAGAGTTGTTGCATATAAAAAGGGGCAACTTTTGGTTTTGTTGGAAATTAGGGTGGTTAACTATTAGGGTGATTTTGAAAATCTAACTTTTCAAGAATATTTTTGGTATTTTTTTTGTCTTGTAAAAAGTTGTTGGGCATGCCAATCCAAGCAACTTTGTCGAAGACACCGTAATTTTATCTCGTAATCTACGCCTTCTACGACCAAATTTATAGAAAGCATCTCAGCAAACCTTCAAAAAACAGTTTTTTGAACGTTGTCCAAATATATGTTTTGCCTTCCTCACTGAGGTAAGGCTATAATCCTGCTCTAAAAATGAACTTTGTATAAAAACGTCGTAGACCCACCTTCATGTATACATATCGACTCAGAATCGAAAACTGAACAAATGTCTGTGTGTATGTGTGTGTGTATGTGTGTGTGTATGTATGTATGTGGCCAACAAACTAGCTCATGTTTCTCGGTACTGGCTGAACCGATTTGACCCGAATTTGTTGCATTCGACTTGGTTTAGGGTCCCATAGACCGAGTTTTATACAGATTGAAGTTTCGATAAGTAGTTCAAAAGTTATGTATAAAAATGTGTTTTCACATATATCCGGATCTCACTTAAATGTATGTAAACTATGTCCGGATCGAACATCCAACTTATCATTGGCTAGGTCATCAAAAGACCTTTCCAACGAGTCCAAAACATTGAAGATCTGGCAACCCTGTCTCGAGATATGCCCACTTAAGTGATATTGATATACTTTTTGGAAGCCGGATCTCACTTAAATGTATGTAAACTATGTCCGGATCCACTATCTGACCAATCGTTGGTTAGGTTATCAAAAGATCTTTCCAACGAGTTTAAACTATTGAAAATCTGGCAACCCTGTCTCGAGATATGCCCACTTAAGTTATATTGATTTACTTTTTGGAAGCCGGATCTCACTTAAATGTATGTAAACTATGTCCGGATCCACCATCCAACCCATCGTTGGTTAGGTAATCAAAAGACCTTTCCAACGAGTCCAAAACATTGAAAAACTGGCAACCCTGTCTCGAGGTATGCCTACTTAAGTGATATTGATGTACTTTTTGGATGCCGAATCTCACTTAACCCGTATAGGCCTGGGTGAAATTGGAATCACTAAAATGGCCATAACTCAGCGAAAACTCAACCAATTTGCATACTTCTTTATTAGTTGGACTCGTTAGAATGTCTATTTTCCGAAAATGACCCGCAGAACCCGGAAATGTTCCGGTGGCCGGAGATATTCCGGTGGGTCACTGGGTCAAACAGGGTCAAAATGGCCATTTTTGTCCCGCACTATTTTGTTGATAGAAATCTTGGAAAAAACACATTTTTTCATGTTACGATCTTTGTTCTACCAACAGACAATACTGACCAATGATTTTGCACCTCCGGGGATGTTCCGGATTGAACGGGCAGGTTCCCTACCCCGGGGGAACCGGTCAAGGGACGGTCAGAAATAAAACTATTTCTATCATGGCAATATGGGTGTCAAAGTTCATCATTTTCAAAATCAAGCTCATCTTTGATCCCCAAAACCACTTTTGGACCGATCTGGCCACTTTGGGACCGGTTCCCGGTACTCCAGTGAAATCCGGAATAAGGCAAATTACGGGAATATTTCTGAACAATTTTTGACTGGGCAATATGGGAGTCAAAGTTCATCATTTTCAAAACAAAGCTCATCAATGATCCCCAGAACCACTTTTGGATCGATCTGGCCACTTTGGGACCGGTTCCCGGTACTCGGTGGAACCCGGAATATGGCAAATTAGGGATTATTTCTGTATAATTTTGACTGGGCAATATGGGTGTCAAAGTTCATCATTTTCAAAACAAAGCTCATCCATGATCACCAAAACCACTTTTGGACCGATCTGGCCACTTCGTGACCGGTTCCCGGTACTCCGGTGGAACTCGGAATATGGCAAATTACGGGATTATTTCTGTATAATTTTGGCATGGCAATATGGATGTCAAAGTTCATTATTTTCAAAATCAAGCTCATCTATGATCCCCAAAACCACTTTTGGATCGATCTGGCCACTTTGGGACCGGTTCCCGGTACTCCAGTGAAATCCGGAATATGGCAAATTACGGGATTATTTCTGAACAATTTTGACTGGGCAATATGGGTGTCAAAGTTCATCATTTTCAAAATTTAGCTCGTCCATGATCCCCAGAACCACTTTTGGATCGATCTGGCCACTTTGGGACCGGTTCCCGGTACCCGGTGGAACCCGGATTATGGAAAATTACGGGATTATTCCTGAATAATTTTTGACAGGGCAATATGGATGTCAATGTTCATCATTTTCATAATTTAGCTCATTTATGATCCCCAAAACCACTTTTGGACCGATCTGGCCACTTTGGGACCGGTTCCCGGTACTCCGGTGGAACCCGAAATATGGCAAATTACGGGATTATTCCTGAATAATTTTGACAGGGCAATATGGAAGCCAAAGTTCATCATTTTCAAAACAAAGCTCATTTATGATCCCAAAACCACTTTTAGACCGATCTGGCCACTTTGGGACCGGTTCCCGGTACCCAGTGAAATCGGAATATGGCAAATTACGGGATTATTTCTGAATAATTTTTGACAGGGCAATATGGATGTCAAAGTTCATCATTTTCAAAATCAAGCTCATTTATGATCCCCAAAACCATTTTTGGACCGATCTGGCCACTTTGGGACCGGTTCCCGGTACTCCAGTGAAATCCGGAATATGGCAAATTACGGATTATTCCTGAATAATTTTGACAGGGCAATATGGATGTCAAAGTTCATCATTTTCAAAATCAAGCTCATTTATGATCCCCAAAACCACTTTTGAAACGATCTGGCCACTTTGGGACCGGTTCCCGGTACTCCGGTGGAACTCGGAATATGGCAAATTACGGGATTATTCCTGAATAATTTTTGACAGGGCAATATGGATGTCAATGTTCATCATTTTCAAAATCAAGCTCATTTATGATCCCCAAAACCACTTTTGGACCGATCTGGCCACTTTGGGACCGGTTCCCGGTACTCCGGTGGAACTCGGAATATGGCAAATTACGGGATTATTCCTGAATATTTTTGTCAGGGCAATATGGATGTCAATGTTCATCATTTTCATAATTTAGCTCATCTATGATCTCAAAACCACTTTTGGATTCCACTTTGGGTTCCGGTACTAGTGGAACTCGGAATATGGCAAATTACGGATTATTTCTGAATAATTTTGACAGGGCAATATGGATGTCAAAGTTCATCATTTCAAAACAAAGCTCATTTATGATCCCAAAACCACTTTTTGACCGATCTGGCCACATTGGGACCGGTTCGGTACCCGGTGGATCTCGGAATATGGCAAATTACGGGATTATTTCTGAATAATTTTTGACAGGGCAATATGGATGTCAAAGCACATCATTTTCGAAATCAAGCTCATCTATGATCCCAAAACCACTTTTGGACCGATTCCACTTTGGGACCGTTCCCGGTACTGGTGGAACCGGAACAAGGCAAATTATGGGATTATTTCTGAACAATTTTGACTGGGCAATATGGAAGTCAAAGTTCATCATTTTCAAAACAAAGCTCATCCATGATCAAAACCACTTTTAGACCGATCTGCCACTTTGGGACCGGTTCCCGGTACTCCATCCAGTGAAATCTGAATATGGCAAATTACGGATGATTTCTGAATATTTTTGTCTGGGCAATATGGATGTCAAAGTTCATCATTTTCAAAATCAAGCTCATCCATGATCTCAAAACCACTTTTGACCGATCTGGCCACTTTGGGACCGTTCCCGGTACTCCGGTGGAACCGGAATAAGGCAAATTACGGGATTTTTTCTGTATAATTTATGGCATGGCAATATGGATGTCAAAGTTCATCATTATTCAGAAATAATCCCTAATTTGCCATATTCCGGGTTCCACCGAGTACGGGAACCGGCCTCAAAGTGGCCAGATCGGTCCAAAAGTGGTTTTGGGGATCATAGATGAGCTAAATTATGAAAATAATGAACATTGACATCCATATTGCCCTGTCAAAATTATTCAGGAATAATCCCGTAATTTTCCATATTCCGAGTTCCACCGGAGTACCGGGAACCGGTCCCAAAGTGGCCAGATCGGTCCAAAAGTGGTTTTGGGATCATAAATGAGCTTGATTTTGAAAATGATGAACTTTGACATCCATATTGCCCTGTCAAAATTATTCAGAAATAATCCCGTAATTTGCCATATTCCGAGATCCACCGGAGTACCGGGAACCGGTCCCAATGTGGCCAGATCGATCCAAAAGTGGTTTTGGAAATTATGTATGAGCTTGGTTTTGAAAATTATCAACTTTGACATCCATATTGCCCTGTCAAAATTATTCAGGAATAATCCCGTAATTTGCCATATTCCGAGTTCCACCGGAGTACCGGGAACCGGTCCCAAAGTGGCCAGATCGGTCAAAAAGTGGTTTTGGGGATCATAAATGAGCTTGATTTTGAAAATGATGAACATTGACATCCATATTGCCCTGTCAAAAATTATTCAGGAATAATCCCGTAATTTGCCATATTCCGAGTTCCACCGGAGTACCGGGAACCGGTCCCAAAGTGGCCAGATCGGTCCAAAAGTGGTTTTGGGGATCATAAATGAGCTTGATTTTGAAAATGATGAACATTGACATCCATATTGCCCTGTCAAAATTATTCAGGAATAATCCCGTAATTTGCCATATTCCGAGTTCCACCGAGTACCGGGAACCGGTCCCAAAGTGGCCAGATCGGTCCAAAAGTGGTTTTGGGGATCATAAATGAGCTTGATTTTGAAAATGATGAACATTGACATCCATATATCCCTGTCAAAAATTATTCAGGAATAATCCCGTAATTTGCCATATTCCGAGTTCCACCGGAGTACCGGGAACCGGTCCCAAAGTGGCCAGATCGATCCAAAAGTGGTTCTGGGGATCATGGATGAGCTAAATTTTGAAAATGATGAACTTTGACACCCATATTGCCCAGTCAAAATTGTTCAGAAATAATCCCGTAATTTGCCATATTCCGGATTTCACTGGAGTACCGGGAACCGGTCCCAAAGTGGCCAGATCGGTCCAAAAGTGGTTTTGGGGATCATAGATGAGCCTGATTTTGAAAATGATGAACTTTGACATCCATATTGCCATGCCAAAAATGATACAGAAATAATCCCGTAATTTGCCATATTCCGAGTTCCACCGGAGTACCGGGAACCGGTCCCGAAGTGGCCAGATCGGTCCAAAAGTGGTTTTGGTGATCATGGATGAGCTTTGTTTTGAAAATGATGAACTTTGACACCCATATTGCCCAGTCAAAAATTATACAGAAATAATCCCGTAATTTGCCATATTCAGGGTTCCACCGAGTACCGGGAACCGGTCCCAAAGTGGCCAGATCGATCCAAAAGTGGTTCTGGGGATCATGGATGAGCTTTGTTTTGAAAATGATGAACTTTGACTCCCATATTGCCCAGTCAAAAATTGTTCAGAAATATTCCCGTAATTTGCCTTATTCCGGATTTCACTGGAGTACCGGGAACCGGTCCCAAAGTGGCCAGATCGGTCCAAAAGTGGTTTTGGGGATCAAAGATGAGCTTGATTTTGAAAATGATGAACTTTGACACCCATATTGCCATGATAGAAATAGTTTTATTTCTGACCGTCCCTTGACCGGTTCCCCCGGGGTAGGGAACCTGCCCGCTCAATCCGGAACATCCCCGGTGGTGCAAAATCATTGGTCAGTATTGTCTGTTGGCAGAACAAAGATCGTAACATGAAAAATGTGTTTTTTCCAAGATTTCTATCAACAAAATAGTGCGGGACCCAAAAATGGCCATTTTTGACCCTGTTTGACCCAGTGACCCACCGGAATATCTCCGGCCACCGGAACATTTCCGGGTTCTGCGGGTCATTTTCGGAAAATAGACATTCTAACGAGTCCAACTAATAAAGAAGTATGTAAATTGGTTGAGTTTTCGCTGAGTTATGGCCATTTTAGTGATTCCAATTTCACCCAGGCCTATACGGGTTAAATGTATGTAAACTATGTCCGGATCCACCATCCAACACATCGTTGGTAAAGTTATTAAAAGGCCTTTCCAACGAGTCCAAAACATTGGAAAACTGGCAACCCTGTCTCGAGGTATGCCTACTTAAGTGATATTGATGTACTTTTTGGATGCCGAATCTCACTTAAATGTATGTAAACTATGTCCGGATCCACCATCCAACCCATCGTTGCTTAGATTATCAAAACACCTTCCCAACGAGTTCAAAACATTAAAGATCTGGCAACCCTGTCTTGATCTATGGTCGCTTAATGACATTTATGTACTTTTTGGAAGCTGGATCTAATTTAAATGTATGTAAACTATGTCCGGATCCACCATCCGACCCATCGTTGGTTAGGTTATCAAAAGACCTTACCAACAAGTCCAAAACATTGATGATCTGGCAACCCTGTCTCGAGGTATGGCCACTTAAGTGATATTTATGTACTTTTTATTCCGGATCTAAAAAATAGATGAAATGTTTGTACAATTCCATCACATCAGCCATTGTTGGAAATAAGTGAGGAAGGCTCTAACCACGTAGGTGGATTAAGTTAGTTTTTCCATGTAATTTCGGCCCCTGAATCTAAATCTGTCCTCAGGATTGACCCAAATTGTCGAAAATTGGTTTTTGGTAGAGCGTCCAATTTCCCGTCCCGGGAAAAAATTTCCCGGGAATTCCCGGGATTTCCCGAAAAAAAATATTTCCATTTCCCGGGAAATTTGTAAATTTCCCGGGAATTCCCGAAATTCAAGCGGAAGTATATATTTCTTAATTTTTTTGAACTTTTTTTTAAATGCTCTGAAAAAATAATAAATGAACAAACTCAACATGATTTTGTTAAATTAAATGTATTGTTTGGTTTATATATAAGTAATCAGATTATCATAAATTATGACATTAGAATTATCTCTGATAATATTAATTTTTAAGGCAACTGGGAATAGATCTTGCTTAATGAGTATTAAATTATTACAATTCGGTAAGCTTTCAACAGATTGATGTAATTTAATCAAAACAATATTAACTCCTTACCTCCAAATTAAAATTGAGATTTTTTTTACGTGCAAGAATATATTCAAAGCTTGCTCAAATATTTGAAAACATTGGGTTGTTTGGATAAAAACCAACACTAAAAAGCTTTACCATTTGTTCAAGAGCTGAAACCAGTATTTGTCCTGAAAAACATAATTTCTGCATTTTTTTTCTCATTTCAATAAACTTGTCACAAAGGCATGTTTAAAATTTCTCATAAAAAAATACCAAAATACATTTTCTTGTAGTTGATTATTTTTTACATGCAGTCAAGCTGTTGATTGATCTTCACACTTATATAAACCATTAATTTTGATGTCCTATACAATTTTGTTGCTTAATATTAATTAAAATCAAGACCATAATAATTTTCAATAATTTTAGAATCTCCCGGGAATTCCCGGGATTTCCCGGGAAATTGGCCGAAAATTTCCCGTTTCCCGGGAAATTTGTAAACCCGGGAAATTGGACGCTCTAGTTTTTGGTCATATTTTGGATTTAAATGATAATTTTACATGGCAACCCAAAATATGAACAAAACTCGTTTTTTTTATACTTTGGGTCAATTATGAGGACAGATTTAGATTCAGGGGCCGAAAATACATGGAAAAACATATATTTGGCCAATTTTCGGAATTCGTTAGGGTGATCCCAAAAGGTTTTCCCTTGAAAATTAGACTTTTTCAAATAACGATGTATCGAGTTTAAAGAAAAACACCCCTGAGATTTATTCAGCGTTTGTAGTGCTGGATCTTCTCTTTCAAATGCAACTTAGCGCTTAAAATTTGGCTTGCGCCTTTTCGAGATATTTAAGTTTTAAATTTGCATCTTTTTTACCTTAAAATCGTTGTAACTTTTGACCCTTAAGTCCAAATTGAATTGTCAAGAAATAAAAGTTTTTGTTTTTTAGAGTTCTAAAAGTGCCTGGAATACCACTTTTCTCTAAAACTTAACACTGAATTGTCACGTTCAAAAAACTGATTTTTGAAGGTTTGCCAGATGCTTTTTATAAATTTGGTCGTAGAAGGCGTAGATTACGCCCAGCAACTTTCTACAAGACAAAAAAAATCCCAAAAATAGTCCTGAAAAGTTAGATTTTCAAAATCACCCTAATAGTGAACCACCCTAATTTCCAACCAAATCAAAAGTTGCTCCTTTTTATATGCAACAACTCTTCTGAAGACACCAAAGCTCCAAAACTTCATCATTTTACGATCTGGACCACTGTGCATTGTTTACAAAGTATGCTCATCTCAGGGATATTTATGGGAATTCAATAAAAAATGTTTTGTCGATAAAACGTATGGCCACCACTTTTCCTAATATACCGACAAAAGAGTGACTATTGGTTCACAGCTGCCTCCATCCATCTCCTTATCTTACGCGCAACGCCAAAGTCAATTTTTCATTTATGGCTGTTCGAGCTTAGCTTGAGAGAACCAAACTCAACCCAGTCAGTAGTGGGGCTTTCTTTGACGGCGACGATTATCCCAGTTAAGCGAGTCAACATGCCGCCTTGTATCACTTAAGTAATATATTATTTTACTGCTTGATTACTTTATTTATTATGCATTTCTGTTCTTTGGATTTTCTCCCCGTTGGGTCGTCTGCGTCTTCGTTGACCAACCAATCCGGGACCGCACCCGGACCGGACACTGATCTTCGTTATGGCCCCGCGCTGTTCTCGCTTACTTCAAACGAACGAGAGAGCGGGTGATAAATTATATATTTATGCCGGAGCGTAACATGTTACTTGTCTGCTTCTCCGGTCCTCTGTCGGCGGTTGTGATCATAATATTTATTATTTTAGACCTAATTCTAATTTAAACATTATATAAACACGCCATCCGAAAATGCTTCCTCTGTCGTTGCCGGCAACCGGGTGTGAGAACGGTGGCGGTAGCGACCCTTTTCTGATGATTTGGAGGAGGCTTTCAAGTGTTTCCAGAATGGCCTTCAACGCACTTTATCTTTCTTGAAGCCTTCGCTATCCGGGCACGGCTTTCATGTCAGAAGACTGCTGCGCTTGGGCTGTCATGGTGACAAGTCCAACCCGACAGTCAGCCAGCCTGCCTCTGCAAGCTGAGCCTATGAATAAGCGGACGGACGAGGGAGCCAGAGTCGGAGTCGGAGTCATCACCCGTCCAACCACCACTCAAGCTGCGTTGACTTTGGTTGGCCGAGCCGGGCCGGGGTGAAGAAAGACAGTAAACCGTAAAACAGCCGCCAAGTGGCTAAACGAGTGAGTGAAACCGGATGTTCAATTCATAAATTTATGGGTCTGCTGTGAAATTGCCGACAGCTTCTACATAGCCCGGCTCAGCTCCCAGGAACATCCACGACACTGGCTGAGAAAACTGGGAGAGAGATAAGGTACATTAACGAAGTGAAATGACATGTTAGTTAATGAGTTCATAATGGTAATGGCAGCGGTGCATCAACGGTCTTCCCCTCTACCCGCGTAGCTCTGTTGGCATGGCGACGGAGCTGCCGTTGCGTTGTTGAGCTGTTGGTTGGTGTCATTGGAGAACGACGTGGTAATCAATTACGTCTTGTAGAGCTGAAAATGGGACGACGACGACGGTTTTCAGGCCGACCCGCTTTGGGATTGATTTATGACGCTTTCTGGTTGGAATGTTTCAGTGGCGGTCATCGTGCCGCGCCACCGCTGTCTCGTTCGACGGAACGTTGTAAATAACCAGGAAAAGATGCACCACTACAGGCGCTGTTGTTAGTCCCGTGGGGGTTTTGAGTATTTTAAGTCACTATATGAATTGAAAATATTTTTTGAGAAATATATTTAGAAAAGATACATTCCTGGAACTTGTGTACAGCATAGATGTATCACGTATCTGAAAAAGTGTGCCCAGAAAAATGACACCCTGTTCCACAAACTTTGATTTGGGTTATATATATTTTAAGTATCTGTGCCAATTTTTCGTTGTTGTGCTGTCTTGTCGCACGCACTTTAACCTTTGAACATTTTTAATTATGTTTCGGGACTCCGGGAACCAAATTGAACCAAACTTCTGGAAATTTTCAAAACAAATGCTTTCTGAAGTTGAAGTCCTCACTTCGAAGCTTGTTTTTATTTCATACATTTTTACCAATACATCAATTAACTTCCTATTCTCCTGTCCTGATTGAGATAGCATATTATTTCTTTAAATTTCTTAATTGAAGCCATTTAACCGATTCCTCAAACCCCGTTTGATCTGCCCCAGGTGTATCCACTCTGCCGCCGCCGCTGCCGTTGTTGGCCGAGTGCGCCGACACCAATTTCTCGGTGGTCATAAATCTTTGTCCCAAAGACCAACACAAGCTGAAATCTGGTACACACAAAGGTACACCATCAGAAATGAATTATGATAGCGGAAAGTGTTTCCATTTTCCTTCCCATTCTTTCCGAATTTCATTTCCATTCACAGCACAATGGTGAGCAACAAATCCAGTAGTACTTTAGCTTCCTGGGGAGGGGTTCCCCTCTTGCACTCCTCGGTGGGTTCGATGTACACAAAAGTGGTCTCGGGGCTCGGACCCAGCAGCAGCGTCAGCAGGTATCAGATTCATTAGCTTCTAATTTAATTCGACAGTGTTAACTGCAGGAAGTGAGCAATAATTCAAAAAACGAAAAATAATAAATTTGCCGTTCCACACCAGCCAGAAGATTTGTTGGTAGCCAGCGACAATCACACAAAAGGCCCAGGCCTTCCCTCGGGGAACCATTTGCTTGAAGGGGACGAGACCATCAGGGGCTTGGATTTACCGCGTGCGGCTGGCAATATTTCATTCCGGTCTGGATTTTGGGAGCGGCACAAACCAAGCCGAATACGACAAAGAATGTCGACTGCTTTCGGTGGACAGTCTCTCGGTAATTAAGTCAAAGACGCCCGGGTTGGCTTCGTTTGGCAAACAATTTATAGTGTTTGCCTTCGAGAATGAAGAGTCAGCTGGATTACCGGGTGTTGTATTCATCTATCAATGGGACTATAAAAATGCGTTGGTAATTCATTACTCGGGACTTCTGGAGAATTGATTGTCAATTCGGCCAAATTCAATTTGATAAGTGACAATAAACCCTTTGATGCGAACCTGTCACTATCTAAGCATTGTCTGACTTCATGTAACTTTTGTTATAATTATGTATTTATTACAAGCTGAACCCGACAAACTTCGTATTGTCTTTTTTGTTTCTTGACGTTTTTTGCTTGATTTGCTAATTTAGCCTCCTATGATCAAAATTTGATTTTAATCAACTTTCCCATACAATCTGCAGATTTTCCGGAATCGGTTCCAGAGTGCCAGTTGTCATTATTTGGCGTAAGAACCTTCCTTGGCCGCAAAAAAGGAGCGGCCGATGTTCGCTTTGTAAGCGAATGGTTCTGGGTTCGATTCCAATCTACTTCCAAAGAGAAAGTATAGGAAATATAAATCTTGAAACACTGAACATGTCGTCACGATGACTTAATTTACTATAACTGGAATTAGGAATACTGTTACTATAATCTATATACGCGCTGGGTCCTTGTCCATTTGACAAGAGTTCGGAAGTTCTAAATAACGTTTAAATCCGATTGAAGCAAATGTTCTTTAGGGCGGGGCTTGCCGATAAAAAGCTGAAAAACTTCGCGCTCGGCTAGCCAGCGTAGAAATGAGTTGTTCAGCACTTGTCGTAGTGTAAGCCTAGTGCTGAAAATATCATAACATTGCAACAGGTCGCATACCACATTCTATGTTTCTACGCTTCTCTGCATTTTGTCAATGCTTTTGGCGGATCGCAAAAAAAGGGTTTTCAACAATATAGTTTTCACATAAACCTATGCCATATATATAGTAAAGTCATCCCACATATTCGGAACACCCACAAATTCGGAACACTTTTATGATAATTTGTCAATAGCATGCCAAAAGTAGCTTTTCTGTCGACCTTACTATTTTAAGAACCTTCATTTGGACATTCTCTTGCCATTTCATTATTAAAAGTAGTACTTTTTGAACAAAAAACTTCACTCCAATACTATTTTGTCCATAGCAGCAAAACACTGCCTCCAAATGGCCTGTTTCATAATTGTGGGATGTTATTTTGCCTCCCACAATTGTGAAACACCTGAATTTAACAGATATTTTCACAAAAAAAGTTATCAAACTATGTATTAACAAACAAATCACAATATCACTAAGCTTGAGTTTCATTGGTTTCAGTGTGTGAAGTCAATATTTGGTAATAAATATGCACTCCTGGAGAGATCCAAAGTTTGTTTACATTCGTAAAAAAAAGTGTTCCGAATTTGTGGATTTCAAGGGTCTAGTTTTTTTGCCAACATTTTTTTGGATTGATTCCGAACTTGTTCTTGCATGATCTTGTTGCTCGATTGGCACCCGGATTTGACAGTTCGATTGGAACCCTGAGAGTAAAATTTCGCCTCTCCATATAGGCTCTCTACTTTGCACATTTTGTGATGAAACAAACAATTTAAAGTTAGGTTTCTGACCACTTCGTTTTTGTTCAGAAACTAATGCCGAACATTTTGCTACAAAAGGCTAATTCTCGAGTGGGTTTTCAAAAAGCCGTAAAAGCCATTGGTAAACAAAGCCCTGTTTGCATCGGTATTCGACCTACTTACGATAAACCAATTTCAAAAATGCTTGAGATTGTTCATCTACACGTCCTTCAAGTGCCCTGGACTAAAAACAAATGAAATATTGTTGCAATTTGAAGAAAAACGAAAATAAGTATCGGAGGCCACGGTGGCTCTTACGGCTTTTTGAAAACTCACCAGAGAATTAAAAGATGATTTCTATAAAAAACTGTTTTTATGTTAATTTTGCGAAACGTTTTAAACTTTTTTTGGACCTTTGTTATAATAACATTTGTTATATAACTTTTTGTAAAAATCATCTTTTTTTAGCAAAATGTTCGGCACGAGTTTCTGAACAAAACGTAGTACCAAGTTTCTGTCAAACTTTTTTTTTTTGAGTTTTGATCGGCTACTCAGTATGGGCAAAGTGAAATGCTGTTTATGCTGTGTCCGGCGTTTTGGTGCTGATTGGCGCCTTCTTCATGGGGACATTTCTCGTTAGCTGCGTTTTCTAAGGCTAACGCCATAAAATCCATCAAAAGCTGGTAACGTCATGATTCGAAATCCGGACACTTAGTAGCATATCATTTTTGTTATAACTGACAAAAAATCATGTAATAAGTTGGAAATGAAGAAATATCATCAAGATGTAGTATTAACAGCCAGTTTTAAGAGAATGCATGCAAAATATGTCTTTTCTAACAATTTTTCATCAGAATTTGAAAATTAAAATGACTTGTTGTGCTTCAAATCCCGGACACCGATAAAAGCTGATTCGAAATCCGGACACTTTTGCTTCGAATCCCGGACACTCAATTTTGCTTATGAATCTTACAAATTTGGACTGAAATGTTAGTGAATAGCATTCTTTCGGTCTAAAATAAGCTGTTAACATCAAAACA
Organism: Culex quinquefasciatus; assembly: GCF_015732765.1. Taxonomy (NCBI): domain Eukaryota; kingdom Metazoa; phylum Arthropoda; class Insecta; order Diptera; family Culicidae; genus Culex; species Culex quinquefasciatus. The sequence goes on from NC_051862.1 coordinate 117,096,301, forward strand.
ATGGACAGTTTATATAAAAAAATGCTAGAATTTAAGGAAACCAAAACCATAAATTTCTGCTTTGCCTTCCCTGTGTTTCAGACGCCTATGAAATATTTCACGAGTAATGTTTCGCTTTTTTTGGTAATCTTATAATTTTACATTAACATACAGCGTTCAAACAAACTTTAAATGAAAGTTGATGTTAGAATTCATCAAATAACTCATTTTTGACATTTATAATGCGAACTTATATATCCAAAAAATTGATAAAACAAGATGAGGTGTCCGGGTTTCGAAGCGTCCGGGAATTCGAATCATGACGTTAGTACACTGAACTGTCGCTATGGTCACAAATTTTGTGGCGGTTCGAGTTACTCAGCGCCGAAACGTCGGACACAGCATAAACAGCGTTTCACTTTGCCCAGACTGAGTAGCCGATCAAAACTCAAAATAATAACAACAGTCGAACTCTCATCATTTATTTTTTTTTAATTTTTCATCGTGGGCAATGTGCCCTAAGAGTGTGCATTAGCCTGTCCCATTTTGAGGTCATGTCGAAAAATTTCAGGTGCTCACTTTTTAAATGATAGATTATGATGTTAGGAACAATGATTGCTTTTAGGACCGGCCCGTGGCTTAATGGCTACGGCATTCGCCTCATAAGCGGAAGGTTCAGGATTCGATTCCCGACCGGTCTCCTTGAAATTTTTCGACTGTAATAGAACTTTGAATATGAACAAAAAACGCATAGCATCAGGTGGGATTCGAACTCACACCTTTGGATTGGAAGTCGGATGCTCTAGACATTCGGCCACCAAGGGATTAATACTTCTTGAGTGAATTAATGCGTAGTGGTGAAATAATATCACAAGGTCATTTACTATATAATACAACAATCCCTTCCCCAACGATTCCCCTACACACACCACACACCATTATAATCTATAAACAACTCGAACCAGTTGGTACGGTATGTCCCTGGCATCTTCTTCTTCCCCTGATGGTTCTATGAAATGTGGAATCCGTTCCGATGCTTTCTTCGGACTGGCTGCGCTTGTGTTCGATTAGATAAGATTAGGAACAATGTTTTCTTTGACAAGAATATATAAAAAAAATACTTTCTCGAACCTTCTCTTCGATTTGTTGATAAAAGTCACTTTTTTGAACAAATTTTCTAAAATCGTTTTAAATCAAAACAAAACACTGTTTCAATGAGGTGTGTATCTTTTTTAAACGATAGGTTTTTGTCCATAGATTAAGATGCACTTTAAATATTTGACCTAAATTGAAGTTTTTGACCTTTCCAAGGCGGATTTATGTCAAAATATCGCATTTTCCCATTTTTCCTAGCTAAACCAATAAATGCAGCTTGTAGGAAATTTCTCGACTGAGAAAATGCAATGTTGACACTCCAGAGCCGAAATATTTGAGTTTTAGTGAGAGAAAAAAGCGCCAATTTAGAAGCAAGGCCTACTAATTACAAGACGTTGCAAGCATACGTCTTAAGGTCAGGATATGTTTTCTTACGGTAATTTTGGCCGCTGAATTCGTATCTGGAATCTAATTTCGTGTAAATAGTGATGTTATGGAGCTACGCCCTTTTAGAATGTTATTTGCATGTTAAAATCGCTGCAAATGACATGACTTAAAAATGGGGCAGGCTAGTGTACATACTTTTTTTTATATACACAGGCTACACAGTTTCAAGAATTATTATTTTGACCAAAATGATTAAACATGAGTTAAAAAGACAATCTAAAACTTAAAAAAATCAAACTCTAAACTTGCGGTTTCATCCAATCCATCAATCAAATATTCAATTACCATGTTCAAAGCATCACTGAAATCTTTGAAGCCATCCATTTGGGATTTCCCATTTAGAAAAGAATATGACCCACAACACCAACGCTGCAAAGATGTGGTTCAAAGGAAAAGCCGCAAAGAGGGATCGGCTCTGACGAGGTGTTTATGAAGTTTGAAGAAAAACATATGTACGAGCTGACATCTCAAGATGCGATCTGGGTGTTCCCAGCATGAAATGCATTTCCAGAGTTTGTATGCGGCGCGGTGATGAAAAATAAACACTCTTCTTTTCGGGAAAAAGCTTACCAACATGACGATTCTTTGGGTTTTATGAAACCGATTCGAAGCTAATTTGAATTTTGTTTACTCCAACGCTTTACTGGCTTTTCCCGTTTAATGATCGGATTTGTGGAGCTGGTGTAGCAACAAATCCCGCCAAAACAATGAACTGTTTGCACTGAAGGCGTCAGCAATCCCGGCTGATCCCGGGAGCTAAAGCAATACTCATTAATGCAAAACAATCTGCCTGTGTGTGTGTGTCACCGTCACAGCCACCGCTGCCGTCGTCGTCTTTGTCAAGATAATCGGCTACCCGCAAGAAAATAGACTGCCCTTTTTCTCTATTAAGACCCAGTCCGTCATTCCGGTGTAGAATCGGATTCCCTTTGCTAATCTTCAAGTTTTGATCTCGAGAAGTTGTCTCCCGGTATACCAGCGGGCACGGCAGATCGGTAAAGAATAGAAAATCCCCTTGCCAAGGGAAAGAAACTTTAATCCGTACTAAGCTGGGCAGCTGTTTGTTTACGTTTGTGCTAAGTAAAATAAACAAATCATCGAGCTAATTTTTACTGTACCACAAAGAGGTTTATTCAAAATCCTCTGACATGCAGCAAGCCGACAGAAATGGAATGTTGGGGATCAATTTACGAAAAAAGGTTTTCTACCCGAAGTTTGCATTAGTGTAAATACTTCCGATACATGGTCTTGAAGAAATGTACCTAACATGTTTTTGAAGGCATTAAAAACACGTAGGCTTAACATAGAGCATAAGGAACTTAAAAGAACACAAATTTCCATAAAAAAAATAAATTAATTATTATTCTTTTTTTTTAATGTGTATAAGGTTAAAACATTTATTCCTCTTGATGCCTGTCCTTTTCGGGTGAAATTGGTTTTGAATTCCCTTAAATCAATTTCTAAGCAACCTGCTCTGGACAATCATCACAAATACATGACAAAATCCAGTCTGCAATTCGCTAAGATCGCCATCTCCATGTGCGAAAAACATATACCCTCTTAAACGCTACTTCACCTTTACACGGGCCTCTATCTTTAAATTCGCAAAAAAAAACAAATTTCAACAAATCTTAAAATTAAAAGACTGACTCCAAATATATGAAAAAATAGTAAAATGTGTTAATTTTGGTAGAAGATGGATTTTTTCAGCACGAGTTGTACGCAACGAGGTGTATCGAGTTGGATAAATACGACGAGTGCTGAAAAAAAAACATGTTTTGCAACGAGTTCCAAACAACATTTTTTACAATTCAGGAATACACCCTTAGAATGGAATTTTTAGTCAATTATTTATGTGTTTAGTCAATTCACCGTAAAATCTAAATAATATTGTAAAGTATAACTTTTCGACACAAGTGCTGAAATATTCAACTATTCAGCACTTATTTCAGTGCTGAAAAGAAGAACTCTTCAGCACTTGTTTCGAAAAGTATTACTTTTATTTTTAGTTGAGAAAAGTAGGCCTTTCCGTCATGCGATAATGACAAAAAAAAACTTATTAGTTTCACAACGGAATAGCAAAACAAAAAAGTTTGTGGGAATTAGACGGCTACTTCATCAATACCTCACCATGTAGAAGTTTGAAGTTGATAAAGCTCCGGAAAGTAAATTTTCTTATCACCAAAATTGACAGCCAAGAATATATTGTCCCCGTGAAACAAGATTATCGTGCCTCGCACGCATGGGCCGTCCCAGCGATTTTCCTGGCTACCCTCAGCAGAGATCAACCTTCCGTACGATTAATCTCAGGAGAGCCATTTAAACCAGCTAATGGCAGCACATAAATCAAACTGGATGTGTTTCTCTCTTCTTTTTGTCTTAATGGGACACCTTCCGATCAACCCCTGTGCTGGGTGTCAAGCGTGGCAAACCCAGTTTATTGATGATGTCAATATTTTTTCACAGCTCTTTTCCACAAAAGGCCGCGCTCCATCCAAAGTGCCGGAAAGCCAGCTGTGCGGTTGGTTGTTACAACTTAAGTCTGAGAAGTAGAAGTATATAGAAGTCAACTTTTTATCGCTTAGATGAAAAGTCGAATAGGTTTGCAATTATACGCGATCTCTCATGGCAATATATTATCCTCTGGAAGCTGAATATGGGGACTGCCGGCGCGCACGGACAATAAATACTACAAGAAACTTGGTGATAAAAGCCGAGCAGCTCGAGGAAAAAAAAGCAACGAAAGATGAAGATGAAAGGAAAAACAGCCATAAATCATGCTATTTTTCAGCTTCTTTTACCGCGGCTATAAAGTATTGCTATAAACACCAGTCACCAGTGCCGCCACACCATGCCAAGCCAGCGGAGAAGGGAATAAAGAGATGGAAACACAAGAGTAGGTAATTCCAACTAAAAGAGGAGCAAAACGAGTCAAAAGGAATAATTTATTATTGACACACACAGCTGAAAAGGTGGCGTGCGATGAATTATCAAAGATTTACCTTCCTGTGGTGCTGTGCAAATACACGTCACCTGTAGAGCGGATGCTGCTCGGCCTGCAAGCAAGGAGGTCCGACGAGCTTTTCCCATTACATAAATCAGGAAAAAGGTTGAATTGTGTGTGTGCAGTGCATCCATTGCCAACTGTGTTCTATTGATGCTGCCATGAATAAGGAAAGTTTTGTTCTCGAGTGAAAGGTTTAGGTGCTTTGCTAATGTTTCAACTAACAATAGCTCAACAAATCGTCACCAATAACCTTGAAAATCGATTAACATTTTAGTGTACGGAATGTCGTATTTGCAATTCCGTCGTGAAACTATTTACTTTTCCTGTCATTCTTCAATGACAAAATAGCCTACTTTTCTGTACCAAAAATAACAGAATCGAATAGCACCACATTTCAAAATAAATGCTGAAAAGTTCTAGTTTTCAGCACTGAAATGGGTGCTGAAAAGTTGAACTTTAAGCACTTGTAACACTTTTCAACATTTTTTGATTTAATTGACAAAATACATGAAAATTTTACATAAAATTTCACTCAGTGTGTGTTTTTTGGAATTGCAAAAAATGTTGTATGGAAATCGTTGCAAAACTTGATTTTTTCAGCACTCTTCGTATTTATGCAACTCGGTGAACCTCGTTGGATAAATGTACAACTCGTGCTGAAAAATCCTCTTTTTGCAACTTGTTGCATAAACTACTACTCTAAAACGCAAACTATTGTAATGTGTTTTTGAGTGCTGAATAGTCTAACCACTAAGAGGCCAAACTGATAGGAAAAAAAAACAATAAATCATTTTCAAAATCGTGTTGCAAAACACGATTTTTTCAGCACTCGTCGTATTTATTTAACTAGGCAGAAATCACAACTTATGCTGTAAAGCTCATTTTGCAACTGTTTGCAGGTGAAACAGGAAAGCATCGCTTTATTGAAACCACAACTCGAATTTTTAAAACAAGTTAAGAGAAATAAATAAAGTAACTTACGAAGATTCTGCGGGCTGCAGACGGTAAATTGGATGAAAGCACGCAATCAGTCGAGTTCAGAAATTGATTTAAGTTGAATAGAAGTCGCCTGAGAACTAGCGTTCCATTTTACCATGAACTTTGTAGACTTGATATATTAGGATCATATAAGCTATTTTTGTTAATGGAACCAGTTTCTTTAGAGAATGCCATTTGAGAAGGGTGTCAGTATGCTGTCTCGCCCAGGTTGCCAGATTTTTGCCTTCCTCACTGAACTTTTCACAGAAAGCTCGTAGACCCATCTTCATGTATACCTATCGACTCAGAATCGAAAACTGAACAAATGTCTGTGTGTGTATGTGACCAAAATATTCACTGAGTTTTCTCAGCACTGGCTGAACCGATTTTGGTCAAACCAATTGCATTCGATCTGGTTTAAGGTCCGTTCTTATTGATTTTTATAAAGTTTCGATATTTATTTCAAATGTTATGTTTAAAAATGTGTTTTTGTATGTACCCAGATGTTGGATAAGTGACCAAAAATCGATTCAAATATCATCATGTTATACATCGTTGGTTAGGTAATCGCAAGACCTGGCAACCCTGTCTCGAGTTATGGCCACTTAAGTGATATTTATGTACTTTTTTTAGGCTGGATCTCACTTAAATGTATTAAAAATATATCCGGATACATCATTCAACCCATCTAGATAATCGAAAGACCTTTCCAACGAGTCCAAAACATTGAAGATCTGGTCACCCTGTCTCGAGTTATGACCACTTAAGTGATATTGTGTACTTTTTTATGGTGAATTTCAAGAAAAACTAGATGAAATTTGTATCAAAACCCATCAGATCACCAATAGTTGGTAACAAATGAGGAAGGCACTAAAAATTTATTGTTTTTCTCCCAGACTAAGTTTAATAAATCTAAATTTTAAAATTTGTGAAGTTATAATCTATAAAACATGAAAATACACCATTTTTGGACATAATTTTGCTAATTACTTTGGAAAAAGTGGCTTTTTTTTTGTAGTAATCTAAACGTCAAAATTTTCAAAAACTGGTCACGAAATTTTACATTTTTTACAATTTAAATGAAGTTTCCACATTGACCACTGTTCTAATGGCGTATCTACAATCAACTTTACTTAGGTTTATTCAGAAGCAATCGTCCAGGTTGGAGTAGGTCACTCAATCATGGGACCAGTTTGCTACGATGTTTTGGGAACATCATATTGACTATGTTAGAAGGGTCATAAGAGGCTGATTGTAGATAGGCCATATGTCTTATCATTTTAAAGATACAACTGATTCGAGCGTTGTTTTTCGGTCAATTTTAAGGTGGTTTTGGCCTGAAAGCTTTTAATCAATTAACCAAGATTAAAACAGCTCGTTACACCAACTCTAGCCTAGCCTCGGCCTTGCAGTAGGAAGCAATCAATCACCAGTCATTAGAACGACGCCAAAAGCCGCTCACACGTGATTCATAATTCTTCCCGCAAAAGTTAGAATGAAAATAAAAATAAATCTTTCATAAAACGGGCCTGAGACTGGCGAGCAATCCATTTTCATTCGCCGTTGTTTATTGCCACTTTATAACCACTTTATTTATTGCGCAATGTCCTTTTTCCTCCAGTGTCATAAATTTAAATTCACTTACTCTGACTCTCTCTTTCTTTCCCCTACTGGAAAACTGTGGCAGGAAACAGGAGAGAGAGAGAGAGAAAGAGTGAGCGCGCGAAAAGCCATAAAGCAGCGTGCTTCCCGACGCCATTGTGTGTGTGTCGTCATCATCTCCTTTTCTGTGGCCAGGGTCGTCGTTCCTTGGCTCTGCGTCGAGTGTCCTGGCCCGGTCTGGCGCTGCTCGCGATGGCCTCCCTGGGTTTAATTTTCCTAAATGATAATGTTTTTCTGCCGAAAAGACAATTTCAATTGCACTCTCGTTCCCTCGGCTATTTGTGCCCGCTAACGTGTTGTCGCAAACGATCCTCTTGGTTCTGGTACTGGTTCTAGCTCTGGTTCTCGTGCGTGAATTTATTTCTATCCTATCTATCTCTCCCGCTGATGGTAAGACACTCTGGCGGACATTAATTTAGAAAATAATTACCCCAGAAGCGACAGTAAAATAAAATATTATGTTAAGTGGTTTCTCGCTTGGTTTGCTTGCTTGTTGTTAAGCGTTGTTCGTGATAGTGCTGGGAATGAATTGTTGAATGCTGTCTGGGGATGAATCTGCGATGCCATTCACTTTGTGGGACTTTGACTATTTTTGAAGCTTTTATTTAAAATGAAATCCTAATTATATGAGTAATTTTAAGTAATTTACCAAAATTTTATTGAATTTCTGAGAATTTCAAAGAATTTTATTTGAAAATAGCTATAAACACTACAACAGGGTAATGATCTGCAGTCCTGAAAAATATTTCGGATTATCGAATAACAATTTAATTCTATGCAAATCCGTTATATTACTTAATTTTCTGTCATTCTCGAATGATAAAACGGCCTTCTTTTCATCGCCAAAAATGTTTTCTGAAATTGCAGTTTGAGCATGATTTATATTCTTATTGCTTGTACGTTCTCAGGGAATAGACTGTTTATGCATGAATCTTTGCTTTTAATTGATTTCTAGAAACAAATTAATTCAACTTAAAAAACAGTGCAATCATTAAAAAATTTATCACAGTATACTTGTTCAATCAATTTTAACAAGTTTGGTTTGAAAAGCAAAAAAACAGTAAAAATTTAAATTTTCGGTAAGAGAATATCTGCAATCAAATAATTGATGTTATCTTCCGTGAGAAAACTTGATGATTCTGAGATTATGGTTTTTACTTTGAGTAATTTATTTCAATTTACTTCAAAGGTCTTTATGGATCAAATGTTTAATATGTTGTTGTTTCAAAGAATTGATTTGATAAAATTGATAAATTTCACGGGATTTCACGGAAATCTTCGAATTTCACGAATTTTACGCTGTCCGCGAAATCGTGAAAATTCACTAACCCTAGTGATCTGGTAATAAGTAATCCAAGATGATGCCCAGTATGGCACATTTAAGAATATTCAGTCGGTAATGGAATAGGGAATCACTTGAAACCACAATTCAAATTTATTTGATGTAAAAATGGGAAAATGAGAATAAAATTTCTGTGAACCAATCATCACAGATTTCCTTGCTGACTTTCGAACTTGAATTTAGAATAAACCTTCTCGTCTAGACAGTTATATTTGCAATGGCTTTATTTCACTTTTTTGTGATCCGACTCCAAGTCCAACTTCCCAGCTTAGGTAGTTTTTGAAATTTCTCAATTCAATTAATGTCTTCAAAATCTACCAACATGGATCTTTGAGTAAATATACATAAAATAAGGGTGAAACTTTGCTCTAAGGGGTAATGTTGGTCCCTGATCACGAATCCGAGACATCTCTTTCGAAATTTCTTGATGGTGGGGCGGTAAGACCCCCTTTAATTTTTCTCATTTTTTCTAAAAAGTAAACCTACAATGTTACAAAAAAAAACAAGTAATATTAAAATGAAAAAAAAATGTCTCTTTGACACCAAATTTCTATTTCTTTAAAGCTAGAAATCATTGTAGAAATCGGAAAAAAAGTACCTCGTACCTCCCCACCGTCATGAGATATCTGGAACTCGGATTCGTTATCATTATTACCCCTTGGAGCAAAGTTTCACGAAAATCGAAAAGGCATCGGGGCTACTTGCTTCGATTTCTTGTGAGTTGGCGGAGAATTACCCATAGAAGTTTTGATGAACACCAATTGAAAATCTTGAAGCGATTGAATGTTTTATCTAATCCAACAATTTTCTTATTGATTCATCACTTACTGATTGATGACACCACCAAACTGCACAAAACTAGGCGTTCTCGTGATTAAAACATAATAAAGATGGCGCTCTTTTGCGAAAAAAGAAGACTGTTGTGATAGACACGCCGTGAAATCATGGCGGTAGATCAATTTAGTCGAAGCAACCCACCACTGTTGAGTGGGGCCTCTTCAACGCCAAATCCCTTTCCAGCGCTCTTTTGGAGGGTGGTGTTTCTCAAGTGGAAGAGCATGTAATTAAAAGAAAACGGCTCTGAGAGTGCCTCTTATCCGGCCCAGACAGCCAACAGCCAAATCCCGGTGTCCCGACGGACTTTGTCTGAACTCTGCCCGCCGCCGCCGTCGTCGTCGTCTTCTGGTTCTTCTTCTCAACGCCACCGTCGACGGCATTTCCCCTGCTTACCATCCACAGCACGCAGCACGTCGAGACTGAAAGTGGGAAATACATTTTTGATCAAGCGAGAAATAATTATCCCCTTGTCTGATTTAATTACGTTGTTATCCTCGAAAAATCATATTAAAAATGATGATTGAGGCAAAACGATAACGAGCGCACAGTGGGTGGTTGATGTTTTCGTTTGTGGTCAGAAGTGTGGAGTTGGATTAATTTTTGGATACAGATTGTTTTTTTCCAAAGAAACAAATATTTTTAATGTCTAGAGTTTTTTGAATAGGTACTTTAACTATATGAAAGACAATAGTTTATAGGGCCTTTTTTTAAAAAAAACTCTAGATGTCAAGATACCAACCGAATGTTCGTAGAAGTATGTGTTACCAATAAAAAAAAACATTCTATACATCGGTATATCGGTTATAAAGACGATCTCATTTTTTGCATACATAATTGTTTTTTTTTCTGAGCTTGTTTAAACTTGCTTGCTCCCTTTGAGTTTAGTTGAAAACACTTTTAGAAGTGCTGATAAGTGTCCAATGAAAATACATGCTTTTCTCTTACATTAGGTTTAAATTATTCGATTCCATTCCACAAATTTAAATCAACTTATGAAAATTGATTAAATGAATAAATACGAGCAACCTCGAAATTATAAAGTTAAGAACACACAAACTTGTGAATGTTTATCGAAAATTAAACGAAAATAATGACCGCTTCGCACTCGCTATGCCAACGGCGCCGGATGCCCTTCGATTTGATAGACACGAGACTTGGCCCAACCCATCATTCAGCTGTCAGAATCGTTGTTTTCCCTCCTCCCGCACGCAGTGCTCTTCAAGCTCTCACTTGATTTTCCCTTTGAGCGCCTTTTTCATTTCCCACCTCTTTTGACCTGATGATGATGGAGGGGTGGTGGTGTTGGCTGCTTGGCATGTCAGACTAAATTGGTGGCTGTGGCAGGCAGGCCCCTTCCGCCGTCGGTGACTCCGGCATACCAAATCAAAGGACACACGGCGGCCAGGTCATCGAGTCAAGGTGGGCGTAGTTCTCCTTTTAAATCGCTAGAATATACGCGCGAGGAGTACCTCTAACAGCCATCCAGCAAAGTGTCTGTCTACAGAGTCGTCAGATGAGGAGTTGATAATGTGATGATTGTCTTGTAGAATTACTTCTAGTAGCAGAGAACCGAAGAGAAGAGGCTTCTGTGTTACCGTCCGTCGTTGGCGGGCCGGGCCCGGGCCACACTTGCCACTTGCCACTCTTGCCGCCGGCCGCCGTCATCGTCGTCTGCAGTAGCTGCGGCCTGTCTGTCAGGAGGAGTTGTTGAGTCGTTGTTTGTACAAGCGATGAACAAGAGACGAGTCTCGGGCAAACATACAGTGATGATCATTGATATAAACGAATAGGCAACTTGTCATGAGGCGGAGGCAGGAAAAAATAACGAGCTCCTCAACCGTTCGTCTCGGCGGCGACGGCAGCGGCCTGTTATCGGCACTCGAAATCAACGGACCATGGCCAAGTGGTAGATTTCTGGAGACTCGAATGAACGAGCGAACGAGAGTGGTTCGCGCGTACAAATTAAGCTAGAACATGCCCTCAATAAATCAAACGTGGCGATAAGATTTCTCGTCGAGCCGAAATCGTTTTGGCTTCAAATGATGGTTGCGCAGTTTGAGTGATCGCTAGATGAAAAGGGTACATAGCTTTGCTCAAAATTAATAATTGACTCAGGGATGTGGATTTCTAGGCTTATTTTTGAAAATCACGCTAAAAAATGCAATCAAGTTAATTGATTCTGAGACCTTGACTCTAAAATGCACAGCCTTTATAGTTGCCGGTATAACGTCTCATTAAGAATACAAAAATCATAATCCAATATATTGTATCATGGGTCAGTGGAAATGGACTCAGGGCTTACAAATCTAAGGCCTTTTTACTCTCGGCAGTCTGTTGTAGGTCGATCATCAATTTGAATTTGTGTTTAATCCCATTGCATGAATATAAATGAAAATGTTTAAGAAAAAAAACATCCGGAATTTAAAAATTTGCAGCTCTGTTGAGAATTGGTTTGAAATATGATTTTTTTTCTTCAAAATATCCAAGGTTTCCACGAAATGTTCTAATCTAATCTAATCTAATCAGACCCTAGCGCAGCCAATCTTTCGAAGGGATCCTGGAGAGTGCCTTAGGTTAGATGACGCCTAGCACTCTTCTTGTCATTTATTAACATTTGTAGTGCGCCATTGCATTGAAATGCATTGAAACATCACAAGCGTTAAAGCGGCTAGGCCTACTGCGTAAAGCCGTATCGCAGAGATGACTCGTAATTGGGTTGAGTTTGAGCACTGAGTGTTCGAACAACAGCACAATTCTGAATCGACAGGGGAGGGAGAAGCGTGGGGACACACCACCATACGCACCGAGATTTGGTTGTATTCGTTGGGAGCACCATGCTAAAAAGGTTTGGTACTCCGGGACCCATCCCCAGTATTTCAACGAATGCCCTGCACACTATTTGCCGTGGTTATAGCGCCACAACTCGCTCCCAAGCTTTCCAAGATATGTTCCTAAGAAAACGAAATAAAGATACTACAGTTTGCAGCGAATCTTTGCTAATTCGTTCAAATGGCGGTATTCCAAAAAGGATCGAATCGTTGCGGTTGTGCTAACTTGTCGCACGTGTATTTTTGTCCAAATTGAGTTAAGAACGCCATTTTGTTCAGCTCACAATGCCCACCCTTTTGACCTTCAAAGATCCTCAAAATTCGATTTCAATCCTGAGATATTTAACAATGAAACGCCCAACGCATGTCCAATTTACACGGACGCTCAAGCCTCCCAAAAAAGGTGGAACGGTAACATTAACTCGCTGGTTCTCGGGCATTACTCAACCAATCGGGACGATTCTTGTTTCCAGTGATTTGTAAGAATGTCTAGATCATCCTAAAATTTCGCAGAACTTTTTTTGAACAGATCTGTAATTTCTGCGACCGAAAACATCATTCCATGAATTACGGCGATTTTTTTTACACGCGATAAAAAAAAGTTGGAACGATGGTTTTGATCGCAAAAAATACAGATTTGATCAAAGTGAGTTCTGCAAAGTTCTAGGATCATCCAGACATCCTAACAAATCACTGGAAAACAGAATCGTTTTGATAAGTTGAGTTTTGCCCGAAAACCAGCAAGTTGAAGTTACCGTTCCAACTTTTTTGGAGCCTTGGGCATTGGAATGTTAAAAAAAACTGACGTGCATTTTTGTCACTTTTCATATGATAGAAATTTCAGTTTTGTCATGCTATCTTGACACAGCCTGAAAATTGAAAAAGGTGCGACAAAGGGCAAAGGGGTTTCTGGTAAGAACGCGTTAGAACGACAGCATCGAAATCCCAAACTAAGAATAATGGCTTGAGACTTGTTTATATCATGCGGATTATAAAATTCAGTTTATTACGCAGCCCGAGCATAAGTAAATGACAAGGGAAATGTGTAATAATACCTTGGGATCATCCATAAACCACGTGGACACTTTTTTGGGAATCTTTTACCCCCCCCCCCCCTTCGTGGACAATTGTCCATACAAAAAAAAACTTTTTTGTATGGATCGTGGACAATCGCCATACCCCCCCCCCCCCCTAAAGTGTCCACGTGGTTTATGGATGGTTCCCTTTCTCTGGTATCAATCCTAATTTTTGGTATTTCTGAACCCTTTTAAATTTGTCTTAAGGATTATGCAAGAGCAAAATGTGGTATCATACCAATTTAAGGTATTGTTTTGATATTTCAAAATTGCAGAATTTGTCAATGGTCGAACATCATATTTTCGTATTATTTTGGTATTATAGTGTTTTATCAAATGTCTTCGAAACTATGGGCAAATTTTGACCAATTTTGCAAAGGTTATTAATTTTGCGCTAAAATGATGTCTCAAAGCGAATGTTTTCATTGAAAACCGAAGATTTAAAACTTGATTTTACAAATCGTTGATATTTCTCAGAGACGGTATAACCAAATACTTTGATTAACGAGTCAATCGAAAGATTGTTAATTTTTGGTAAATTTTAATTCAGTTTGATTTGAATTACTATTATTTTTAATCTTGTTATTTTTAAGAAGCTTCAAGAACTTCAAGGATAAGCCGTTCATCAATGACAAATGTTTTCGATGTGGCGAAGAATTTCACTGAGAACAGCATGGAATCATCAGGTGAGTAGATTTTGCTGTTGCATATGGAGCATTGTGATATCATTTCCGATTTTTTCACGAATTGCAACTGCTGCACTAAAAAATAGCATGAAAATAACAAATTTTGGCATTACTTGTACACATACCAGCGACCAAAATGTGCCCTTGGTTCCCCAGTAATAGATGGTAAAACCATACCATTAAATCATACCAGAATCATGTGTATGGAAGACCACAGGAATACCAAAATCTGATTTATCAAGGGAGCGGTAATACCTTAAAATAAAACCATGGCAATACCAGCTTTTGGTATTCAAGCAATGTTCAAAAATTAAGAAGACCTCAACATAGTATTGAAATAGTTATTTTATTTTATGGTATTATTTAAACATTGGAAAAACATGGTTTGGTACGGTTGTGCCCTTCCACATGCAAAATTTTGGTATGATTCCATAGTATTTTACCATCTATTACTGGGCAACCAATGGCACATTTTGGTCGCTGTTATTTGCCAAAGTAATACAAAAATTTGGTATTCCCGTGTTATTTACCCCTGCTCAGGTGGTAGGAGTAACGTTTTGCGTTTTTTGGTTCAAGTATATTTAAGTTTATGAATATAGGAAATTATAGATCATTTGTTTTTTTAATCCATTTTCATAACCATGTTGTGCACAAAACTTTGCTACGTTCGTGGATTTTTCACTTTTAAATTTTTTATAATTTTTGGTTTGAAAAAATCTTTAATTCCATTTAATTAATTGTTATACACATTTTGAAGATGTTTTCACATGTTTCGTGAAAATCTGAACATTTTTGGGGGTCATCCATAAAAACTGGGTGGTTGATAAACAACGTACCTTTTTTTATTTTGTCATCAAACCATTTTAATCAAAAGGTCAATTCTTGGAAACTCGCCACTCCGAAAACAATGGCCGGATATCTCCGAGAAACCTATGAAGTTGCCAATATCATAACAGGGCAATAATCGTCAATTTACAATTTTGCCCGAGCGATTCAGAAATATCATACTAGAGCAAAGCCCATCAATGTGGCTATCAAAATTCTTAAATATAACGATACAATTTAAAAATTGTCTTCTGGTATATTATGGAGGCCCTAGTAATTCCGGAACCGGTTTCGATAATCCCCCTTGGAGAATTTATGAAGTAGCCAATATCATTTTAGGGCAAACAGGTACTATTAATATGGAGATTTTTATCTTCATTTTGACAGGACGTTTTAAACATATTTTGATAACATTTTTCAAAGTTTATGTTTATCTTCATATGTTTAATGATGGTTTAATAATTCTAGCATTGTGTACACAAAGACAGGAACTTCAAACCTGTGAGGTATGTTGTAAAAATGCTCTTTATTTTTTGCTGTCCTACCGGTCATAAAAAAATATAAAAACTTCTGCTTCGACACTTTTTTGCAGCCGCACGCATCGGGATTCGCTTTGTTACTTCAGACCTTAAATTAATGGCTCATAATTTAGACAAACAAAAATACGGTGTGAAAAAACTGTGACAAAGCAAGCAAAACGAAAACATGCCAAGAAAATCTTTTTTTTTTTCCTTTCAGACTCGTCCCTGCTGCCCTGAGTATTTCACTTATTTATTATCGCAGTGTCAAAATTTGAAATGTTTTGCCTGGCTTAAAATATGTTTTTCTTTCGTCTTCCATCGCCGACAGTCATTACTAACAGTCGCACAAGGCATTTGAAATTTGTTGATTTTTTTTGATTTTTTTCCCTTCCCTGCTGTTGAATCTTCAATCGCTCATTTATCTTCGTTTGAAAAGAGCCTGAGGAGGGCCGGAGGAAGGTTCGATGGGCAAGCAGATGAAAAAGCTCAACACAAGTAGTCGTCGTCGTTGGTAAAGTTACAGAAAACGACAAAACGAGGTGTCTGAGTTATGATCTTTACTAACATTCCGCCACCACCCGTTAATATCAGCTCTGCCGACTAACACAAACGCCAAGTCTGCTTTGATAGAGTGAGAGGAGAGACTTGAAATGGTGTGTTAAGTCAACCGCTGAGCCATGCCGACAACGACCTGGCTCGTCTTGGCCCAATATTTACCTCAGAAGTGGCCTGTGTCTGTGAGTGTGTGTGATTGTTCACGGGAGAGGAATATTATGGTAGCGGTCGCGTCATATCAAAAGAGACTAAAAAGAACGATTTGAGCGCTGCCATCAACATCAACATCATCATCGGTTGACGTGTTGGTTGAGCCGCGCCGCGGCATCTCCTTCAACGCATCATCTTGGGTGGCGCGAACAGGCCTGGTCGGGACAGTAGACTGAGAAGACAAACATAATCACCACTCTACCGAGCGCGCGGAGAATAAACGATGCGTTGAGAGAAAAACAAGACAAACACGTCGTGAGATGGAAATGTGGACAACTACTTTCCGCAGGCTCAGGGTTGCCAGATTTAATGTTTATAGTTTCAGTGATTTCAACCAACATTATGCTGAATTTCTTAACCCAAACCGAAAAGTTATCCACGTATCTTTATGCTTTAGTAAACTTAGCTATGGTCTATTAGCTTAAACTTCAGCATGTTCAAAACGTTGATTAATCATAAAAATATATTTTTTTTTCATTTATTCATTTCTTTAATCAATTGGGTCCTAAAATGAAGCTTAGATTGCTGATATTATTGTTTTCCGCGATAAAGCTTATTTTTCTGAGTACAACGACCCTTTGTACGATTCCAAAGAGTTTAAAATGGATTTTTAAATCAATTTGGAAAAATTAACCTCGCGGTCCTTCTTGACAGAAAAGTTCCTACTTGACAGCTCGTTCCAAGGGGAACATAGTTGATCCATCGAAAAAATGTTGTCTTGTCAATATTTTTTTTTGCATTAAAATGAAAAAAAGTGAAGAGAAATGGGTTTTAATCGTGTTTTTTACCGTTGTACATAAAAATTGACATAGGGCTTTAGTACCCAATTTTAACAGGCCATTCTTTTCAGTAAATATTGATGTATGATTGTCATACCTGATATTTGAATAATTAATGCAACATTTCCATTTATTTTGAACTAAAAAATTGATATTGTACCGATGAACTACAAAACTTTTCAAATTTTGAGATGATACGTAACACTTTTGTGCAATTATTGGCTAAATGTGTAAATTTAAACATACAAACATCTCAAGATTTCAGATTTTGAACAATTGTTTCATTTGAATGGTTCTTTAAATTATGAGATCAAAATATCTCATTAAGTTAATAACGCCAGCAATAAAAACGAAAATCTCGCAACAGTGCTTCCCTCTCTTGCTCTCATCCCAACACTGCACAAGTATTTGTTTGCTCGCACGCTATCCTCCCGACCGAAGAGCATTAAATTTCCTGAGAAAACTGCTCTTTTACGGATTTGCTCACTCGTAATGCTCTTATGCTCAATTTCGTGAGTCAACATAACGAGTTTGCTCAACACCATAAAGTGTGAATTTAATGGGCAAACGACGTAAGAAATCAAAAGAAACCACTACCACCAGCGCAGCAGAGCGAGAGGGCCGACCAAGGAGCGAACGAGACGCACAAGAGAGAGAGAGTGCCCGAACATTGATGGTGTGCGTAAAGAGGGGCGCATGCCTTCTAGCGTTCCGATTGGTCGAAAGCTGCGAGCTCCGAGCAAAAGGGAACCATGATGAAAATGTAGACTCACTCGCTCGCCGTGGTCATAAATCGTTTCACGATATCCAGTTTTCAGTTTGAGTTTGTCTTTCGTGCCGTCAACAGCTCTTGTTCGGAGCTCCCGGATCGTAAAGTTGTTACTGTTGAGTGTGGAGAGTTGAGAGAAGCAGTAGTAGTAGCAGCAGTTGTATTCCTTTGTCGGTTTTGTGGAGAGCAACAACAATATCACACTGCATGAGGAGAGTTCGCTGGTGAATAGATGCAGTTTGTCAGCTGAGGATTACAGTGGGAGAAAACATTGCTGGTGTGTGGGAGAGTGTTTGTGGTTTGCAATTGAAGGATAATAAAATAATCGTGGATAACGAGTGCAGTGATAGAAACACAAACCGAAACGGTTCGGAAGTGGATTTAACTAAAGCTGGATTACGTTGCCAAATGGTGATACTGGAAGGAGCAGCAATGTTACAAGTAGGAAACAACCAGTACCTTCAGCCGGACTATCTGTCGCCGCTGCCAACAACGGTAGGTTTCTTTCTTTGCTCTTTTTGTCCTCTAAACTATTATTTCGACATTATTTGGAACAAAAATTAATTAAAAAAAACTATTCTTTCTCTCAATTACAGTTGGATGCCAAAAAGAGCCCACTGGCACTTTTGGCACAAACGTGCAGCCAAATCGGAGCAGATTCCGGAAACATTACGGTCAAATCGTTGGTGTCACCGTCGGAGAAGAACAAGAAATCTTCAACCTCGTCGGCTTCCTCGTCTGTATCGATGGATAACGGAATAAATCAGCCGAATTCGCGGTCGCCGTCGGTGAAGACAGAAAAATCGGATGCATCGCCGGAAATCAAGCTGGCGTTCAAGCCTTACGAAATGAATGTGCTTACCACAAAGGTGAAGAATGAAGAGCGCCCGTCGTCTAAGATGAGCTGTGGAAGTGATGTTATGAACAACAATAGTGTGAATCATGTCAATAATAACGAAGTTAAGAAAGAAGCCCGTACGCTGTCGCGTGGAAGTGCTGAGTCCCCGAACCGTGCCGGAAGTGTTCACATGAAGAGTGGGGAAGCAAGTGAGAACGGAAAATCTACTCCGGATGGAAGCAGCAGAAGAACCAGCTCACCGAACGATCGTGACAAAACTTCGGCGAGTCCGGTTGTGCGCTCTGGCATAGACATGATGCAGGGTGGAAAGGATTTATCCGGATACAAACCGGGTGCTTACGGGATTAATCCATTGACTGGACTGCCATCGCCGTCCGGAATCGACCACACAAATCCGGCCTTCCGACCTCCCTTTGCCGGGGCCTTCAGTCATCATCATGCTGCTATGCTTGCTGCGGCGTACCCGGGAGCGGCGGCAGCCGCGGCAGTCGGTGCTAATCCTTACCTCAGTTACACTCGAGTAAAGACACCTTCCGGAGGAGAAACGCTGGTGCCCATTTGCAAGGATCCGTACTGCACGGGATGCCAGTTTTCCGCTCACAACCACCAGATGATGATGGGGGGCCAGTGCCCAGCGGGATGTACTCAGTGTGATCATCAAAAGTACAGCCTGGCGATGGCCATGGGCTCGATGCCCCCTGGTTATCCGTATCCTCCAGCAGCGACTCAGCCGGGTCGTCCGTACATGTGCAACTGGGTCATCGGTGACTCCTACTGCGGTAAACGTTTCAACACCACCGACGAGCTGCTGTCCCATCTTCGTACCCACACCGCCAACCTGTCCGACCCGGCGGCACTGGCCCTGCAGCAGCAGCTGATGCCATTGAGTGGCATTTTTCCACCATCTTCACTTCACCGAGGCTATCCGAACCCTCCACTGAGCCCTCTATCCGCTGCCAGATACCATCCGTACGCGAAACCGGGTGCGATGCCGGGAGCCATGCCCGGATCACCGTACGGAGCTGCCTTCAATCCGGCCGCCTTCGGACAGTACTACTCACCGTATGCCGCTGCCCTGTACAGCCAACGAATGGGAGCAGCCGTTCATCAGTAAATTGGACTCACTCCAGTCAAGGTGTTTTGCATTTGGCCCGGTGTTATTTTCTATAAATCTGTGATATTACATTTATTCTTACTGCAGAAGAAGAATAATCGACGAAAAAGAGTGTCGCTAGACGAAGTTATCAAAACAGCGTGTATACCAATCCTTGCCTTCAAAACTGGTTCCAAGAATTGATTGCCCCCCTTCAACAAGATACTCATAAATCAATAGACAGAGAAGTTGTACCAAATAAAAATGGCGACGGGGAGCGTAAAGCTTTGAACCAGTTTAAGGCACAGATTTCTAAGCAACATTTGTAACATATAGCAGAGATGTTGAACCTAAGGCGAAGTGTAGTTCGCCGAGGCCCGGTAGCCGTCGGCATTTTGTGCTGCTTCTTAGACTTGTGTTTTTGCTACGAAATAGTTAGTTTTTGATATGAGTTTCTGGTGAATTAAATGACTATTTATTGGTTAGACAAAGCGTCATGGTATCTATTTTAAAATTAATTATATTTTTTGTTTATGCTTGTTAAAAATTACAAATTATTCTCAACAGAAAAGATGTGAAGGTTCAAAAGATAGGAAATTTCAAATATTCAAACTACAGAAAAAAATCTGTACCATGCAGTTTAAATTCTAGAAGCAAAATGGGAATATAAATTAACGTAGCAAGCCGCAGAAGGAAACTATTAATTATCATTAAGTGTACGAAATGAAGAAAGCAGAAATAAATGATTTTATAACAAAGATGAAGAAAAAGTGCAGTGTAAATTTATTCCCGTTTTCCTTTATTTATTAGTTAATTACCGAGTCTTTCAATTAGCACCCGTGCCAAGTGAATGGCGTCGTTGCTTTCCGACGTTGTTTGTCATGTTGTCGGTGTAAATTCCGCTCTCTGTTCTCTGTTGGCGTTTCCGCTTCGCACATTTGTTTTCCACTTTGTCTCCTCACCCACCCTCCGTTCAGTCGTTCGTAGCAGGCCTGGGCGCGTTGGTTTTGCTCCCTCGTGCTGTCTTCTTCCGCCACTGTTCGCATAAATCTCGCGCCCAAAGCCCACAGAGTGTGGTGTGCGACGTGTCGCCGTTTGTCGTTATTGAGGTTGCCTGCCTGGTTGCTCCGGCAATATCTGAATGAGACACAAGAAATAATAAATTTTCCTTGCCACAGAGAGCGCACAACCCTTGGCGGCACCTGCCCTCACCCCCTGCCCTGTCTCCCAAACGCAAACCAAGTTGGCTCCGACGACCACATGCACTGCTGGTGCGCCGAATCACACGCACACACACACGCGCACGCCTGCTTGGATGATTCCCGCGGCGCGCACACAGCCAGCTAAGTTACTCTTCAAAAACATTAATCACCCGCACGACGAGGGAAACGTCAGGCGAAACTAAAATTTATGTGTAATTATCTTCGATTATACAGTCGTTATTTTTCGCTTCTCCGTCGGTTTTGCTTTGCTCGGTTATCCCAACCCGGCCTGAGCCTCGGACGCCGCCGCCGCCGACTCCATGCTCTTCCATACCAATCCGCGCTGCTGACACTTTGGACGACCACCACTTTGTTCGGCGATGCCAGGATGCAGTTTATAAGTGGATAGCTCTGTAATCACCTGATTAAGCGATTTGAATAATAGCACATCGATTATCGAATTAGTGTGCGATTCCTCGTCAGTTTGCATTCGCTCCCACTTTGAAATTAAATTATGCCTCCGTCATTGATGTTCTTCACGATTCAGTTTGTTCTTATGCACATAGAATGAAGATTTAAAAAAATCATGTTCAATCCTCATAATGTTAGTCTTAGTTTTCCTGTATATGGGGTAAGGTAGTCATCAATGAGACACTTTTGGTTTTTAAGTTTCAACGATTTTTGTATTTTTTCATCAGCATGTTTCAATTAGTTTTTTGTTGCATTCTATTTCTTTTAATGTGTTCTAACATTGCCCAAAATATGAGATCGATCTGACGTCTACAGCCAGAGTTATTCAACTGTCTCGTTGTAGACGTACTTGGCAGGAACAATGAGACAACTGGGGAACGAGACACTCTACGAAAATCAATTCTTTTCTAGTAAAACAACATGTTTTTTTTTAAGTTTGTTTCATTTCAGGCGACTTGCGTCGAACATTTTCAAGCAATTTTGTCAACTTAAAACTTTAATTGACAAAAGTTAAACTAAAAAGTATTTAACTTTTGTAAAATCCATATATTTTACCAAATTACTTTATATTTCTGGTTAAACGAAGTTCAAACTCAAAAAATATGCAAAAAATCACTTCCAATTTATGTTTTGAAGGGTTTTTGAAAGATTTTGAAAAGTTTACTGAAAAAAAATCAAAGTGTCTCATTGTTACCCATGGGCTGAAAAGAGTGGGGAACAATGATACAGCCCTGGATTCTGGGTATATTCTAAATTTTGGTCAAACCTAATAAAAGGACATTGTAGCCCAACTCATGCCCTGTAAAATGACGAAAGAAATTTAAAAGAAAACATTAGTTGTTGTGTTAATGGCAGCCTATGAGCGAAAATGTAATTTTTCGTCATAATTCACTTTTACACCCCAGAATCAAACATGTATGAATAACTTTGCAAGGGAGCGTCCATAACCAAAGTCACTATTATGGTAGACATGTATCTAGTAGACACACCTTTCCCCCAAATATGAGCCTGATTGGTTGAAACTACGTCTTGTGAGAGACATTTTATCATTGTTCCCCGTGTCTCATTGATTACTACTGTACCCTACGTTAAAAAAGATTTTCTCATTAGTCATAAAATTTCTAGATCTGGTTACCGTTTCTCAAGAGAAAACTACTTTCCAACCCATGTTCGCATAAATGTCTTAAATGAGTGTTCAATCCTTTTGAGTTCATGATACAGTTTGATGATAAATTATGGATTCTATTACTAAAACTAAGCATTTATTGCTGGTTTTAAAGGTTTTGAAGAAGGCCAATAAACGTATTTTAGGGTTTTGGGGGATACGTAGAACCCCACAAATTTTAAGGACTTTAAAATGTTACTTGGGATGGTTCTGGTTCTACAAAACCAGAGGAAGTTCATTTATTTTGCGTACCGTCAGTGAGGGTGAGATTGGGGCAAAGTGATTTTGCATATTCTCGGGTTCTTCTCAATAAAACTTGATTCTGTTCAAAGGGTTGTGCAGGGGACATCTTACGAAAACTTTGCCTAAAATATCTCCTTCCTAGAACAAATCTTGGCATGGTGGCAGCTGTCTAAAGTTTTAGTTAAGGTGTCGCTCGAAAAATCAACTTTATTATATATTTTAAAAATTGCTCGAAAAGTACATAATTACTCTGAGGGATTTGGAAAATTTTGGTAAACTATTGTTGTATTACGTTATTTATCACCATACGATTGTTTCGAAGTTGATGGACGCTCCTGCTAAAACGCTAGCAGTAAACGCTAGAATGCTTTGTTTTAAATTATCTATCAAATAAAACAACTATCAAAGAAATATTCTACGTCAAAAGTTTTCGATATAATTTAAATTGTTTTTGTTATTAAGAAATTACGAGAGGTGTAGCGTTTTTACCCATAGTCACACCCAGTGACGGTAGCCTTATGTATGGGACAAACATGCCTTGCGATTTTCTCAGCTTTCTAATATGCTTTTGGGACAATTATGTGAATATGGTTAGAGTAGGGTGGTCCAATCCCGGGTTTTCTCAGGGCTACCTCCTGGAATTAAAGATTGGACCATTAACAGGCTAAATTCCACTTTTGAGCTCATTCTAACCAGGGGAACCTCTCCCTCCAAGTTGTTGAAGTTTGTTTGGGTAAAATCGTCAAAATTTATGGAGAAAAGCAACTGTTTTAGATTTTTATCGGGCGAACTGCTTCTTTGTAATTTTAACGAAAATGATGTACATCTTGTGATTCAAATTAGGTTAGAATCAGGAAAGCATTACACAATGTTTTCATTAAGGACAACATTGAGATTTTCAACGTAATTGAATTAATTGAAACGGAATCTGTCTGGTTATCAGAAAACAATCTGCATCATCATATCTTTAGAACAGTTTTTCTCAACCGGTGAGGAATTCGGTCATTGTTGGAGGGGAATTAGGAAGCAATAAAAATCAAATGTCTTTTAACGAATTTGCAAAAACAAATATCCATATTATTTCAAAATTTAAATATTTGGTTTTTCATCAAGTAATTTCTGTAAAATGCCACGTCCTTGAGTTCTTGAAAATCAGCAAAGGGGCGAAAGAAACGAAAAGCATGAGAACCACTGCTTTAGAATCAGGTAGAAAAAGACCATTTTCGTCACGATGTTCAATTATAAGGTCAATACGCTTGTTGCTTAGGAACAAAAAGTGAGTGTTAGAGGGTTAACCTTTTAAAAATACGTAGACCCACCATCATACATAATCTACAACTCAAAATAGAGAATTGCGCAATTCTCAGATGTTTAAAATTATTTCCAAGATTTCGTAATACTGGCAGTACTATTTTCAACCAAATTGGGCTAATTCGATCCGGTGTGATGTCCAAAAGATCACTCTTCATTTTCTTAGCGATTTTGTTACCTTATCCTGAAATCACTTATCAATACTTTGTACTCTTCATTGAATATTTTTAGAAGTAATCAAAATTATAAGGAATGGCTTCAACAAAGTAGGTGGTTTATTCTATTTTTAATAACGCCTCTGCAATCAGAGTTGGAAAAAACTGTGTTAAAATTTGTGTTAAAATGTTTACTTTAATACATTATTTTTATCTCAACTCGAAACTAAAGTATTTTTCGTCAAATCAATAAAGAACATACTATTATTATCTTCTTCTCACCATCCCAAAGTAATCCCAAAATGTCCGTTACACCTAAGCCAATTTCGCCAATAGTGCAAAGTACCCCAAATCACATTTTCATTATTCACCTGGCAGCTTCCGTCCTCGCCTTCCTCTCCAAAAACCTCTGCCAGATTTCTAATTAAAGCAATCGGATTTTTAATTCACAACCCAATCTAGATAAAGCACTTTCTCGATTAGCTGCAACAAGCATTCATTTGTCCCATGACCCAACTACATTTAAAACTATTTTTGCCCACTCCAGAAGCTCGCCTGGCCCTGGCCAGCCGGTCGTCGTCTGTCGGTGCGACGGATCCGAAGAGATCCAGATCCAAGGACCGACTCGGTTTCCAGACAGGCCACAGCTGATGCCAGCCACGACATACCACTCTATAGAAAGAGGGGAGTTTATTTCCGCATCCTCCAGACCTCTGCCGGACCTGGGGATGGGCACGGGGACGAACAAGAGAAACTTTCACATACACTCGTCCTCTTACTGGACTCTGGTGGTGATTCTGGTGGGGTCGGGTCAGAACGGGTTGGTTGATCCAAACGGCCAATGGTTCTGACCGGCGGTCTCTCGCAAGCTGCCGGTGGCCGTTCTAGGTCATGACGCTGCTGCTACTGATGCCACTTCCAGCAGCTGCTGTCGCTTAATGGGAATATTGTTAAATTGTAGCAAATTATTATTACAACCACATTGTTTCGGTTTGGTAGTCAGTAGCAGTGCAGTAGGACTACATATATCGGTTTTTGTGTGATGTGGGCTACGAACGTACTGACTTCAGACATTAGCAGACTGTGGATTGTGTTTTAAGGCATTTTTAGTGAACTAAAATGGCATTATCATTATCCACATTCGAAGAAAAACCCCTACAATAATGATTTTTGAAATTCTGCCGTGAAACTAATTACTTTTTGCAATTCCGTCGTGAAACTACTTACTTTTCCTGTCATTCTTGAATGACCAAATAGCCTACTTTTCTGTACCAAAAATAACAGAATCGAATAGCAACACTTTTCAAAATAAATGCTGAAATGTTCTGCTTTTCAACACTCAAATGGGTGCTCAAAAGTTGAACTTTTCAGCACTTGTTTCGAAAAGTAACACTTTTCAACATTTTTTTGATTTAAACGATATATTGACAAAAAAAATGAAAATTTGACATCAAATTTCACTCAGTGTGTGTTTTTTGGAATTCCAAAAAATGTTGTATGGAACTCGTTGCAAAACTTGATTTTTTCAGCACTCTTCGTATTTATCCAACTCGGTGAACCTCGTTGGATAAATGTACGACTCGTGCTGAAAAAATCCTTTTTTTGCAACTTGTTGCATAAACTACTATTTCCTGTCATTCTTGAACGACGAAATAGCCTACTTTTCTGTACCAAAAATAAAAGAATCGAATAGCAACACTTTTCAAAATAAATGCTGAACAGTTCTACTTTCCAGCACTGAAATGGGTGAACTTTTTAGCATTAGTTTGGAAAAGTAATACTTTTCATCATTTTTTTTAAGTTGAACGATTGATTGACAAAATACATGAACATTTGACTTATAATTTCATTGCAAGGGTGTTTTCGGGATTGCAAAAAATGTTGTATGGAACTCGTAGCAAAACTTGATTTTTTCGGCACTCGTCGTATTTATCCAACTCGGTGAACCTTGTTGGATAAATGTACGACTCGTGCTGAATAAATCTTCTTTTTGTAGCTGCATAAACTACTATTTTACCAACCTTATGTTATCGTTTGTTTTACTAATTAAGATTTTAATATTTTGCATCAATGGTGAGAAATAAATTTTTTTCCATTCAGGTTATCCTTGCAGATAATTAATAGTTATTTTTTTTAATAGTTAGTTTTTTTTTATCGAAATGGTTATAATTAGAAGTATTTTGTTTGCTCAGATTTTATTTTTACTTTAAAACATTACGATAAAAAAATACTCAATGTGTATAAATAATTTCGTCAGTCTATTTTTTTCCATAATATGAACTAATAGCTAATGTTACAATGTCTGTTCAGATGTCAAAAGTTATCTTTATGTTTGACCATTCTATTTAGCTTCTTATGATACTTTATAACCGTCACTTGACGACCATTTGCTATTAAAATATTCAATCGATTGTCGGGCAACACAACCAGTATCACCTGCACAGCTTAACTTTGTAAATGCATTGCCGTGTCCCCGTGCACCAAACATGTGCGAAGGGGAAACTGAAAGATAAAAAAACGCCAACCTAAATGGTTTGCCCCCACATGTCGTTATTGACATGTCATTTAGCTGAAATTGATTGGCGTTTACCAAGTTTATATTAATTGAGCTGGAGTCATGACTTCCTTCCAGCCGTGGCTTGTCACGCCCCGCGGTGCCGTACAAAGTATATGCCTGAATGATAATAAGGTGGTGAGTGGTGGACGCAAGTTTCAAAATGGAAACTGCACAGAAAAATGAAAAAAAAAATGGAGCCTAACATTTCAAAAGGGCACATAACTTTTGTAAACAATAGTGTATCCCTTTCACTTAAATGACAGTTTACATAAGGTGTGAAAGGGACACACTCTAGCCTAAAAAAGTTATGTGCCCTAATGAAATGGCAAGCACGAAATGATACTACAGTCATCCCACATATTCGGAACACCCACAAATTCGGAACATTTTTGTGTTAATTTGTCAATAGCATGCCAAATGCATCTTTCCTGGCGACCATTCTATTTTTAGGACCATTATTTGGACATTCTCTTGCTATTTCACTAGCAAAAGTAGTTCTTTTTGAACGAAAACTGCATTTCGAGACTATTTTATTCAGAGCTGCAAAACACTGCCTCCAAATTGCCTGTTCCATTGTTGTGGGATGTTATTGTGCCTCCCACAATTGTGGAACACCTGAATTTAACAGATATTTTTAACAAAAAAGTTATCAGACCATTCATAAAACATGACTAAGCATGAGTTTCATTGGTTCCAATGTGTGAAGTCATTATTTTGTAGAAAATATGTACTCCTGGAGAGAATCAAAGTTTGTTTACATCCGTAAGAAAAAAGTGTTCCGAATTTCTGGATTTCAAGGGTCAAAGTTTTTCTTCAAAAACTAAATATAAAAGTTAAAATTTGCAGTTGTTCGATACAGCATTCAAAAGATCGCAATAAAAGCTTTCACATGCTGGTAGGAGCAAGTCATTATGTTCAATTATCGATTTTCTATGATTTTTCGAACATTGGCCGATCTGTAAACTGTTCCGAATATGAGGGATGACTGTACAGCAACTACAATTATCACGCCTGAATATTCATGCCCCAAATAAAACTGCTCTTCTCTCAATACCAGGCTTGCCACACGTACAGATATTTTTGGCACAGACCAAACACTCAATCAAGTATAACTTTAAAGAAAAACATTTTTATCAAAAACTAAACAAGTAAAAAGATGCAAAAAATGTTTATCTTTTTAGTGCAGTTTACAAAAACTACTCAAGTATATTTTAACTGTACAAATAATTAGTTTGAGTGTTTGGTCTGTGCCAAAAATATCTGTACATGTGGCAACGCTGCTCAATACTCTCAGCGCCGAACAAACCCGAACACGTTTTTGTGTTTACACACTCGCGTTTGGCATTCTCCTTTTCTCTCTCATTCCCGCTTTAACGATCATCCAACCGCAACAGCGTTTAACCGCAAAAGTCGCCACAAAACCAATTTCGCAAGCGCAGTTAGATGGGACGTCATGCGCGGTCGGCTCGTGTTTTCTCATTGCAGTTTGCGGAGAGATTTATAGACTCAGCGGTAAGAGCACATAGTCGAGGCTGTCGATCTTCTCGATATCAATATTGCTCCATGTACCGATGAATTTCTCAGTCCCTTCAAACTGCATACTTCGGTTGTCTTTATTCCTCGATATTTTCTCTTGCTTGAAGAATCTCTTCCTCGACGATCCCTTGGATTCTATTTGCTTTAAATATCTGTTCCATTGCCCATAATTGAAAATTCGGCTATTATGCCAAATCAAGTATTCCGAGAAAAAAGCGTTTTAGTGTTTGTCACCAAATCTTCGTCAAGGCAATTTCCCATAAGAGTGGCATATTAGCCGTTTAGTTTTTCGCATAAATTTAATAGTAAAATTCAAGTTTCAGAAGATGCGTTGGAACATCCTCTATCACCTGGTGCTAATATCTCGTTTTTGCCAAAAGTGGATATTAGCCGTTTTTTCAATGGTGGGCAGTCCAGTTTTCAATAATTTTACTTTCTCATGGCTTGCATAGACACTTTTCTTTGAGAAACGAAGCTTTGAAGGGTGTTTGACATTTATTTGTTTTTGTTTGCTGGACGTTGCCATGATTCTCTCCCATAGCTGGTTAGTAAGAAAAAACAATTTTCTATCGAGTCTTCGTTTTGCATCGTTCTGTAAACTGATGCTTCTCTTCCTCGACGGTCCCTTGGATATTGACAACCAGAGAGTCGACTGTATTTCGTAATCAATTAGAGCCCTGAAAAGGGCAGTTTTAATGTTAGCTGTTAATTTACTTTGCTGCCGCCGATTGCTTGCAACAGCCTTGCAAAAACATGTCCGCATGTTGGTAACTTTCGAGTGGTGATGTTAAGTCGATTGGTTTCTATTTCAGCTTCACTTGCCGTCCCCTTAGTTCGATAGGACGTTGATATTATGTCTTAAAACATTTCAAATCAAACAGCCTTTTTCAGGGCCACGAAATTGATCACAAAAGAGTTGTCTTGTAAGGGAAACATGGGGAAATTTGGACCGGACAATGTAATCGAAAATTTCAACAGCCATCTTGCAAAGTTCTTTGTCATACTGGTCATATGTAACATAACCACCTGCACCTTTTTTATAACTCATTTACAACACCGGCCGACAAATAAAATATATTGTAAGAATGGCCGAAAGCGCAATATCCCATCCCAGAGATATAACGATTTCGGCGGCTTGAGGATGTCCGGGAGTAACTTAAGATCTATTTTCAATTAATATTCGCCATCATAAAACTGTAATGGTTATTCAAATAAAAAAGCAAAAAATTAGAAATCAATCACAGTAAAAAATTGTGTAAATTTGGAAGGTTGAATATTACCTCTATTATGTTGTAATTTTACCTCAATTTAGACTGGAAAAGTGACATTACACCAAAAAAGTGGTAATAATACACATGCGATTTTACCATCGGATTTTTTGTTGTGTTGATATTAGTGAATGCACGACTGGCACGCCCTCGGATGTTTAGCTACAATGCGATAATGTTTCTCCTCTTCTCATCATTGTTATTAGATTTGTTTTCTGTAAAATTGAGTGCGAACAAGTTTCGAAACGATACACTCGAGATATATTGCACCATTCAATGCATGAAATAGCATTAAGTTAAATCGGGAAAGATTAGATCCCCGCAAAGGTTCTCTATTACACATAAATCGGCTCATTTCTTCGTTATCCTAGTTTGGTTTCATCCCCCTGTCGGAATCACCTCTATTTTTCCTGTTAATTGAAAATAAACATGTTTTGGTAGATGAAATGTGGCATCAACAGCTGCTTCGGCTCTCACTGTCTGTCTGTCTGTCCGTTCGTCGGCCGCTCTGTCTGTCTTCGTTTAGGTTTCTGTGTGGGGCTCTTCTGTTGCACCGTATTTTCCGCTCTCCTGACATAAGCCGTGCCTCGATCTACGTGGAGCGGAGCACATCGCGCGCGCTCGAGCCTTTACCTCACGGTTAGCTGTCACGCTGATGTTTGTACGCTGTTGCACGTCGTATTAATTTTAAAAATTTTAACTCATGTCACGAATTATGAGCTGATGATATGCGGCTTGAGTCGTTTCACTGTCAACTGTTGTTGCTTCTGCTTTTATGCTGCTTATTCGTGTTTCACATCTCGTCGCGTTCTGTCCCACCTCCGTCCCTGATTTGAACTGATGTTGAGCTGCATGCTTCAAGTCACTTTTCTGATGCCGGTGCGGGGGTGAGAGGTGGAAAGGATGTACTCTTCTGTCTCTGAACGTCGACGTCGCGTTGTCATCGCCGGTGGTGGTGGTGGCAGTGGCGCTGGTGATGAAAAAAGTGTCATTTTCAAATTATGAAATGCTATATAACAACACACCAAGAGCGAGCAGCAAACAACAAGCGACAACGGCAAGGGTTAACGAGGAAGGGGACAGCAGCTGGAGCAGCAAAGAAATGTTCTCACAGTCGGAGAGCGCGAAACAACGCGCGAGAGTGCACTTCCAACAGCCAGTGTGCAGTCATAGCATAAAGATGACGATGACAAGAGGGAAAAGCATGGAACATAAGTCGAGGAGGGGAACAGGATTGCTTGTTGTATACGATTTGTCAGCTCGTGCAACGGACAGGGTTCTCAATTGAGTTAGAGCTTGTCGGTCGGGGGTTATCTTGCTGCTGCTGCTGCTGCTGGCACTGTACCGTGTAATTGTAATGACTTACATGTTTCCTTTTTGACACTTTTAGCTGGTTAATTGGGCTGGTGGAATGGTTGGGTCGATCAACAGGCGCACCGAATACATCAGCAAGAGAAATGATAGGAACGGTGTGGTGTTTGATTTGGCACAAGCAGGTGTTTTTGAGTTGTTATGTTGGTGCACATGAATTAGATTTTTTATTTAGATGTGGGATACTGTATTGAATTGGACAAAAATTACGTTATTGAAAAGCGTAAGCGTTGTCTCTGTTGTAACTTTGAATTACATTAAAAGATAACAGTAATATTTTCACCAAATCATCAAATGCTCCCAATTTCATGCAGCGTCTAAGGCAGATTATTTCTGGCGCCTTTGTCAAGCGTTAATTTATGACCACCGAAACTCGTTATTTTACTCCGAATAATCGTTGATTCCACACAAACACACATTCGCTGATAGCACCTCCATCGCCTAGTAAAGCCAAGATAACGCTTCGGGAAGCTTACAACCCATTCAAAATCCAGCCAGCCAATTCAAGCGACTTTGCTCCACCGCTGAGTACCCTTTTTTTATCTCTCCTTGTAAAAAAGTCGTGGAGCAAAAAAAAAGTTATAATTTACAACTTAATTGAGTCATAAATCTGTTCGGGTCTGATTTTTCCGCTTGATTCCCACCATGCATCGATTTTTATATGGCGGGCGACCATCGTCGTGTTGTTTTTTACCCCTTCTTGTTGCTCTCACGTGCAAAAGGCCAGATGACGTATACGCCGCGGTTCTTTATCGATGTGGTTTAATTTAAGGTTAGATAAATGCTCGAATTTGTTACTCACGTAATCGGACCCCGAGCAAAACGAGCTCTGCCGGGTTCCTTTGGGTCTCTTTGGTATTTTGTTGTTATTGTTGCCGTTTATTACAGTCCATAAATTATCGCAGCCTTATAAAAAATATGATAAATTTCAACGAAATTGGGTGCGTGAAGAGTCGGCAAAAGGCCACGGTGCCCTCGGCCGACAGGACCAACGAAGGCATGACAGTCTCAGACCCCTCAGACCGTCAGACAACGCTGAAAACAAGTGAGCTTTTTAAGAAAACTGAAATCCTTCCATTAGCACTTCACAATAAGTGCCTTTCCCTAAATTATTGCTCAAAGGGGCTATCTGAGCGGTGGGTAATTGCACTGTGGCTGCGAAATCAGCTGCCTCAATTATAATGACAGGCAAGGGGCTGGAAACTCTAATATTATTTATGAATCTTCAGTATACTAACGATATTTCAGTATACTTGTAAGTATACTAACTGAGTGACAAGACATTGTAAGTATATTAAGATATACTTTCAATATATTGGTCAGTGTACTGGCGATAAGGATAGGAATTGATAAGTATACTAAAAAAATTTCAATATACTGGTTAACATTATAAGTATAGTTTGAAGAGTTTCCAACCCCTTGATGACAGGGAACGAAAAAAGCACGTCGATTGGACATTTTAGAGCCGTTGCGAGCGGCACGAATAATGTATCCGAAGTGTGGTGGGCACCTTTTTGGGGTACGATTGCTGGGAGTATTGGAAGACAGGGCTAACAGATTCCGTTAACACATATAGATGGATTTGGATTTATGATTGATCTGAACAAATGTCTTTGTGTATGTGCATGTATTTGAAATTATTTTGATAATAATGCAATCATGACGAACCAGATCTTACTAGTATTTCAAATTTTGATGTCTCGTTGGAAAGATACTTTAAAAACCTATTAGAGTGATACAAATTTCGCAAATATCTAGAAGTACCGTAAACTGGGGTGGCTTTGATAGCCCGGTGTGACATTGATAGAAATTTGATTTGGTCACTAATTTTGATACATCCAATAAAACAGTCTCATTTTTGCATATATGTTCGATAATAAGCTATCCCTTAATGCTTACATACTCAAAATTCTCAAAAATGTTTAGATATTAATTTGACGGGCATTTGAAAAACCTATCAAAGTCACCCCGGGCTATCAAAGTCATCCCAGTTTACGGCAACATAAATATCCAACTTGTGCGTCCAATTTCTCGAGGTTACAAATTTCCCGGGAAACAAGAAATTTTCAACAAATTTCCCGGTAAATTTAAATTTTTTTGAAAATTTTCCTGATTCAGTTTCTGATGAATATTTTGTATCAAAATTGTATAGGATAACAACTTAAGTTGTCAAAATGAGTGTGAGGAACAAATAATGGGTTGACTGCTCGTAAAAAAACTTACATAATCAAAAAAAAAGTTTTTTTTTAAGTTTTATAAGCTGTCTTATGCTTTTTTTGTTGAAAAGTTATATTATTTAATTGAAATCCACAACCTGTTTTAAATTTATTTTAAATTTAAAACTAACACATATAGTTGAATTGTTAAATAAATCATGCAAAAATTATGTTATTTTATGACAATTATCTTTGAAATTTTTCAGCACAGCTCAGCTTAAAAAAAAAGTTAAGAATGTTAATCATATTTGCATTCTTTGGGAACTTATCATAAAATACTTATCATAGCACAAACAGTTGTTTTTAATAATATGATAAATTAACAAATTGACACAACCAAACTTCCATTTTTCCATACTTAATCTTCTTATGCCATGGTAGATCCAGTACTTCTTAATTTTTTACTTCAAACTGTAATGTGTTTTTTTTTTTTATCTCGGAACGGATAATTGGACGCTCTATAACCAACTAAATATAACATTGTTAGATCGGGATCAATGACAAACTTTGAGAGCCTACAACACAGAAAAATAAATTTGAATTTTGGAATGTTGAAAATTTGGTAGGCTGAATATTACCTCTTTTTTGATTAATATAACATAAAAAATGTGTTAAAACGTGAACCTGATGAATGAGCATGAGCATGAGCATGGTTGACTGCCAATGAGCTGCTACTCCGTTATTGACAGATCAGCTGAAGTTAAACAATGAATCAAAAATGATCAGTGGGAGCCAACCATCCGTTCACTGTTTAACCTCTGAAGATCCCTACTTTATTAGTCCATACCAGCGCCCTCCCAAGAATCCTGCAGTTCAACGAAAGGGAGGAATGTTAGTCCGATAGTTGAAGTTGCAGACTCATCAAGCACATAGTTTTTCGCTATATACTTGTTGATACCGCTTGAGACCGTTGAATCCACAGCATCTCCTTCAAGCATCACGTGATTAATTTTTTTTTGGGTTAGTGGGATAAGGTATTGGCTTTTCGATGCCTCCCGAGCTACGACGCTATGGGGAGGAATTTCATAACAGACCCGTCGGCGAGCCTTCCGAGCAACGATGCTATGGGAAGGTCTTTCTGGTTAACACACAAAATCACACACAGTTATTTTGCTCCACTATTATCTCGACGTTCCAAAATATCAGCGCGTCTTTCGATCATTATATAGAAATGGCTTTTTAAACGTAAAAAAAAACATTTTTCAAAAAATGTATACACAATTTACCCGACGCCGTGCTTTCCGATCAACGTTGGCTTTGAAAATCACAAAACAGTTAATTAAGATTACACAAGCACATAAAACACAAAATACTCAACGAAAATAATGCTCAAGACGCAAATAATTCAGTAAGGCAAGCACGTGGCCACCTCGCAGCACACAATCCACGACAAAAATGAGAAACAAAAGGCACACAAAAAAAAATTTCACCCCGAATATTTTTTAGGACAACGCGCTCCCATTGCCAATTATGCACTCTCATTCGATTACCACAATCACTCACCCCATACGAACAGCGACACAAAATCACAAACAAAAATTAACCTGAATAATCACGACATCGCGTCCCACTTCCAGCGCATAACTCTTAAAATGTGAACCTGATGAATATTCATCAAAAACTGATGAAAATTTATCATTTACTGGGGTAAAATTAATCTTTTTTTTTTGACACAAAATCTGTCACCATTTCTTGATGAATATTACCATTATTTTTTTTCTAAACAGTTCATGATGAATAAATTACAAATATGGCCAATGTGCTCAAATGGTAAAGTACCTTCATCAGGGTCTCAATCTCACTCCCCAGACCCAATGTCACCCCTGCTGACAGTATCTTAAAAATTTCTTAGTTTAGGAATTATTAACTTCAAAAATTCTATAAATTTTTCATCTGCACGTCATCTCATTGCATTGCACATTTATAAAATATTGGGTTTTGGGTGTTGGGTTTTGGGTTTTGAATTTTGGGTGTTGGGTTTTGGGTTTTGTAATATTTCCCAATATTCTATTTGTGGGACACAAGGACACAAGTCTTTAAACAAGATTAAAAAAAAATGATTTGTACCAAGAACTTATCATTTCATTGAATTTCACACTAAATAAAAAATCTAAAACAACATATAAAATAAAGATGGGGACTTTTTCAGGAGATTTTGAGATTTGAATTTACTGAAAAGAATTTTAGTCGAATAAAAGTTATAAAATTAAATAATAAAATAAAATAAAAAAAAATTTAATAAAAATCTGGCATCCCTGTAGCGAAAATCAACGGTGAGCAAAACCATCGACCAAAACAGCAAAAAAAAAAAACTCCCTAGAGGTGAGCAAATCTTTCGATGCTGTTTGTTTCCTCCGGTTTTTTTCCCACTCGAATCGAGGACGAAGCCGATGAAGCCGAAAAGGTACCGAGGGGTCGGTAGGATTCCATTTTTCATTATTAAATCGAATGAACATGTTGAGTTTCGAAGCGAGTGGTGTAAGTTGACAGGCTAATAATAATATTATAAACTGCGCCTTTGAGTATCGAGTGGCAGGATCTCCGGGGCCGTGGCCAGCAGGCTCAGCCAAGCCGACTGCGCACACTGGAGGAACCGATTGTCCGGAGTTACTGCTGCACGGTGCTGGTGAAAAGTGTGAGGTCGAACGAGTCGGCAAGCAGCGGTTTTGCGTTACAATAGAGCCGGTGAGAAGGGTACTCGAAAAACAAGGGAGGGAAAAATACGCTGGACTGCGGGAATTCTGCTGTAGAATTAAGCAGAAGCAACCGAAGGGAGGGTAGAACTAGTTTGAGGTTTTAATTTGACAAGGAGCGGTTGAAGCAGTGACGTGTGTCTTGTACCCAACGTCAAAGTGACAGCGCACTATCAAAGAAGTAAATTTGTGTCGAGTTCTGCGCAACCCTTTTATAGGGAAGGGAGGGAGCATTTTGCGACTGGTGGAGCTGTTCAGCTGTCAACCTGAGTAATTTTGTTGTCGAATACTATTTTTAGTTTTTAGTTTTTAGTTTTTAGTTTATAGTTTATAGTTTTTAGTTTTTAGTTTTTAGTTTTTAGTTTTTAGTTTTTAGTTTTTAGTTTTTAGTTTTTAGTTTTTAGTTTTTAGTTTTTAGTTTTTAGTTTTTAGTTTTTAGTGTTTAGTTTTTAGTTTTTAGTTTTTAGTTTTTAGTTTTTAGTTTTTAGTTTTTAGTTTTTAGTTTTTAGTTTTTAGTTTTTAGTTTTTAGTTTTTAGTTTTTAGTTTTTAGTTTTTAGTTTTTAGTTTTTAGTTTTAGTTTTTAGTTTTAGTTTTTAGTTTTTAGTTTTAGTTTTTAGTTTTTAGTTTTTAGTTTTTAGTTTTTAGTTTTTAGTTTTTAGTTTTTAGTTTTTAGTTTTTAGTTTTTAGTTTTAGTTTTTAGTTTTAGTTTTTAGTTTTTAGTTTTTAGTTTTTAGTTTTTAGTTTTTAGATTTTAGTTTTTAGTTTTTAGTTTTTAGTTTTTAGTTTTTAGTTTTTAGTTTTTAGTTTTTAGTTTTTAGTTTTTAGTTTTTAGTTTTTAGTTTTTAGTTTTTAGTTTTTAGTTTTTAGTTTTTAGTTTTAGTTTTTAGTTTTTAGTTTTTAGTTTTTAGTTTTAGTTTTTAGTTTTTAGTTTTTAGTTTTTAGTTTTTAGTTTTTAGTTTTAGTTTTTAGTTTTTAGTTTTAGTTTTTAGTTTTTAGTTTTTAGTTTTTAGTTTTTAGTTTTTAGTTTTTAGTTTTTAGTTTTTAGTTTTTAGTTTTTAGTTTTAGTTTTTAGTTTTTAGTTTTTAGTTTTTAGTTTTAGTTTTTAGTTTTTAGTTTTTAGTTTTTAGTTTTTAGTTTTTAGTTTTAGTTTTTAGTTTTAGTTTTTAGTTTTAGTTTTTAGTTTTTAGTTTTTAGTTTTTAGTTTTTAGTTTTTAGTTTTTAGTTTTTAGTTTTTAGTTTTTAGTTTTTAGTTTTAGTTTTTAGTTTTAGTTTTTAGTTTTTAGTTTTTAGTTTTTAGTTTTTAGTTTTTAGTTTTTAGTTTTTAGTTTTAGTTTTTAGTTTTTAGTTTTTAGTTTTTAGTTTTTAGTTTTTAGTTTTTAGTTTTTAGTTTTTAGTTTTTAGTTTTTAGTTTTTAGTTTTTAGTTTTTAGTTTTTAGTTTTTAGTTTTTAGTTTTTAGTTTTTAGTTTTTAGTTTTTAGTTTTAGTTTTTAGTTTTTAGTTTTTAGTTTTTAGTTTTTAGTTTTTAGTTTTTAGTTTTTAGTTTTTAGTTATTAGTATTTAGTTTTTAGTTTTTAGTTTTTAGTTTTTAGTTTTTAGTTTTTAGTTTTTAGTTATTAGTTTTTAGTTTTTAGTTTTTAGTTTTTAGTTTTTAGTTTTTAGTTTTTAGTTTTTAGTTTTTAGTTTTTAGTTTTTAGTTTTTAGTTTTTAGTTTTTAGTTTTTAGTTTTTAGTTTTTAGTTTTTAGTTTTAGTTTTAGTTTTTAGTTTTTAGTTTTTAGTTTTTAGTTTTAGTTTTTAGTTTTTAGTTTTTAGTTTTAGTTTTTAGTTTTTAGTTTTTAGTTTTTAGTTTTTAGTTTTTAGTTTTTAGTTTTTAGTTTTTAGTTTTTAGTTTTTAGTTTTTAGTTTTTAGTTTTTAGTTTTTAGTTTTTAGTTTTAGTTTTTAGTTTTAGTTTTAGTTTTTAGTTTTTAGTTTTAGTTTTTAGTTTTAGTTTTTAGTTTTTAGTTTTTAGTTTTTAGTTTTAGTTTTTAGTTTTTAGTTTTTAGTTTTTAGTTTTTAGTTTTAGTTTTTAGTTTTTAGTTTTAGTTTTTAGTTTTTAGTTTTAGTTTTAGTTTTTAGTTTTTAGTTTTTGTTTTTAGTTTTTAGTTTTTATTTTTAGTTTTAGTTTTTAGTTTTTAGTTTTTAGTTTTTAGTTTTTAGTTTTTAGTTTTAGTTTTAGTTTTTAGTTTTTAGTTTTAGTTTTAGTTTTTAGTTTTTAGTTTTTAGTTTTTAGTTTTTAGTTTTTAGTTTTAGTTTTTAGTTTTTAGTTTTTAGTTTTTAGTTTTTAGTTTTTAGTTTTTAGTTTTAGTTTTTAGTTTTAGTTTTTAGTTTTTAGTTTTTAGTTTTTAGTTTTTAGTTTTTAGTTTTTAGTTTTTAGTTTTTAGTTTTAGTTTTAGTTTTTAGTTTTTAGTTTTAGTTTTAGTTTTTAGTTTTTAGTTTTTAGTTTTAGTTTTTAGTTTTTAGTTTTAGTTTTTAGTTTTTAGTTTTTAGTTTTAGTTTTAGTTTTTAGTTTTTAGTTTTAGTTTTTAGTTTTTAGTTTTTAGTTTTAGTTTTTAGTTTTAGTTTTTAGTTTTTAGTTTTTAGTTTTTAGTTTTTAGTTTTAGTTTTTAGTTTTTAGTTTTTAGTTTTTAGTTTTAGTTTTAGTTTTTAGTTTTTAGTTTTTAGTTTTTAGTTTTAGTTTTTAGTTTTTAGTTTTTAGTTTTAGTTTTTAGTTTTTAGTTTTTAGTTTTAGTTTTTAGTTTTTAGTTTTTAGTTTTAGTTTTTAGTTTTTAGTTTTTAGTTTTTAGTTTTTAGTTTTTAGTTTTTAGTTTTTAGTTTTTAGTTTTTAGTTTTTAGTTTTTAGTTTTTAGTTTTTAGTTTTTAGTTTTTAGTTTTTAGTTTTTAGTTTTTAGTTTTTAGTTTTTAGTTTTTAGTTTTTAGTTTTTAGTTTTTAGCTTTTAGTTTTTAGTTTTTAGTTTTTAGTTTTTAGTTTTTAGTATTTAGTTTTTAGTTTTTAGTTTTTAGTTTTTAGTTTTTAGTTTTTAGTTTTTAGTTTTTAGGACTCCGTTTCGAGACGCAAACGAGACACGTCGCGAGTGTGTAAATAGTAATCAGAAATTTGAGAATTTTTGTGAAGTAAAGGTGAAAAGAAAGCCCCAGTGTTTTTATCACTCAAGAACCCCGAATACAGTCCACCCGCAGAATCCAGTTGGGGGATTTGGCCCCAACATTTGGTCCTTACGATCCGAATAGACAGTTGGCCTATCGATTCGTTAAGTCCGTCGGAATCGCCGCGAGTGTCTAGAGGAGGAAGAATGCTCGGGAAAGAAGAAGTTCGCGAGCAGTGATCCGGAAGACGACGATTCCCGGAGGGCGTTCCACGCGGCCCGGAACAGCGTTGGAAAGAACCGTGAGTCTGTGTGATCCAGCAGATCGACGGTCCGGAACGTGCGTGTGGTGGAAATACTACGATGACAAAACAGATTATAGGGTCGTTCAAATATTACGTATATAAACAAACTCCAAGAAAATTGAAGTTTTTAATAAAATGTCAAAATATCAAAATGCCGATGACAGTTAGCCAGTTCGATTTGCGATGCCTTTTCGTTGGGTCGCAAAATTTTTCGCGTCCGTCGCAGTGTGTTTTTCGTTTTTTTTTTCGCGTGCGTGTGTGCGTGTGAAGGTGCGGCTGGCTTTGGCTGTCCCGATGACAGTCAGTTCGATTTGCGATGCCTTTTCGTCGGGTCGGTAAATTTTTCGCGTCCGTTGTCGATGTGCAACAACCAGCGCCGTACCTAGGGGTTGGCGCGGTTGGCGACCGCCAAGGGCGCCAGCCCTTGGGGGGCGCCGAAATCGATGATTGTACAAAATTTTCATGTCAGCTATAACATCCTCATTAGATATTTGAAACAGAAAGGGCGCTGAATTATAAAATAGAATTACAAATAGCTAGATAATTTGGTTTTTAATATAAAAAATATTTTGGGGGCGCCAAAATCAATCTAACGAAATGTTTTTGAAAATTCATACTTAATGCTAAATTTATTTTTCATCAAAGAAGGGGCGCTCAATTGGCAAAAATTTAAAAGAGTTCTAGAAGAGCTTATCAAAATAAATACACGTTTAAGTTTGGACCGTTGTATAATGAAGTTTAAGTCATACCTTCCAAACTAAAAAAATGTCCAACTTTATGTTATTTTCACGTTTATTTGGCTGTGAATCGCTATCAGCCAAATTGTGACAAAATTATGGTCATATTTTGAGCTTCTTTGAAATAGGAATTATTTTAACATAAAAATATATTCCATTCTTTCAAAATTTTCACATTCTCGAGTTAAGAAATGGCCTTTGAAATATTTTCAGCTCGATTTCCCCTTTTGTTTATTGAAATTCGTGCATTGAAATTTGCATACTCTTTTTCAAAATACTAGAGTTTTGAAATTGGAAAACTGCTGTAAATTTTCACCAATAAGACCAACATTATTTGAACTCTAAAACAAGATGAAGTCACTAATTCTAAAAGTATTATGTTCTTAAATTCTACAAATCTATTTACTTATTTCCTAATTTTTTGAATTCTTAAATTCCTCAATTTTATTTTTTTTAAATCAGAACCGGAGCGTTTGGTACGGTATGCCCACGCATCCTTCCTCCCCTGTAGATTCTGTGAAATGTGATCCGTTCTCAGAATCCTCTCTGCGGTAAACACAACGCAGTAGGGCTGGCCGCTTTAATTTTTGTTTTACATTTTCGGGTGTTTTTGGATGTACTGCAATTATTAATAATGACAAGAAAAGTGCTTGGGGCGTGATCTAATCATAAGACTTTCCAGCATGCTTTCATCGGACTGGCTGCGTTTGTGTTAGATTAGATTAGACAATAAGACCAACATTATTTGTTCAGAAAAAAAAGTTTTTCAAAGCATATCACTTTTTCAGTTTTATCTTAATAACCCAGGGGTGACCAAAGTATGGCCCGCGGGCCAAACGTGGCCCGTGATGTGATTATTTGTGACCCGTGGACCCGTTTTGAATGATCACGTAAAATGGCTCTTTGGCCCATCAGTAAATTAATTTTGTAATTTTTACAAATTATGTGTTTATTAAAGGTTTTTTTTTAATTTAGAAGGTTTTTTTTAATTTAGAGGGTTTTTTTTAATTTATAAAGGTTTTATTTTATTTAGAAAGTTTTTTTTAAATTTAGAAGGTTTTTTTTTAATTTTTCCTTCTCTTGAAAATCCATTATTAAAATTTCAATTACATCAAAATGAACTGTAGTACAAATCATAGTTGAAAGGAACTCCAAAACTCTATAAGGTTATTAGATTTACGAAATTGTGAATTGATTATTTACTAATAAAAACAAATTGAATTGAATTGTTTTAGTTGAAATTGGAAGAATAATTTTTGAGACTCCTTTTGCAATTATTTATTATTGTAGTTGAACTGCACTTAAAAAATAAAATAACGTCGTTAAATTAATATTTCAAGGAAAATATAAATGCATTTAATTAAATTTTTAAAAACATTTTCAAAATATTTGTGAAATAACTTTTGTTTTCAGCATTCACCCACAAAATGGTCAACCACCCCTCAAACTTGACCAGACCGTAGAAAATAATCTTCTAACAACATATTAGCAGAGATCTTCCCTGATTTTTTTTGTCGAGGCATGAAAATTGCAGTAATAAGCTTTTGAATTATTTTTTTTATGTTTTGTTGATTTTACTAATTTGATTAAATTGATAGGAAGCTTTGGTCAGAGTCGAGGGACATAAACTTCAAACAATATTTGCAAAGGCCCAAATTGGTATTGACGAATTATTGTTCTGCCGCTGCATGTTGAAATAGTAGTTTATGCAACAAGCTGCAAAAAGAGGATTTTTTCAGCACGAGTCGTACATTTATCCAACAAAATCATGTTTTGCAACGAGTTCCATACAACATTTTTTTGCAATTCCAAAAAACACACACTGAGTGGAATTTTATGTCAAATTTTCATGTATTTTGTCAATAAATCGTTTAAATCAAAAAAATGTTGAAAAGTGTTACTTTTCGAAACAAGTGCTGAAAAGTTCAACTTTTCAGCACCCATTTGAGTGCTGAAAAGTAGAACTTTTCAGCATTTATTTTGAAAAGTTTTGCTATTCGATTCTGTTATTTTTGGTACAGAAAAGTAGGCTATTTCGTCGTTTAAGAATGACAGGAAAAGTAAAAAGTTTCACGACGGAATTGCAAAAAATTATATTTCGATGCCGGTGTGCTCTTTTGAACTAAGCTTGCTAAGCAGGCTTAGAAATATGAAATCAGCTAACAAGTTATGGAAAAATTTATCATGATTGAGCATTTAATTATGTGCCTGCTATCATTATCGATGTTATGAAATCTGAGAAAAAATTCAGCCAGCTAAACCTCTATATTAAATGTTCAATTCAACCTATCTCATATTATAGGGAAAAATAAAACATAAAATAACTGTGTTTCTGAATTTAACCATATTAAGGTCTCCAATTGCAATTATAAAATCAAAACTCATATTGAA
Organism: Culex quinquefasciatus; assembly: GCF_015732765.1. NCBI lineage: Eukaryota > Metazoa > Arthropoda > Insecta > Diptera > Culicidae > Culex > Culex quinquefasciatus. The sequence goes on from NC_051862.1 coordinate 117,138,592, forward strand.
GCTAGTATTGTAACTAGTATTGAAGCAATCATTGAAAATTAATATCAATTTATCAAAATGCTTGTAAATTTGGGAGGGGCGCCAAATTGGTGCTTCGCCAAGGGTGACGTGGACCCAAGGTACGGCTCTGGCAACAACACCAAAACCCTATCATACCATTTCATCTCGATACATCGTAACTCGTCGTTCGCAAAGTTAATCAGTACCTCACTAAACATCAATCATTCAAAACTCGTGAAATCATCTCAAGTTAAAAATTACACTGTTTAACCCTTCAGTTTTAATTACAAATGATTTTGGTTCTATCTTTCCACAGCCGGCTGTCTAAGACTAGACCATTTCATTTAAAATTTAACAACAGATAAACGGGAAATGTCTCATCCGCAGCCTCCGATTGCTTGTCTTGAGAATAATACAAAATACCGTTCAACAAACACTATGATTTTGGGTCGCATCATCATCTTCTATGATGAATCCTGACCAAACACCCTATCCTACTAACAAGTTTTCAGGTTCCTGGCGCTCGTGGGGTGTAAGCACAGAGTAAATCAGCTGCCCTAGTAGCAACCAGCGCTAACTAACATTCCCGTCCCTTTAAAATCGAGATCTACAAACTGACATGGCGGGCGCCGTTGGTGGCCAATGACTGTTACCTATTCGCAACTGATCTAGCTTTAGCAATCATGGTGTTTTATCTTTTCAGCGCATTCATACATGCTGTTGATAAGGGAAACACCACTAGATCGTCGAAGCCTATAATCAGTAGTGCTGAAAGGATATTACGGTTCTGTTCAGCAACGGAGGTTAGTTTTTAGTTTTTAGTTTTTAGTTTTTAGTTTTTAGTTTTTAGTTTTTAGTTTTTAGTTTTTAGTTTTTAGTTTTTAGTTTTTAGTTTTTAGTTTTTAGTTTTTAGTTTTTAGTTTTTAGTTTTTAGTTTTTAGTTTTTAGTGTTTAGTTTTTAGTTTTTAGTTTTTAGTTTTTAGTTTTTTTTTAGTTTTTAGTTTTTAGTTTTTAGTTTTTAGTTTTTAGTTTTTAGTTTTTAGTTTTTAGTTTTAGTTTTAGTTTTTAGTTTTTAGTTTTTAGTTTTTAGTTTTTAGTTTTAGTTTTTAGTTTTTAGTTTTTAGTTTTAGTTTTAGTGTTTAGTGTTTAGTTTTTAGTTTTTAGTTTTAGTTTTTGTTTTTAGTTTTTAGTTTTAGTTTTAGTTTTTAGTTTTAGTTTTTAGTTTTTAGTTTTTAGTTTTTAGTTTTTAGTTTTTAGTTTTTAGTTTTTAGTTTTAGTTTTTAGTTTTTAGTTTTTAGTTTTTAGTTTTTAGTTTTTAGTTTTAGTTTTTAGTTTTTAGTTTTTAGTTTTTAGTTTTTAGTTTTTAGTTTTAGTTTTTAGTTTTTAGTTTTTAGTTTTTAGTTTTTAGTTTTAGTTTTTAGTTTTTAGTTTTTAGTTTTTAGTTTTTAGTTTTAGTTTTTAGTTTTTAGTTTTTAGTTTTTAGTTTTTAGTTTTAGTTTTTAGTTTTTAGTTTTTAGTTTTTAGTTTTTAGTTTTTAGTTTTTAGTTTTAGTTTTAGTTTTTAGTTTTTAGTTTTTAGTTTTTAGTTTTAGTTTTTAGTTTTTAGTTTTAGTTTTTAGTTTTAGTTTTTAGTTTTTAGTTTTTAGTTTTAGTTTTTAGTTTTTAGTTTTAGTTTTTAGTTTTTAGTTTTAGTTTTAGTTTTAGTTTTTAGTTTTTAGTTTTTAGTTTTTAGTTTTTAGTTTTTAGTTTTTAGTTTTTAGTTTTTAGGTTTTAGTTTTAGTTTTAGTTTTTAGTTTTTAGTTTTTAGTTTTTAGTTTTAGTTTTTAGTTTTAGTTTTTAGTTTTTAGTTTTTAGTTTTTAGTTTTTAGTTTTAGTTTTTAGTTTTAGTTTTTAGTTTTTAGTTTTAGTTTTTAGTTTTTAGTTTTTAGTTTTAGTTTTTAGTTTTTAGTTTTTAGTTTTTAGTTTTTAGTTTTTAGTTTTTAGTTTTTAGTTTTTAGTTTTAGTTTTAGTTTTTAGTTTTTAGTTTTTAGTTTTTAGTTTTTAGTTTTAGTTTTAGTTTTAGTTTTTAGTTTTTAGTATTTAGTTTTAATTTTTAGTTTTTAGTTTTAGTTTTTAGTTTTTAGTTTTTAGTTTTTAGTTTTTAGTTTTTAGTTTTAGTTTTAGTTTTTAGTTTTTAGTTTTTAGTTTTTAGTTTTTAGTTTTTAGTGTTTAGTTTTTAGTTTTTAGTGTTTAGTTTTTAGTTTTTAGTTTTTAGTTTTAGTTTTTAGTTTTTAGTTTTTAGTTTTAGTTTTTAGTTTTAGTTTTTAGTTTTTAGTTTTTAGTTTTTAGTTTTAGTTTTTAGTTTTTAGTTTTTAGTTTTTAGTTTTAGTTTTTAGTTTTTAGTTTTAGTTTTTAGTTTTTAGTTTTTAGTTTTAGTTTTTAGTTTTTAGTTTTTAGTTTTTAGTTTTTAGTTTTAGTTTTTAGTTTTTAGTTTTTAGTTTTTAGTTTTTAGTTTTTAGTTTTTAGTTTTTAGTTTTTAGTTTTTAGTTTTTAGTTTTTAGTTTTTAGTTTTTAGTTTTAGTTTTTAGTTTTTAGTTTTTAGTTTTTAGTTTTTAGTTTTTAGTTTTAGTTTTTAGTTTTTAGTTTTAGTTTTTAGTTTTAGTTTTTAGTTTTAGTTTTTAGTTTTTAGTTTTTAGTTTTTAGTTTTTAGTTTTTAGTTTTTAGTTTTTAGTTTTTAGTTTTTAGTTTTTAGTTTTTAGTTTTTAGTTTTTAGTTTTAGTTTTTAGTTTTTAGTTTTAGTTTTTAGTTTTAGTTTTTAGTTTTTAGTTTTTAGTTTTAGTTTTAGTTTTAGTTTTTAGTTTTTAGTTTTAGTTTTAGTTTTTAGTTTTTAGTTTTTAGTTTTTAGTTTTTAGTTTTTAGTTTTTAGTTTTTAGTTTTTAGTTTTAGTTTTTAGTTTTTAGTTTTTAGTTTTAGTTTTTAGTTTTTAGTTTTTAGTTTTTAGTTTTTAGTTTTTAGTTTTTAGTTTTTAGTTTTAGTTTTTAGTTTTAGTTTTTAGTTTTTAGTTTTTAGTTTTTAGTTTTTAGTTTTTAGTTTTAGTTTTTAGTTTTAGTTTTTAGTTTTTAGTTTTTAGTTTTTAGTTTTTAGTTTTTAGTTTTTAGTTTTTAGTTTTTAGTTTTTAGTTTTAGTTTTTAGTTTTTAGTTTTTAGTTTTTAGTTTTTAGTTTTTAGTTTTTAGTTTTTAGTTTTTAGTTTTTAGTTTTTAGTTTTTAGTTTTTAGTTTTTAGTTTTTAGTTTTTAGTTTTTGGTTTTAGTTTTCCTTATCTCGATAGAAAAGTAATTAGAATTCAATTGATCAATTGAAACCCCAACTCCAACCACCGACATAAATGATCAATTTGCTGCTCTTTCGCCCCCGGTGGGACTCATCCACTATCACCCCATCCAGCCAGTACTCCTGTAACCGCAAATCGTCGTTGAATCCATGATAAATGAACTTTGATTAATGTGACACTGACAGACTTTGTCATCGTCTCCTCGTTTTCGGAACGAAGCAATTGTCACCCGTTGGTTGGTCGGTGCCGTAATGGGATGGTTCGTCACCGGTTTCTGCTCCTATCACTGAATAATGAAGGCGCCGATCTCCGGTGACGTAAACGAGTGACGAACTGCTGGAGGATGGCTTTTCCATCAGCCAGAGAGGACTCTGATTCTGACTCGCGCGCACATTTTCTCACAACATGTGCTTCTGGCGATACTGCTGCTGCTGCATTCGTCTCACAAAACATGGCCACGTTGGAGTCGGTCCCCGGTGGGAGAGCCGATGTCTCTTAGTGTTTCGTTGTGAGACTGTTGGCATGTTCCGTCGGAGACACCCGTCGGTTGGTTGGAGATCTATCTGGTAGAAAAATCTAGCTCTCATGAATGAACGATGTCATCATCATGAATCATGTCAATCAAACAGTCCATCCAACGAGCCTTGCATGGGTTTTCTCAGTTTTCTTTTTTCCCTCCCGAAGCGCTCAGTTTTCACTACTGGAGAGTTCTTTAGAAAATCAGATTTTGCATTTTTCAGAACTTGTTTGATAAAATCACGAACATGTGTGAAGGTCATATCAAAATACTATAATTTTATGTATTAATATTACTTTTTTTTCCTTAAATAACATTTTTGCAATTCCGTCGTGAAACTACTTACTTTTCCTGTCATTCTTGAACGACGAAATAGCCTACTTTTCTGTACCAAAAATAAAAGAATCGAATAGCAACACTTTTCAAAATAAATGCTGAAAAGTTCTACTTTTCAGCACTCAAATGGGTGCTGAAAATTTGAACTTTCAGCACTTGTTTCGAAAAGTAACACTTTTCAATATTTTTTTTGATTTAAACGATTTATTGACAAAATACATGAAAATTTGACATAAAATTTCACTCAGTGTGTGTTTTTTGGAATTGCAAAAAATGTTGAATGGAACTCGTTGCAAAACTTGATTTTTTCAGCACTCTTCGTATTTATCCAACTCGGTGAACCTCGTTGGATAAATGTACGACTCGTGCTGAAAAAATCCTCTTTTTGCAACTTTTACTAACTACTATTTCAAATTTAGGCTTGCATGCAAATATTTTTTACTTAACTTTTGAAATAAATTAATCAACTTAATCGCTAGGACTATATTTCCCTTTTTCCTTGATAAATCACTCAAAAAAGTAAATTGAAAAATTAAATATTCTACTAAATTTGTGAGGAGACTTAGTTTGTTATTCAACAGAAGGATTTTTATTCTCAAAATTTAACAAGCAGAAAATCACGATTATAAATGAATCAAAACTCTTGTGAAATTGTTTAAAGTGGTTTTTTTTTCTAAAGAATTCTTCTACTAGGCTCTTGGCTTGGTTTTCCCTCCCTGGTGGACTTCCTTCAGGTCCTAGTTTGCTGTCATCCCGACAGACAGTTGCCGGCTGATACAATATAAATGGATATGGAAATGAACTCCTTTTCAAAAGCCAGAGAATGACAACGACGACGAGTGACAGTGCACAAATAACTGAAGCAGCAGCTTCAGCCGGGAAAAGAGAGCTAAAAAAAAAACGACAAGTCAGGAAAACCCGCCCGGGTGCATGACACTGGGACTTGGCCCGGCTTGGCTCGGGATGGCCCTGGGAGAAAATGAGAGATTGAAAGAGAATGAAAATTTAATCAGCAGAAATTGATCACACATCCCGCACGTAACTAACCGATCAATCAAAGTCGCTCTCGTGCGGAACACACACACACAAACACACACACACCGATGGCTGCAAAAATAGAGAAAACAGATCGGGTTGAGAAATGTCACTGAGAAGAGCAAAAGCAACGGAGGTCCCGTCCGATCCATCTCCAGTGTGACCGACGTCGTGACCAGGATGGCATGGATTGACAGTGATTATGACACCAGGGGAGCACAATAGTAGGTTGTTGGAAGTTTAGATAGCATATTTTTATTAAAATACTATCTTACTAAAGGCAAGCAAGATGAATTAAATTCTATGTTAAAATTACTTCAAACAATAATGGTTTTACAATACAAAAATATATTTTTTAAGCGTTATGAATAGTTTCCCATTGAAAAAAAAAAGCATTTGTTGTAAACACACCAGTAGTCATCAATGAGACACGGGAAAATGGCTCTCAAAAGTCGTAGTTTTAAGCAATCAGGCTCATATTTGGGAGAAAGATGTGTCTACTAGATACACATCTGCCATAATAGTGGCTTTGGTTATGGACGCTCCCTTGAAAAGTTATTCATAAAAGTTTGATTCTGGAGTGTAAAAGTAAATTATGGACCAAAAATATTTTTTCGCTCGTAAGCTGCCATTTACACCAAAACTAATATTTCTTCAAATTTCTTTCGACGTTCCATAGGGATTGAGTTGGACTACAATGTCCTTTTACCCAGAATCCAGGGCTGTCTCATTGTTCCCCACTCATTTCAGCCCATGGGTAACAATGAGATACTTCGATTTTTCTTTATTAAACTTTTGAAAATCTATGGAAATCTTTCAAAACATGAATTGAAAGTGATTTTTGGCATATTTATAGAGTTTTAACCTCATTTAACCAAAAATACAAAGTTATTTGGTATAAATATATGGATTTTACAAAATTCAAATTCTTTTTAGTATAACTTTTGTTAATTAAACTTTCATGTTGGCAAAATTACACTAAAATGTTCAAGGCAAGTCACCTGCTATGGAACAATACAAAAACATGATGTTTTACTAGAAAAGTATTGATTTTCATAGAGTGTCTCATTGCTCCCCAGCTGTCTCATTGTTCCGGCCTAGTGCGTCTATAATGAGACAGTTGAATAACTCTGGCTGTAGATGTCGGATCGATCTCATATTTTGGTCAATGTTAGAACACATTTAAAAAAAGAAAATGTAATAAAAAGCTCATTAAAACATGCTGATGAAAAAAATATAAAAATCGTTGAAAGTTGAAAACCAAAAGTGTCTCATTGGTGACTACACTACCCTATACACTCAAACCCCGATGGTTTGACACCAACTGTTGTCAAACGAACGGGGTCACTTTTTAGTTTGACACCCCTTTTACACGGAGTTCACACACACTACCAAACGTTTGTTTTGATAGTGTGCGTGAGCGCCGTGTAAAAAGTGACAGTTCGTCACTTTTTAGTTTGAATTTGACCAACCAACGGGGTACAAATTAAAAAAGTGTCAAACGAAAAAGTGACCAACCACCGGGGGTTGAGTGTACTGTGAACTTTCGCAAATATATCCCATACGATTTTGAGTTAGATGCTAGAAGAAGGCGACAAGAAAAATTATTTTTTTTGGAAAATGATTTGGTTGTAATCACCGTGGAATTTTTAATTGGTTAGTCCTTGTCACCGAACAGAACCAAGCGAATTTAACCAATTAACTTATAGTATTTACCACTTTTTCTAGAAATTTGAAAATTTCGGTAAGGTTGTTTGTCCCATCACAAAAATTTTCATACATGAGTCCCATCGTGAATTCACAAACTACTCCCACGTTAAAATATACTGCCCCTGATCGCATAAATGTCCCATATGCATTTTCATCGTTTTTGAGTTATAGATACAGTTTGGTTCAAAATCGTGTGCCCTTTCAGAAAAGCCTATGACATCCAGTACTTTGTTCAAGAAATCAGGAGGAAATCCAGTTTTTTCACGAAAACTTAACACGTAGCCTTATGTGTGGGACAAACTTCAAATGCGTGTTTCTCAGATTGCTGTTTTTGCATATGGGACATTTATGCGAACATGGGCAGTATAGAGTTCTGAACCTCACCTCTATGGCTTGCCAATGTTATAAATTAGGGGAAATTCTCGAATGTTTGGCAGGTTAAGCACTCGCTCCTAACTCCATCCAATTTGCTTATTTTCACTATTTAAACAACTAATTTTGCAAAAATTTTGATTGAAACTTGCTTGCTTACTTTTTATTGAGCTATTTATCACTCGATTTCAATTGAAAACGCTTTTATTTAGCTTTAATTGAAGGTCAAAGTTCTGACCTGCCAACATTAGAGGCACGCTAGAATGATCTGCTGTTCCCCTAGGTTGCGTTTCATCAAATCCGGCATTCTTAATCTTTTTCAATTGTTTGAAGTGTACTTTAACCTCGCAAAAGCTAGTTTGATTTAAATTCAAAATAGTAGTTTATGCAACAAGTTGCAAAAAGAGGATTTTTTCAGCACGAGTCGTACATTTATCCAACGAGGTTCACCGAGTTGGATAAATACGAAGAGTGCTGAAAAAAATCAAGTTTTGCAACGAGTTCCATACAACATTTTTTGCAATTCCAAAAAACACACATTGAGTGAAATTTTATGTCAAATTTTCATTTTTTTTGTCAATATATCGTTTAAATCAAAAAAAATGTTGAAAAGTGTTACTTTTCGAAACAAGTGCTGAAAGTTCAAATTTTCAGCACCCATTTGAGTGCTGAAAAGTAGAACCTTTCAGCATTTATTTTGAAAAGTGTTGCTATTCGATTCTTTTATTTTTGGTACAGAAAAGTAGGCTATTTCGGAAAAGTTAGTAGTTTCACGACGGAATTGCAAAAAAATATATTTTATCGAGATTTCCAACTGGAAAATTTGTTTACAATTGATAGCATGCTTCGATTGTGCCGATTTGCGATCTTTTGATGGACTATGAAGAAAATTTTTACATACCAAGTCCCATCATGCGCTTTTTTTTTCAAATCGACAGAGCAATATAAGGAAAAACTTGCATAAATAAGAGCACGTGCAAGATCTCTGTTCAGTAGTTTAACCGCAAAAAAAAAAAAATGTTCAAACTTTGAAGCTCTTTTTCTAAACTTGCTAAAAATGCATGTGGGACATTTATGCGAACCAGAGCAGTATACAAGTTGTCAAACAATTGAAAAAATACGATCTGTACTAGGCTATGGTGCTCGTGAAACTAGAGTACAAAATTTAAAAATGATAAAAATACCGTAAATGGAGTTTTTTTCTAAATAAAAATTAAAAAAAACAACTATGGTAATATTCATCAAAAACTGGTGAATTTTCAACAGTTTCTGGTAAATTTTAAATTTTAACATTTTTACACCTTTTTGAGGTAAAATTACTCAAAAAAAATAGAAAATATTTAACCAACCAAAGTTTTATCCGAACGAAAAAATAAAAAATTTAATAAGTTTTCAAAAAAAAATAAGGATTCTTGGGAAAATTACTAACCTTTATTCTTGAGTAAGATTTTCAATATGTTGAGTTCTGAGAACGAATGTATGACAAAAGGTCGAAAGACATAAGGTCGAATGGACAAAAGGTCGAATGCTAAAAGGTCGAATGTACAAAAGGTCGAATGGACAAAAGGTCGAAAGTGGACAAAAGGTCGAATGGACCAAACGTCGAAAAGACAAAAGGTCGAATGTGAAAAATAGAATAAATATTTTTTTTATTTTTTTTCCCATTTTTTCGAACATGAGCTGTTTTTACAAAAAAAGTTCGACTTCTTAAATATTTTTTAAGTTTTTATTTTATTTTTAAAAACAACCTAGTCTTGATTGTCCAAATATTTTTGTGAGTTTTTCCATTCTTTCAAACATTAGCTGTTCTTCCAAAAAAAAGTTCGACTTCTAAAATATTTTTTTAGTTTTAACAAACATGATTTAAAATAATCATGTTATTTCATTACGAAAAATTTGATAAAAACGCAATTGCTTGTGGATTTTTCTTAACAAAAAACAGCAAGTTTCAACCCACTATACTGTGGTAATGTTTCGTGGAAACTATCCTTAGCATGTGTCATTTCGAGTCCACGCCACATACAACCTTTCCTCTGCTATCCTGGCCCAAAGACCGACGACGAGACCTTAAACCCCCGGGGGCTACCGGGCGACTGCAATTGTACGTCAAACGGAAGGCAATAATGTGTCACACATCGCTTTTTATGACAGGCATCCCATTTCCGATATGTTCCGTAACTAAATGGTGTCGCCTTTTCTTTCCCCTCACCCTTGAATAGCGAATTTCACCCCCCTGGATCGTCCGTGGACTGGTTTGGCCTCGGGCTGCAGGAAGACAAGCTCGGTTTCGGTTCCGACCTGGCCTGGCTTGGCCCGGTTTGGCGTGGCAAGACAGCAGGAGACAGCCCAAGTCGAGTGTGTGCGTGTGTTGATTCCGCAGTTTGAGCAGTTGGTTTGGGTTTGGTTGATGGTTCTCGAAAACCGACACGATAAAAAGGGAAGAATCAACACAGAACAGAACCTCATACGGATTCTGAAGGGTGACGGACTGAATTGAGTTTCTTGTCATGTTCTTTTTACGCTTTGATGAAGTTGCGCCGGGGTTCCTTTTGAGGTGTTGAAATAAAGAGGCTGTCATATTTCTTCTTTTATTGAGAGATTAAATCACGATAATGCAATTCAACCACTGAATCTCTGGAGGAAAAGCAAGGTTGAGTGCCACTTGAGGACGGGTTGTGGGAAAGTTTTCGTTGAGAAAAGTACGTCGATATGAATAATAATTTGATCGCAAAAAAAAAACTAAACTAGATCTTCGGTGTCCATCAGAAAACTAACACTACCCACTGTAGCTTGTTATTGCCCAAACCAAGGCGAAAATAGGGACATAAATCAACCAGACTAACAACATTTCACAATGATTCATGCTAATAATATATATTATCTAGCAATCTTTCTAGCATGGCAGGATTGCAACCCCCGGAACACAACATGATTAAGTGCAAAGGGCTCGAGCGCCAAAAAAGGATGCAAAAAGGAGGTAAACTTTTTCCGTCCCTCTTTTGGCGCGCGTTAAAGAGATTTTCCACTTTCCAACCTCCAGCCCAGAACGCGCCAGGCAGCGATGTCTGGAAGACTCCGCCAGCCAGGACTGCGAATATAAAATTACGGGAAATAAATCAAAACAAAATCTTACATATTTCATCCCCACCGAGGCGAAGGAACGGAAGAACCCGTGGGTGGATATTATTTATGATGTTGCACCCCGCGTCGACTCGCTGTCAGTGGAAGTATTATGAAATAATTATCTGTCTATGCTAATCTGCACGAGCTGCTTTCACATTTCACGTGGTGCCAGCAGGCTGACAGCAGAAAAGGGGCGGAAAAACATGTCAACGTAAAAGCGTGTGTGTCTGTGCGTGCTTGTTGAAAATATATGTGTGGCAGCCATCCCCAGAAATGGCAAAAGTGTCAACACCGGTGATTGATTGAGTGAAAAATTGTAGTCGACACGTTGGAAATGTAGAACAGTAACCGCCAGCTCAGGTTGAACAACACCGAACACTGACAGGTTGAAAGAAAAACGTGGTCGTCCTATCAATCCTTGCGTTAAAACGTAGTTAAGAATTCTTGTTAGGACTAAGTTTTGAAAAAAAAACTTTGGAAAAAAATATTTTTTATACTTCTAGAGTTTTTTTTGAAAAGGTCAAAAAACCAAATTTTAAATTTTTACTTTTTGGGCGTTTTTGAATACCCCTGACTCAAGGCGGCTCTAAAAACACCCAAATAGCAAAAAAATAAAATTTGGTTTATAGGACCTTTTCGAAAAATCCTCTATACTTTTTTTTCAAATATACTATTATGCTAACATCAAAACATATTGAATTGGGTTTGAATGTGAGCAAATCTCTACGAAATCGATATTTTTTCTTAAATTTCAGTGTTGCAAATGAGTGATAGAAAAGCTATCAAATGATTATTTCTGCACCGAAAACATCCGAGAGTATAGCGGCCGTCACTATAGCTTGTGAGATCTCTTCTTGTGTCTCGTGATTCCCAGCGATGTCATTCTCTCTATCACTCCTCCCCTTTTCCTTGACTATGCGCTCTCACCGCTGAGTCTTTCAATCTCTCCGAAAACTGCAATGAGAGAACGCGAGATAGCGATTAAGAGCCGACCACGCATGACGTTCCGGTAAACTGCGTTTGCGAAATTTGATTTGTAGCGTCTTTTGTGGTTAAACGCTGTTGCGGTAGGATGATCGTGGAAGCGGGAATGAGAGAGAAAAGGAAAATGTCAATCGCGAGTGTGTAAACACGAAAACGTGTTCGGCTATGTTCGGCGCTTAGAGTTAAAATAAGGAGAGAAGAGCAGTTGTATTTGAGGCATGAATATTCAGGCGGGATAATTGTAGTTGCTGAGAGCTAATATTATGATATTTTAACAACTCTGTTAAATTTTAATTTTTGTATTTTTTAATCCGACTGAAACTTTTTTGGAGCCTTCGGTATGCCCAAAGAAGCCATTTTGCATCATTAGTTTGTCCATATAATTTTTCATACAAATTTGGCACCTGGCCATACAAAAATGATGTATATAAATTCACAAATCTGTATCTTTTGAAGAAATTTTTTGATACCTACAACTTTGCCGAAGACACCAACGGCAAAGTTGTAGGTATGAATACGAACTACACCGGAAAAAATTGATACACGGTAAAAGATTTCTGGTGATTTTTTATTTAACTTTTTATCACTAAAACTTGATTTGCAAAAAAAACACCATTTTTAATTTTTTTATTTTTTGATATGTTATAGAGGACATCAAATGCCAACTTTTCAGAAATTTCCGGTTGTGCAAAAAATCTTTGAGCGAGTTATGAAATTTTTAATCAATACTAATTTTCCAAAAAAATCGAAAAATTGGTCGCAAAAAATTTTCAACTTCATTTTTTGATGTAAAATCAAATTTGCAATCAAAAAGTACTTTAGTGAAATTTTGATAAAGTGCACCGTTTTCAAGTCAAATCCATTTTTAGGTGACTTTTTGAAAATAGTCGCAGTTTTTCATTTTTTTTAAATAAGTGCACATGTTTGCTAACTTTTGAAAAAAAAATTTAAAAGCTGAGAAAATTCTCTATATTTTGCTTTTTTGGACTTTGTTGATACGACCCTTAGTTGCTGAGATATTGCCATGCGAAGGTTGAAAAACAGAAAAATTGATGTTTTCTAAGTCCCACTCAAACAACACACCATTTTCTAATGTCGATATCTCAGCAACTAATGGTCCAATTTTTAATGTTAAAATATGAAACATTCGTGAAATTTTCCGATCTTTTATTTAATATTTTCAAAATTTTTAAACCAAGACAATTGAAAAATGCGTAATATTGAATGTTTGGCCCTTCAGAAATGTAAGTTTTGTTTAAAAAATTTTGAAAATATTTTTTTCGAAAAGAATATTTTTTTCAAAGGAAGGCAAACTTTTGCACTTATTTTAAAAAATGGAAAACGGTGCACTTTATCAAAATTCAGTAAAAAGTACTTTTTGATTGCAAATTTGATTTTACATCAAAAAATGAAGTTGAAAATTGTTTGCGACCAATTTTTCGATTTTTTGAAAAAAATCAGTATTGATTCAAAAATTCATAACTCGTTCAAAGATTTTTTGCACAACCTGGAAATTTCTGAAAAGTTGGCATTTGATGTCCTCTACAACACATCAAAAAATTAAAAAAAAAATAAAAATAGTGTTTTTTTGCAAATCAAGTTTAAGTGACAAAAAGTTTAATAAAAAATCACCAAATTTTTTTTACCGTGTATCAAATTTTACAGTGTAGTCCGTATTCATACCTACAACTTTGCCGAAGACACCAAATCGATCAAAAAATTCCTTCAAAAGATACAGATTTTTGAATTTTCATACATCATTTTTGTATGGCCAGCTGCCAAATTTGTATGGAAAATTATATGGACCAACTAATGATGCAAAATGGCTTGCTATTTTGTTGCACGTCGCTTTTTGATGTTCCGAGAAAAAACGCGTTTTAATGTTTGACCTAGAATAAACCGTATTTAGAGCACGAAATGTTAACAATAACAAACACGTTTTATTTGGTAGATCATCTTGTGCATTTTCCAGAAGTTTGGATGAGTTAGGAGTTCCGAGTTATAATAACAAATGTTAACAGTAGTCGGGCATATACGTGTGTCATTGCTTTCTGACCCGAGATCCCTTGGGCCAGTTGTCACACTTGCAGCAAATTTCAAAGGGTGTCAAATTAGCACGACAAGACGACGTTCTTAACTCAATGTGGCCCAAAATGCACGTGCGACAGGATAGCATAACAACGACGTGCTTTGAGATTTTAGCCAGTCAAAGAGTGGGTCGAAAAATGGTACATCGAAGAACTGATCTGGGAGCAATAGTTCCAAAATAATGGAAACAAATGTTCTACTTTTTGCTTTAAATTTGTATTCTTTTGAAACAAAGTGAATCGTTATTATAATATGCTAAAACACATTGAACTAAGTTAACTTCGTTGCCAAAAAGTAGCAAACGTCCTTGCAATGGTTCACCACTGACAGCGCTCTGACCTAATTGTGGGAACTCTTAGAGGGAAAAGCGTACCCGTTCTTGCCCAAACTAAAAGAAACCGGGGAAACCATTAGCACCGTCACCGTTTCCATCAACATAATCTTTATCCGTGACGAGCGTGACGGAATATGAAAAGGGCAAGATGGTTGGTTGGTGGCTTCGACGGCATACTTCCACGTCACGAAACCGAGGGGTTAATCAATTATTATGATTGATGAGATGGCACAAAGGCAGGGAAATTGCTTTTATAATTAGTAAGATTTTTTCTCCTCATTCCTCCTCGTTGGTAGGTCGGTGATACCCTTGACAAAGTGAGAATTTTCTCCGCCACAGCTTCTTCCAAACAAACAGCGACAAGAAGCATAAGGATGTGCCCTCCCTCTGGAAAAAAGGACGACAGAAGGAGATCCATCAAAAAAGGAAGAGCCCCGGCGATGACGAATTAAACAAAAAGATGAAGAAGTAAGTGTTATGGATGGTACCCGTCATGATTAAGTGAAATTTTATATACCCACCGAGTTGACAGCAAATATCGTTACCCTTTGCGCGCGATGATGACGGCCGGATCCGACAGCCCCTCGGTTCGAATCGTGGCAAAAGTCGAAACGAGGGGTAGAAAACTTTGACAGTGAAAAACGACAGGAAAATGAGTTGGAGTGACGGCTTGGCCTGTCACGGGGTTTCGGCACGAAGGTGAGAAAGGGAGGTGGAGGGTAGCAGAATCGATTGTTAAAATGTCAACCGATATTATTTTCGGTCTATCAGGAGTGAAACGTCTTTGTTTTCAACCGGCGGCGGCGGTGATGAATGATGTCAATCCCCGGCCAGGAAATGTGCTCGAAGGCTGATGAAAGAATGGCACGGAGAGAGAGGATTTCCAAAGTGGCTAAATCAAAACAATGTCATTTTTTTCTCTTTTGGTCTGACAGTGCCTTCTGCTAGACCATTTATGATGAATTACTTCGGCAAACACACGCACACACACATTCACGTTCTTCAAATTTTAAGGAGATGATGATTGATGAGTTTCTTTGCGGAACCAAGTAATGAGGATTATCAACTGGATGTGTTGAAATGGGCAAGATATTGAATTTGATGCGCGTAAACCCCTTTTTGGATGAATGATGATCTACAGTGTTCGTTAAAAATTTATTGTTTCTTTATGATGTTTTTTTTTCGGAAGAAACATGCTCAAAAATATTTTGATAACAATTTATGAAAAAAACAAGGTTCAGTTTTAAAAATAAACGTCAGCACTTAAAATTAGATCGATCAGACAGATATATAAACAATTTATTGACGTGTATTGATTTTATTCCATTCTAATTTAGATGATATTCTAATGTGAACTGTACTGCCCATAATTGAAGAAACCGCTTTTGAGCAGTTCTCTCAGATTTCGGTCAATCGATTTTTTTTGTATTTTTTAATCCGACTGAAACTTTTTTGGTGCATTTGGTATGCCCAAAGAAGCCATTTCGCATCATTAGTTTGTACATATAATTTTCCATACAAATTTGGCAGCTGGCCATACAAAAATGATGTATGAAAATTCAAAAAGCTGTATCTTTTGAAGGAATTTTTTGATCGATTTGGTGTCTTCGGCAAAGTTGTAGATATTAATATGGACTACACTGGAAAAATGATACACGGTAAAAAAAAAATTGGTGAGTTTTTGTTTAACTTTTTGTCACTAAAACTTGTGTAACACGAAAAAGTTACTTATTTAAATTTATTTATTTAGCAAATCGAACAACAGTATAAATTCAACGTTTTCCACGCTTGCCGTGGGCTTTCTTCTTAGCTCTCAGCTTAGACTGACGAGTCTTCACACGTCCCACGAAGACCAGCCCCGGCGTTGCATGATCTTCATCAGTAGTGGTGTTGATCTCCGAACCCTTGACCTCGAAAAGATCGTTGTTGTTGTGACCTTCAGTAGCCTCGTTACACTTGATTTGCAAAAAGACACTATTTTTATTCATTTTATTTTTTTTATATGTTCTAGAGGACATCAAATGCCAGCTTTTCAGAAATTTCCAGGTTGTGCAAAAAATCTTTGAGCGAGTTATAAATTTTTGAATCAATACTGATATTTTCAAAAAATCGACAAAATCGGTCGCAAACATTTTTTAACTTCATTTTTCGGTGTAAAATCAAATTTGCAATCAAAAAGTACTTCAGTGAAATATTGATAAAGTGCACCGTTTTCAAGTTAAATCCATTTTTTGGTGACTTTTTTGAAAATAGTCGAAGTTTTTCATTTTTTTTAAATTAGTGCACATGATTTACATACACTTACATTTTAAAAGGACCATCATATTGAATGTTTGGCCCTTTTAAAATGTTAGTCTTGGCTTAAAAAAATTGAAAATATTTTTTTCGAAAAGATCGGAAAATTTCACGAATGTTTCATATATTAGCATTGAAAATCGGACCATTAGTTGCTGAGATATCGACATTAGAAAATGGTGCGTTGTTTGGGTGGGACTTAGAAAACATCAATTTTCCTGTTTTTAAACCTTTGCATGGCAATATCTCAGCAACTAAGGGTCGTATCAACAAAGTTCAAAAATGCAAAAAAACACCCAACGTTAAAGAACGAGGGGATAGTCCTCACGAAAAGAAACGTGAGGAAAGTGCTATATTGCGAGAGTATAGTCCTCTCGCGTGTTCATTCGTTCATTGGAACAGTTCATCCTATGAGTGGCTATAGAGAATTTTCTCAGCTTTTCAAAAATTATTTTTTCTAAGGTGGGCAAACATTGGCACTAATTTTTCAATTCAATTCAATTCGGTTTTATTGGTGAATAATCAAGATACAATGAGTTATTTTGAAGCGCATAACAGAGTTTTGGAGTTCCTTACAGCTGGGGTTGCATCATAATCCATTTAGGAACAATTATTTCTTTAACTAAGGCTCTAGCAAGAGTAAGAAAAAACTATAAAAAAAACTTAGAGAAATTGCAAAGGAAAGGGGATAGAGGAAGAGAAAGCTTATATCTAGATCACAGGTAATTTATCTTTTGTAGATGTGTTTGATCATCAGTTCCCCAAGGGCCAGGAATTGTTCTGCTTTGTTCCGGCAGCTCCGAAACCGCGTCATCATCTCCCCCGCGAGAGCAAAGAACTCCGGCAGGGTGAAGAGATCTTCCCCGGTGACTTCTTGCTGTGCCGTACTGCCGCTACCGGCAGCGACCACGCTGGCGAACGAACGCCCCCAACCAGGAGGGAACGCTGAGTTTTCTGCTGGAACCGTACGCTGTCCAGCTGCAGGAACGGCTGCGCTCGTACTTCGCTGAGGAGGGTGGGACGCTTTCTTCTTCCTCTTTTCCTGCTCCTAGGCCTGCCGTCACAGTTCGCGCACTTTACGCGCGGTTTGGTTTGTTCTGCCTTGTCCCCCAAGTCCGCCTTTCGTGGCAGTGCACACGCCTCCGAGAGGTGTGACTCACCGCACTTCACGCAGCGGGGCCGGAGGTTGCAGTTCCGCGAGCCGTGGCCGAATTTCTGGCAACGGTGGCATTGCGCTACGTCCGTCGGGTTCTTGGTGTA
This sequence comes from Culex quinquefasciatus, assembly GCF_015732765.1. NCBI lineage: Eukaryota > Metazoa > Arthropoda > Insecta > Diptera > Culicidae > Culex > Culex quinquefasciatus. Next base: position 117,155,955 of record NC_051862.1, read on the forward strand.
AAACCGCCAGTTTACCCAAAAACCGTCCAACGTTTTAGTCCGCCGCAGGTCTTGGATCTTGACGGTGCCGCGGTCGAAGTACAACAGGTACAGTGTGTGTGTACCTGTTACCGTTGTCTTGCGCGAGAGCACTTTAATCTCCCGCGGTTTTATTCCGGCGTCCAAAAGGTGACCCTTCAGGTCGGAGATCGGACGGTCTTGATAACCCTGCAAGACGACCTTAACAGGGAGCTTCTCGGGGTTGAATGTGTAGAAGTTGATGTTGCTACGCTTCAATTCTTCAAACACCAGGTCGAAATTCTTTTTGGTCAGTGTGATCACTTGCACTGCCGACTTACCGATTTTCAGACAATATCCGAGGCCTTCCAGCAACACGTTAACATCGTCCGCTAACGTGTCCAAAACAAAAATTGGAGGTGGTCTACGTTCCGCTGGAGAGTTGTTCTTTTTTGACGTCGGCACTTTTTTCCGTGCACGACCATCATCGTCGTCGTCGTCGTCGGTAGTGCTGCTACCCTCAGAGTTGTTATTTTCTTCGTCGTCGCTCAGCATCTGGAACTCGTTCCTGATGGGGATGTTGGCGGATGTTGATGTGCCACTGGTCGTGGCACCGTAAGTACCGGGAGCGCGATGGCGGCCGACACGGCGTTTGTTTGTTTACCTTTTTGCACACGGCCGGTAGACGGACTTCGCGGGTTTTTCGAGGCCGCACTCGAACTGCCACGGCCACGGCCGGCCTTTGGCATGCTGGAGAAGCAAACTCGCGGGTAACCACAATCAATTACGGCGAAAAAAATCGAAAAAACGATGGAGCACTGAGCACTAGCTGCATGCTCTCGTGCGTACACGGAGGGAGCTGATGGCAATAATTTTAAAAAATGAAAATTTTTTGGCACAACCTGGAAATTTCTGAAAAGTTGGCATTTGTTATCCTGTAAAACATATCAAAAAAAAATAGTGTTTTTTGCAAATCAAGTTATAGTGACAAAAAGTTAAATAAAAAATCACCAAAATTTTTTTTACCGTGTATTATTTTTTTTCAGTGTAGTCCATATCCATACCTACAACTTTGCCAACGACACCAAATAGATCAAAAAATACCTTCAAAAGATGCAGATTTTTGAATTTTCATACATCATTTGTGTATGGCCAGCTGCCAAATTTGTATGGAAAATTATATGGACAAACCAATGATGCAAAATGGCTTCTTTAGGGCATACCGAAGGCACCAAACAAGTTTCAGTCGGATTAAAAAATACAAAAATTAATATTTAAGAAAAAAGACCGATTTCGTAGAGAATTGCTCTTTTATCCACTTTCAAATGAGATTTTTGCTTTAGGTGGTAAAGGATGTTCCAGCGCTTGAATTTCACTAATGCGGAAAACCAAACGGCTAATATCCCATTTCCCTTTGAAACAGCTTTGGTAAAGATTTGGAGACGAACACTAAAACACGTTTTTTTGGGATACTTCGTTTGGCAAAATAGCCGAATCTTCAATACTGATTTGACGGTCTCGGGATCATGGAGCTCACAGCTAAAAATATTTGTCGGAATTTGAACAAAAGATTCATAGATTTTGATTGACTCAGCTAATTCTGTCAAAAAAAAAAGTTTTGCAACTACAAAATCTTCACAACATCATGCAGTACATTTCCTGTATTGAATGTACCAATTCTAATAAATGCACTCTTGCCCACACATTCGATTAACTCGTCAATAAATTACCTCACTAACTAATAAAATGCAGTGCTTGGCAGCAACAGCAACAGCGAGTCGGCCGGCAAAACAAGAAAGGGAACAAAGTAAGGAACAAATGACTATCTATAAATCACGACTCTCGGATAAATAATTTCCAACTCCGCGAGTACCATCAGTCATAATTCAACATTTTTAATGTATTCATTATTATTCCTTAACATTTGTATTATTACTTCTCATATTTAAATGGAGGTAGAATTATCTTGACGTGTCGATCTCAACCGCTCTGTCTCTCCCCCTTTTCTGACGTGTGCGTGACTTTACCCCACGGGCTTAGCCCCTCAGACCAAACAGGGAACCGACACTTTCAGCCCGCCGTCCGCGCCGTGTCGTCGGTCGGTTAGGAGTTGAGCTAAAGTGCTATAGAAATATTGTTGTGCTCACTCATTTTATGACGGCTTTGGGGTTCTTTTGACGAATGCTCGGCAGGAGAGAGAAAAAGAGAGAGAGACACACGTATTCACAGGAAGTTGAAATACATGCTTTTTCGCTTCGAGAACCGACGAGACGGCCGTAGATTACGTCACAAAAAAGGGGTAATGATTTTTGTGAAACCCACTGATCTCTTAGGATTTGGTTTTTAATTTAGTTTCTGTAGTGAAGTAAAACCGGGTAGTTATTAATGGATGCTCCCCTCCACTTCCAAGCCACTCGTACAGATGCTTTGCGGAGGTAAGCCTTTTTAGAGCCTCTCACAAGTTGTTTATTAATAATGTATAGCTGTATTTCATTCAAACAGTTTGACACTTGTCATTTGTTACTCTTTAACGTGGTTCTTTTGAGAGATCTCATATCAAGATAATGTCAGTTTCCTCTCCTACTTTTCAAGCGCAGGGCGACGGATTTCAGCGGCTTTACGTGTCAGCTTCTATTTTGCTCAAATTGCATGTTGAAATCGTGACAGGCCGTCAAAAGTGAACGTTCGTTAGTTAGTCGTTCCCGCACCTTCTCCCCTGTGGGCTGTCCAATCTGTCCGATCAGGCGTGAACGCGTTGCGCCACACGTTTTGGAATTGCAGCCTGTGCGATCGTGTGCGGTGAAACGAAAATGTGTCAAATCAACACAGTGTATCAATCTACTAATCACTGAACCATTTTTGTTCACGGCTCACAATGCCAAGGTTATCTCACACCGTAAAGTAATGAGGTTTAGATTGTGATAACCCTCGCATTACCGACCATTTTGGGGCTGTTGATAAACCCTCGCAGTCGGACCGGCAACTAATCACCAGTACTATTTCAAGTGAGGGAAAATTCCCCACTTCTAAAAAGCACAAACACACACACACACATTACTCACACTCGACTATGATTTATTGATTCCGGTATAAACATTTACGCTGCGGGATCATGGAAGCCAATTAATCATCATTTGCTGGATTTCGCGATAATAGCTTATCCGACACAAACAGAACTTGGGACTCGTTTGATTGCAGGTTCGATGTTATGATTCCACTGCCTTGAAGGGAAGTTTTAGACATGTGAGCTAGCTCACATGTGAAAAATCATGATTTTATGTACTAAGGAAAACTTAGATCAATCGGCTGCTGAAATTCTGTTTAGTTTTAATAATCGTCAAATGGCTACGAATCTTTACTTTAAAAAACTACAAAATTTGTAACCGACGAGCCCAAACATGCTACACGGAGAGACCGGCCGGGGCAAATCTAAGAAAATCTTGGTTAATTTAACTAAAAGTTTGGGTTAATTTTTTACACAGCTTTTTTTCAACAATCGATTGTTGATTTTGTTAACCCAAAATTGCTGACCACCGGTAATTAAAATTAACTAAAAAAATACTTGGAATTGCCATTTTTGTTGGTTAAACAGCCGAAAAAAATTCTAGCAGTCGACTGCTAGAATATTTTTTTCAGAAAATTAACTAAAAATTTCTTGTTTTCAGCTGAAATATTGTGGAATATTCTGTTAAACACTGGCTGGGAAATGTTTTTCAACTATTTTTCAACAATTATTTTTCGTTGTATCAACCGAAATATTTTTGCATGCAGTAAATTATTAGTGGTTTATAACAAAACATTTCTTAATTAGACATAATTTATGTGAGTGTTGATATATACTTTCTTTAATTATCTAACGATATAGGCTGGGCCGAATTTCTAGCTTTATTTTAACTATTGTCTTACTTGAAAACAGAAAAATATGTGTACATGTAGTCAATAATTAGCTGTTGTTAGCAATATTTTGATTGAATTTGCAGTAAATTTTGTAATAATGCCTCACAAATTAATGCTGAGTGTTTTTATATTCGCATTTATTCTGCCTAAAAAAATAACGTTTTGTACTAATTTGTTTTTTTTTTTGAATGAAGTTGTTAAATTACTGTTAAAAAGCATCAAAACAATACTTTTTTTTAACTGTTGTTATAAAACATGTAAAGTTTGATTGATGTTTTAAAAAATTACGTTGCATTAAACTAAAAAGTAATGAAAAAGTATATTACAAATTTTGTTAAACATATTTAAAAAAAGATGTTTAATTTAACATGAATTCTTGACAAATAGAAATCGAGCGAAATTTTCAACAAGTTTTAAGCTTATATTTTTATTATGTTGAATAAAATTAAGTGTTGTATCCGCTAACCATCACTGTGAAATCATCCGATAAGTCATCATCATCTACAATGGTCTCAGGTTTAGTTATTTTTTTTGTGGTTGGACACAGAATTTTCACTAAAGTGAACCTTTTGCTGCAAATAGACATGTGAAATGTATTAGTAATTTAATACAAATTTCTTAATTTTGGCTATAAACTGAAAAAAAGGAACGTAAATAAATGTAATTATATTGAGGAAAGAAGAAATATCAAAAATGCTACTTACCAAAGTTGCCTTAATTTAACAATTACTTTTGGCAACAAACTTTCATTGCATTTGAATCAATTTATTCAACGTACTCCGATTCCTGAAAAAAAATATTTTGAGTTTTACCTACCAGCTTATTGAGCAGTCGTATTGCAACAAAACTTTCAAGATAATAATTATCTTCTCTTGTATATTTTATATATTTTTTTTATATATTTTTCTTCATCTCTTTTTTACGTTGTCATGTGAACGCATTTCTATGTATTTAATAATTGATGATTCTGAAAAAAATGGTTCATTAAGATTTTATCCGTCTTAAGCACGAAGCTTTTTAATGATTCAAATTTCTAATAAGAATAACATAAGATAAATTATTGTGCAAAAATAAACCCATACTTACTTGGATTAACCAACATATTGTTAAATTTGCCCGGGCTGCTCTATCCGTTAAGAGTTGGCCCGCATCTCCCTTCTATTGCCCTCTCTTTCCATCAAACATTCTTATAACGTGTTCAACTCACTCGCATTAGAGGTCCTCATGGCTAAGGTCGTCCTTTTGCTCTTCATAGTTTATCACCTGCAAAGTCATCAACAAACCTACTCATCAATTCCACCTCCCCAGTTGCAACACTTTGATTTGCCACTTCAACATTAGCCAAATAGTGTAATTTTTACCTTTCACATCCTCTCATTTCATAATTAACAACACAAACTCAACAAATCGACCGCTCTCGTTCGAATCCTGACTTCAAATGACAGACGTAAACAAACCCAAGTTCGTCTTTTAAATATTTAACCAATTGTTAATTATATTCAACGAACAAAATTTTTGATTTTCCTAAAATTAAAGCTACCAGTCGAGCACGTCCATTCGAGTTCAGGAAATCTGTTAGCTTTTTGCATTTACAGTATGTAAAAAAAGTATTTACACCCCTTGGGCACTATGCACATTTTGTGATGAAACATGTAAACAATTTAATGTTGACATAAACCTAGTACTACGTTTTGTTCAGAAACTCATGCCAAACATTTTGCTACAAAAAACTCATGAAAAGATGATTTCAATAAAAAGTTATATAACAAATACTATTACGAAAATAAAAAAGGTGCAAAAAAAGTTTGTACACCTTTCGAAAAATTACCATAAATAATGTTATTTGTTGACAAATCACCATAAATCCAGTCTCCCAACTCCAAATAGGCATCCTTGACTGATTAAAAAAAGAATTTGGATTGAATATAAAGTTTACTAACTACTTAGTATAAAAGTTTATATAACTCTGGAAATTCTATATAAAACTTATCTAAACTTAATTTTGCAAACTTTTAATTCAACTAAATGTCAATATATTACCATATAATTGCTAAATAAACATTTTGGAGTGGGTATAATACCGTTTTGGGGTATTTGTATCGATAGAATAGATTTTTCGTTGGAATTTCGTACCAACCCGGAATTACGTCGTAGGAAAATCCGCCGGCATCCGAACCGGTCCACGATTCACAAGTTAACCTATGTGAAATCGGAAAGGGCATCAAATTTCCGATCTTTTGATACCCAAACATCTACGTTTTCTTTCAAACCTACGTTTTTAAATACCTGGGCAAAAAGTAAGTTTGATCCACGAGAACAAAAATTACGAAATTCCATACATTTTTGGCAGGTTGCTCAAACGAAACCATAACAACGTTTTTGCTTAGGTATTTAAAACGTAGGTTTTAAAGAAAACCTAGATGTTTGGGTATCAAAAGATCGGAAATTTTATGCCCTTTCCGATTCCACATAGGTTAACTTGTGAATCGTGGACCGGTTCGATGCCGGCGGATTTTCCTGCGACGTAATTCCGGGTTGGTACGAAATTCCAACGAAAAATCTATTCTATCGATACAAATACCCCAAAACGGTGTTATACCCACTCCAAAATGTTTATTTAGCAATTCTATGGTAATATATTGACATTTAGTTGAATTAAAAGTTTGCAAAATTAAGTTTAGATAAGTTTTATATAGAATTTCCAGAGTTATATAAACTTTTATACTAAGTAGTTAGTAAACTTTATATTCAATCCAAATTATTTTTTTAATCAGTCAAGGATGCCTATTTGGAGTTGAGAGACTGGATTTATGGTGATTTGTCAACAAATAACATTATTTATGTTAATTTTTTGAAAGGTGTACATACTTTTTTGCGCCTTTTTTATTTTCGTAATAGTATTTGTTATATAACTTTTTATTGAAATCATCTTTTCATGAGCTTTTTGTAGCAAAATGTTTGGCATGAGTTTTTGAACAAAACGTAGTACTAGGTTCCTGTCAAACTTTAATTTTTTTACATGTTTCATCACAAAATGTGCATAGTGCCCAAGGGGTGTAAATACTTTTTTTACATACTGTAGCATTTTCAACAAACAGGTTATTAAATTAATAATGAATTTTGGTTATTTTAACTGAAAATTGGCTGTGACAAGTACGTTTTTGTTAAAATTTACGAAAGTAAAATCAACAATTTTAATTGTGAAAATTTCTGGGCACAGTCTCTCCGTGTATAGAGATGATTATAAAGGGACCATCCATAAACCACGTGGACACCCTAAGGGGGGGTGGGGGGTATTGCGGTTGTCCACGATCCATACAAAAAAGTTTTTTTGTATGGACAATTGTCCACGAAGGGGGGGGGGGGGTAAGAGATTCCCAAAAAAGTGTCCACGTGGTTTATAGATGATCCCAAAGTAAGGAAAATGCAATTTAAATTGGTTTCAGTAGATTAGACTTAACATGGAAAAAACAAAAGTCCTCGGATCGTCATTTTCCGGTTTTTGCGCGCGGCGTGTCGTAAACACGGATTTTATTTTCAAAAAATCATATTTCGGAATCCTGTTAATGAACTTTTCCCATTTTTTGGTGTGTTACGTAAAACGGAATCGTCCGGGGAATCCGATGAAAATATTTTCAGACATAGGCTCTTTGGTCCAGACACCGGCAAAACGGAATTTTAAAGTTTCATACTACCTTTTCATATTTTAGGCTACATTTTTGAAACTTCTTACTATTTTTTTTGAAAGGCCAACTTATCACCTTTCATTTGCGTATAAGACAATTGAAATCGGTTAAAATGGCGAGGAACTATGATTTTTCGAAAAAAATGATATTTGCGAAAATCGACGAAAATTGCCATTTTTCAGACCACCTCAACACGGCGTAGGTCACCCTAATGGAAAAACCAAAAAAAAATACGGGTCTAATTATTTTGGCCAGGGAACTCCCAGAAAAATGTTGAGCCCGATCCGAACTGTTTTGTTTTTTTCCAATCTGTTTTCGTGGGGAATTGCTGTATAATCACGTTGAAATTCAAAAGTGTTTAGAAAAAAAGGTTTTATGAAGAAGTGACATTAACTTTGAAAAATATTTGCACCGGCTTAAACTTATTTCATTCGAATCACTTTGGATATTATTTGTGGTTAATTTTAAATCCATAGCACAAAAAAATACATGAAAAACAATATATTTAAATACTCCTAAGCTGTCTATAAACTGCTGTCTATGTTTCAGTTGTAGGCTTGATTATCGCCATTTATAATGGTTATCAACAATAGCAATAGAAATCAAGCTTTAGAAGCATAAGCATAATTGGTGTATTATGCAATATTCACGCTACTATACAACTCACAAGGATGGCATTAGAAATAACAAAAGAAAGTTAATGCATCGGCCGGGAATCGAACCCGGGCCGCCCGCGTGGCAGGCGAGCATTCTACCACTGAACCACCGATGCTTGTTATTTATTTTTGTTTATTTATGTTAACAAGTTACAGTTGAATCGAACTGTGTCTATGAAACCGTGATAAAACAAGATTCGTGAGAAATCAAATAAAGCTTTTTTAGTAGGAATATGTTTTAATTTTAACCGGATGACACTTTCCACACTATGTCACGCTGCGTGCTCCACATCTCCTACAATGCATTTCCCCCATACAAAACCAGTCATTTTATATAAATTGACATAGACCCCTTCCCTTCACCCAAAAATTCTACGTGATTGGTGGATGGTGCCTTACGTTCTTATTTTTTACAATTTTGTGAGTGTTATCAATGATTTATAAACTTACCACCAAGCGTTTCACAAACATTGATGAAATGTCTAAACAAAACTGCAGACTTGAATTTCCGGGAATAAAAAAAATGGCTCCAGAGAGGATCGAACTCACGACCTTCGCGTTATTAGCACGACGCTCTAACCAACTGAGCTATGGGGCCATATGACACAAGGGAGAGAGATAATTTTGGCTATTTTAATCATTCCTTTCGATTGCAGTTCATGGTTTTGAGTCTTTCAATCGCAAAGAAGCAAAGAGTGAAGGCATGAAATAAAAAATAAAACTGAATTTATTTTGAGAGTGGTTACTTCTTGCCTCACACGAATTCGACTGCTCTTTTGTATTTATAGCCCAAGGATTGAGGAACGAAAAGTTTTTGAAAACGACTTTCCACCAACTTTTCCGACTGGGAGCGTGGCGCCTCCTGTAACGTGAGCTACACACGGGTCGGATTACGGACTGACTTGAGGTTGGGATCGACTGTGCGCCGTGTAAAGGTCCACGTTGACGGAACGTCCGCACTAAGCTGACCGTCAATATGGGTGTAATGGGGGAGCCCGATGCATTCAGGTTGGCTAAAGAGAGATGAACCGAGCGAGGGGTGAAAACCAGCAGCTAAAAGTCTCCGCGGTAAGCAGTAGTGGGATCGCGTCCCGGAGTGGACCTTCGGTGCCAGCCTGACCGACATAGTCAAACCGTAATCTTTTTGATGTTTTTTAAATTTAAAAATCAAACAATTCATTACATAAAAAATCACTTTAATCTCCCCTCTTGAGTTAAGAGTCTTCATCATTAGATAATCACCACAAATCATTCTGCGGTGACGTTCCGCGTATGGCACATCGACGAATTGGGCGATCATTTATACAAGATGAAACATGGCGCATTCGTGGGATATTATGGCTTTCCTGATGTACGGCGTACGGTACTTCCCAAACTTCTCCGGCCGAGCCACTAATCGCCGGAAAAGGAGCTGATAGTGTTGGAAGTGGTGGATAAACGCACATCGGTCTTACCCGGCCACTTCCGCCGCAAACGCCGTTCCTTCCCTTTCTGGGTGCACAACACAGCAATAAAGTATACATTATAAGTCTTTCGCCATATACAGTCAATAAATTTCTTTTTAATGTTTTCTAGCTGTGGAAATAGAACCATCAATGTTATTTATGATATTTTACCCTCCTTCAACAATGTTATGTTCACTTTGGCCATATATTACAACCGCACCATCCGTATCGTCGACTCCTTTTCTGTCGTCGTTGTCGTGATAGAGGGCGCGTCTGAGAGAGCTGCTGCTGGTGTGGTCTTGTTTCCTTGTCCTTTTGCCGAAAAGAGAAGCGCTGCTTTGCTTCCACCTCGAACTTCTTCGGCCCTGGCAAGCAGCGTGCGCTAGAACCCATCAAGAGTCGTCTTCTTGTACCTTGAGCTCCTTGAACGGGGGTCGCGTCCATGAACTACTCTATGAATGTTACATAAATTTATTTATTTTTTCAGAGGATCATAAAAAAAATTTAAACAAATAAAAAAAAGTATAAAATAATTAAATAAAGAACAATGCTACATTTGAATGAAAAAAATCATTCGAAATGCTTTTAACACTCCACTTGTTTTGGATTTATTAGTTTTAAAAATATCTGACTATTAGGGTGATACAAATCCGGGTTTCTTCGGGGCTACCCCATAAAATCAAAAATTGGCTCATCATAAGGTTAAATTCCAAATTTGAGTTCATTCTGACCACGGGAACCCCACCCTCAAATCGCTTGAAGCAATTCTCTCAGATTTCGGTCATTCGATTCTTTTTGTATTTTTTAATCCGACTGAAACTTTTTTGGTGCCTTCGGTATGCCCAAAGAAGCCATTTTGTATCATTGGTTTGTCCATATAATTTTCCATACAAATTTGGCAGCTGGCCATACAAAAATGATGTATGAAAATTCAAAAATCTGTATCTTTTGAAGGAATTTTTTGATCGATTTGGTGTCTTCGCCAAAGTTGTAGGTATGGATATGGACTACTACACTGGAAAAAATAAAACACGGTAAAAAATGGTGATTTTTTTATTTAACATTTTGTCACTAAAACTTGATTTGCAAAAAAAAAAAAACAAATTTTTAATTTTTTTTATTTTTTGATATGTTTTAGAGGACATACAATGCCAACTTTTCAGAAATTTCCAGGTTGTGCAAAACATCTTTGAGCGAGTTATGAATTTTTGAATCAATGCTGATTTTTTCAAAAAATCGAAAAATCGGTAGCAAAAATTTTTCAACTTTATTTTTCGATGTAAAATCAAATTTGCAATCAAAAAGTACTTCAGTGAAATTTTGATAAAGTGCACCGTTTTCAAGTTAAATCCATTTTTAGGTGACTTTTTTGAAAATAGTCGCAGTTTTTCATTTTTTTTTTAAATAAGTGAACATGATTGCCA